>NW_024080653.1:698399-1053389 GCF_003009895.1 Hyaena hyaena | reverse complement strand
GCGGCCCTGGGGGTGGGGCCCTGGTGGGGAGTGGGGACCTGGTGGGGGATGGGGCACCTGGGGGGGTGGGGACCCTGGTGGGAGATGCGGCCCTGGGGGTGGGGTCCTGGGCATGGGGACCCTGGTGAGGAGTGGGGACCTGGTGGGAGGTGCAGCCCTGGGGGTGGGGCCCTGGGGGCGCGGCCCTGGGGAGCTCCCACCTTGCAGCAGGCACAGTATTTCCAGCAGAGCAGCAGGAGCAGTGCCAGGAGCAGCAGGAGGAAGATGAGCAGAGGGATGAGCCACCAGAAGGAGCTGGGTGGGCAGTCTGCGGAGGAAGGGGAGGGAGAGGAGGAGGGAGGCGATGCCCATCCCCTCCCCGGGGCCTGCCAGGCTGCCCCCCCAGCCCGTCCGCCGGCTCACCCTTCTTCCTGTGCACCAGGACGGTGCTGTTGGGCCCGGGGGTGCCGTCGCCCTCCACGGTGTAGCTGTATGTGCAGTCATCGTCCTCATCCCGGAAGGAGCAGTGCTCCAGCACCTGGTCTCCTGCACCCACACATCGTCAGCAGGGCGCCCTGCGCCTGGGAGCTGTCCCCTGCTCTGGGGCCCACGGGTGCCTCCCTGGGGGAGGACACGAATACCCTGGCACAGGGCCAGGGTGAGAGGGAAAGCTTCCCTGTCCCTGCCCAGGAGCATCAAAGGCTGCACATCTGTACCCCTGTCTGCCCCATCCTGGGTGACATTCAGGAACTTGGCTTCTAGAACATTGATCTGACCCAGCGGAGAGAAGGCTGTGTGCCCTCATGGCCCCATTATATGCCCCTACTGTGTTCATACCCCTCCCCGGCTATCTACCCCCTGCCCGAACCAGGTGCCCCTCCCCAGACTCTTTGGTCCCTACTCAGCTGTGCCTCCTGCCTGGGTCCCTGGGTCCTGGCCAGACTGCGTGCCCGTGCCCGGGTCTGTGTGCCCTGTCTGGGTTCTGTGACCTCTCCCAGGTCTGGAACCCCTCTCTATGGCCTGCCATGACCTCAGCCGGGATTATAAGCTCTGCCCAGCTCTATAGTCCTGCTGCAGTGAGTGACACCCCTGCCCCATCAGATGCCCTCTGCCTAGGTTCTCCGCACCCCCGTCCTCAGCGTCGCCTCACACCTTTCTTCAGCTCGTCCACCATCTTGATCTTGAAGTTGCACCCCTCACACATACGCCCCTTCTTCTCCCCAGTGCCCCAGGCTTGGCACTGGACACAGGAGCGCAGGTCCTCACAGATGCCCAGGCGGATCTGGGTGGGGGAGAGGGAGAAACCAGGGCTGTGTTAGGTGGCTGTCTGCTCTGCCCAGTGCCTCGGATTCCCACGCCCCCAGCCCCATGACCTTGGCCTCACCGCTGAGTAGTTGATCTCACAGATGGTGTCCACGTAGAGCGACTGCTGGTTGCAATGGCAGCGGCCACAGCTGCAGTAGCCACGGCCGTTACAGATGCCCTGGGGCAAGAGGAGGCACCAGTGAGCTACCAGTAACCCCATCCCTGCCCGCGAGGGTGGGTGGTTCTGGCTGCGGTCCCTTCTGCCACCCTGCGTGCCTTCCTCGTGCCCAGGCCTACCCCGTTGCTGTCGATGCAGGTGGCGTTGCTGAGAGGGCAGTCACAGCTCAAGCCTGTCCAGCCAGGCTCACACACACACTGGCCCATGGAACAGCGTCCCCGGTCTGTGGAAAGGGAGAAGGAAGGGAGAGGAGAGCCACTTTCACTCCTGTAGTCCAGGCCGCCCACATCTGCCAGGAAGGGCCTGTGGTTGCTGAGCCTGAGCTAGGATTTCTCCAGCCGGGGACAGGGCCATCTCTTCCTCACTTTTTGGAAGCTCTATCCCTCCATCTCTCCCATTCCATTCTGCCTTCTGCCTTCCACTCTGCAGCCGGAGTCATTATCCTAAAACACAAATCCAATCATGTGGCCCCCTGGTGTAAGAGAACTCTAATGAGTTCTGGCCAATGCAATAAAGTCAGAGAAAGAATGTTGGAAAGTAAGAGATAAAACTGCCATTCTTTTAAGTATTAGGAACGTGTCACAAAATATCAAAAAGAATCTGCGGATAAATCATTAGATTTCGTGAGTGAGTTTATCAAAGTGGCTGGATTCAAGGCTAATATACAAATTGCTACAAAATGAAATCAAAACCTCCTATGATCTCCTTCTGCCAAAGGATAAAATCTAAGATCCTTAGACCAGAATAAAGGTTGTAATTAACTATGGCCTGCAGGCTGAATCCAACTCCCTCCCTGTTTTTGCTAAAGTTTAATTGGAATACGCCACATTCATTTGTTTACATATTGTCTATAGCTGCTTTCTTTTTTTTTTTTAATTTTTTTTTTATGTCTTTATTTTATTTTGAGAGACAGAGAGCGAGCAGGGGAGGGGCAGAGAAAGAGGGAGACACAGAATCCGAAGCAGGCTCCAGGCTCTGAGCTGGCTGTCAGCACAGAGCCCTATGCGGGGCTCGAACCCACAGACTGTGAGATCATGACCTGTGCCAAAGTTGGACACTTAACCGACTGAGCCACCCAGGAGCCCCTCTATGGCTGCTTTCTGCTACAGTGGCAGAGCTCAGTAGTTGTGAGGAGACCACAAGGCTCACAAAACTGAAACTATGTATTTTCTGGCCTTTTAAGCCCTGCATTCTGTTCCTGCCTCCTTCTCTAGCAGCCTGGGCCTCCCCTCCTCTCTTACAGCTTTGCCTGTGCCAAATGTCTGCCTTTCTCCAGATGCACCAGCTTCCTTCATCTCTCTGAACACACTTTGGGATGGACAGCTGAAGAGGAGAAATGGCAGACAAAAGCAAAAAGGGAGGAAAGGTAGAGAAGCAGGGGCTTGACCTCCAGTGACAAGTATACAGTTGAGGCTTAAAAGTATTTATTTGATGCCTAGGGGGCGCCTGGGTGGGCTCAGTCAGTTAAGCGTCTGACTCTGGATTTCAGCTCAGATTGTGATCTCATAGTTCATGAGTTCGAGCCCTGCATCAGGCTCTGTGCTGACAGTGAGGAGTCTGCTTAAGAATTTCTTTCTCTCTGTGTTCCTCCCTCTCTGTGTCTCAAAAAAAAAAAAAAAAAAAAAAAAANAAAAAAAAAATATATATATATATATATATATAGTATTTGTGGGGCACCTGGGTGGCTCAGTTGGTTAAGCTTCTGACTTTGGCTCAGGTCATAATCTCGCAGTTTGTGAGTTTAAGCCCCGCATCGGGCTCTGTGTTTACAGTGAGGAGTCTGCTTAAGAGCTTCTTTCTCTCTGTGTTCCTCCCTCTCTATCTCTGTCTCAAAAAAATATATATATACATACATATTTTATATATACATATATATATTTATACATATATAAAAATATATATACATATATACATATACATATATAAAGTATTTGTAGGGCGCCTGGGTGGCTCAGTTGGTTAAGCTTCTGACTTTGGCTCAGGTCATAATCTCGCGGTTTGTGAGTTTGAGCCCCGTGTTGGGCTCTGTGCTAACAGCTTCAGATTCTGTGTCTCCCTCTCTCTGTCCCTCCCATGCTCATGCTCTGTCTCTGTCTCTCAATAATAAATAAAAATGTTAATGGAAACTAATTTGACAATAAACTATTTGTAAAAAAAAAATGTTAAAAAATTTTTTTAAAGTATTTGATGCCTGGATTTTCACTCATTCTCCTCCATTCAACCACTCAACCCTATCTGTGGCCCCGGTCTGGGTTCTATGACCCCTGCTTGGAAGCCCTGGGCCCACTGCCTTGAGCCCTGGGGGGCCGTGGTGGACATGTACCTCCAGGCCCTGCCTGCTACAAACGTGCCATCTTCTGCGAGAGGAAAGATGCCGTGCGGAATACCGCCAACCACTGAGGATTCAGCTGGATGGGACTTGCCCTAATGAGATGGGAGAATGGAGGTGGGCGTGGCCGACAGAACCTCAGGGGAGCGGTCTTAAGCATGAGTCCTTAAGCATTAAGGACACACCGGCGGGGTGCTTGGGCATCAAGTGTGCAGAGGGGAGAGAGGTCCACGTTGGGAATAGACTTGGGGAGGCGCTCAGAGAGCCCAGAGCAGGGCTGGCTCTAAACTTGGGGATTCAGACTCCCGGCCTGGCCCGCCCACCCGGTGTGGATGGGAGAGCCAGTGAGGCAGGCCAGGGCCCAGGAACCCAGGTCACCCTTGCTGTCCCGACCCCCCTGGCACCGGCTGCCAGGGCTGCTGAGCTCACCGTTGCAGAGGAACCCAGAGACACGGGGACACTGGAAGTTGTCATACTCGCAAAACGGACCCTCATAGCGGCCTTCGCCGTAGCACACGCAGTGGCTGCACTGGCACTCGCCACGCCCAGAGCACGGCTTGTCCTCGCCCTCCCGCAGACAGGGCTTTATGTCACTCAGCGAGCCGGTGGGGCAGCTGCAGGTGCTGCCGCTCCTAAGGAAGGGGTCAGTCACGTCCCCACAGCCTAAGAGGAGGGCTGGGGCTTTTACCATCCCATTTTACAGATGAGGAAACTTGAGGCTCTAAGAGTCGCATGGACGATGCTGCCTGAGCTGAGACTCAAATGTCAGTCTCAGTCCCTCCCGGGGTCCCTCCCTCAAGTCACGATGGACACGTTCAGTGTCTTGAAGCTTTAAAAGCCCTCACCAGCCTTTATTTATGAGCTCATATCTGATTAGGGAAGAAGCACACATGGTTCAGGATACTAAAGGTACAAAGGGTCCCTCTCGTGTCTGTCCCCCAACCATCCAGTCCCCACATCCTGCCGGCCACCACTGTCCTGATTCTTTCACCTTTCCCCAAAGATATCCTTTGTATCTATGCATTCTGAAGTGCTTTGAACGGAATCCCTCTAACAAGCAGGTCTGCCCCTTTCCAAGCCTTTCTACGACCCGCCATCCCACCTTCAGCCGGGCATGCACAGTGTGCCCCACATCAGAGCCTTGCAGGGTCCAGGGCACCCCGGGTGCCAGCTTTGCGCCCACACACTCACCAGCCCTCATTGCACACACAGTGTCCACACATGAAGTCTCCGTGGTAGTTGCAGTGAGCTGAATGCACCTCTTTTTGCTGGAACGAGATGTGGCAAAGTATGACAGAGCCACTGGGGAAACGGGGCCACTCGCCGCTTCTGCTGCCTCTGCCCCTCAGGGCACCCCGGAGGGAAGATACGGCCAGGCCACCCGGGGTTCTGTTTGTTCCTCGGGGCCGTGGCAGCTGGCCAGCGCTTCCCTCCCGCCTGGCGGGACCGCAGCATACCAGCTCACAGGGGCACACGTCACAGATGATGCCCACGTCCATCTGGAGGCCATCCGAGAAGGAGGGCTTCAGGTGGATGTTGCCTGTCTGGTCCTCTTCTCCCAGCTGGCACACGTGGGTCCCATCCAGCTCCTCCAGAGCCCGCAGCTGCACCTGGTAGGTGCCCTGCAGAGATCCCACCGTCAGCCAGAGCAGGGAGCAGCGGTGCCAAAAGACGCTTAGCCCTCGAGTTTCAGGGATGTGCCTGCATCCTTGATACCCAGCTCCCTGCCTGTCCCTCTTCACGACTAAAAACCTCTTCTTCCAGGCACAGGCTGGACAAGAGCAGCACCGAAAATGACAAGAGGCGGGGCACCTGGGTGGCTCAGTCGGTTAAGCGTCCAACTTCGGCTCAGGTCATGATCTCACGGTTCGTGGGTTCAAGCCCCGCATCAGGCTCTGTGCTGACAGCCAGCTCAGAGCCTGGAGCCTGTTTCAGATTCTGTGTCTCCCTCTCTTTCTGACCCTCCCCTGTTCATGCTGTCTCTCTCTCTCTGTCTCTCTCAGAAATAAATAAAACATAAAAAAAGAAAAGAAAAGGGGCGCCTGGGTGGCTTAGTCGGTTGAGCGTCCGACTTTTGCTTGGGTCATGATCTCGCGGTTCGTGGGTTCGAGCCCCGCGTCGGGCTCTGTGCTGACTGCCAGCTCAGAGCCTGGAGCTTGTTTCAGAGTCTGTCACTCCCTCTCTCTCTGATCCTCCCCTGCTCACGCTGTCTCTCTCTCTCTCCTAGAAATAAATAAAACATTAAAAAAAAATAAAAAAAGAAAAGAAAAAAAAAAAAGAAAATGACAAGAGGCACGGATGGCCCGTTCACTCATCTGACCACTGCTCAGAGCTCAGTGCTGTTTAATCTCGACTCTGCAGATGGGGACGAGCTGAGGAAGGTACCAAAGTCATCCGAGTGTCTGGCCTATGGGACTTCGAACCTAGGCCTGTCTGATGCTGAAAGCCACGCTCTTTTTATATTATTAAAAAACTTTTTTTTTTAAATTCAGTAATCTTTATGCCCAACATGGGGCTCAAACTCATGACCCCACATGCTCCACCAATCGAGCCAGCCAGGCACTCCTGTAAGTTACACCCTTGATCTCTGCTCAGGCAGACACTCCTCCCTACCCCCCACTGCGGGGCGCTGTGCCCATCCTCCCCTGCCCCGGAGCCCCACAGAGGCGTACCACTTCCCCCCGCACAGAGGCGTACCACTTCCCCCCGCCGGATGCGAAAAGACCCAGTATTCGTCTTTTGGAACATCTCAGAGGTGACCTCGGTCCGCAGGCCCCGGGGCGTTTCCAGGGCCCGGATGTCCAGGTCGGAACGAATGCGCTAAAGAAGAGGGACGCAGTCAGTGGTCTGGACGGCCTGGCTGAGCTCCACCCGCCGCACATGGAGGACTGAGGTGGGAGAGGTGCTCTGGGCGGCAGAGCCCGCAGGAACCCGGGGCTAAGGTGGGCTCTTCAGGGTCCTCGGGGAACAGCAGGGACCCTTCCTCACTGGCCTATTCTGTTTGCTGTTACTTGGAACATCCTTTGCCCACTGCCTCCTCTCCAGCCCTGCCCCAGAGCCCGCCCTGCCCCTCACTTCAAAGGCTTCCTGCAGCAGGTCCACGATGTTGGAGGAGTCCTCCTGCAGCACCCCCAGCGAGGACACCGGGAAGTACGTCCGCAGCTTCTGTGGGAGAGAATGGCAGCCCGGGGCTAGGCCTCAGCAAGTATCGGCTCATTGCATCTGGACAACAGCTCTGAGGTTATCCTCACTTTGTGGATGGGGAAACTACGGCCTGGTGTGTTCTAGAGCCTGCCCTCCTCACCCCTACCTGCTTGGGAGCTGGGTTGGGGGGTGGGCACAGGACCTCCCATTTCCATCAGGGTGGGTGTGGCCCCTTGGGATGCGCACAAGTTTGGGGAAGGAAGGAATTGGGGGCGGGAATGTTGGAGAAGTCCTGTGGACCCCCTTCCCGCCCCCCTTCTTGCCCAGCAAGGCCTTGGCCCCGCACCTCGTAATAGCTGTAGGAGTAGTTGGTGACGGCGAAGATGGGGATGATGTTGTGTTTGCCAAGCAGGCGCACCAGGGTGGGCACTGACGGGTAGTCTTGCATCCTGTACTGGGTATAGGTGCCCGAGGCATCCAGGTGGCATGCCTCGTCGTTGCGGCTCATGATGCCAGCCAGCACGTTGGCACCGTCAGCCTCATAGTGGAAAGCAGACTCAGTGGAGAACACCAGCAGGTGGGTGCTGTCGGGGCGCCAGCCGATGTCCCTCTGGGGAAGACAAGCGGGGGAGGCCCATTGAGCAGGCTGCCTACTGCGGACAATGCATTGCAGCATCATGGATGACTGAGACGGTGGGTCCCGCCATGAGCGCAGCGGAGCCACGGGGTTCGCAGCAGGCCATCATCACGTGACAGCACGTGAGTGGCAGCGGCGGGCAGCAGAAAACAGCAAGGAAGATGTAGGTGGTGTCTGTGCACGCAGCAGCCACCATGCAAGATCTGCACGAGGGTCATCCGGGCGGCTCCCCAAACTTCGTGCCCACCAAGCAAGAAAATTTTAACCACATAGGAAAATGTGCACATGCAATATTACATGAAAAGGGCAGCTAAAGTAGATAAGAGCTGTGCATGGCAGTTTGTTAGAAAAATACATGGGATGATTTGGAAAGCTGTATTATAAGCAGAAATGCTCCGGATAGCGTGAAGTGGGGGGAAAAAAGGAAACTTCAGAATTGTAAGCATACTGATTCCAGCTGTATAAAATCAGGAAAGGGAAACAAAATATGCTGGTGAGATATCACATTGCCGGCGGGCTGGCTGACAGTGGCAAAATGTTAGGCAATTTCTGTTCTTTGTTCTCCAAATTGTTTATAAGATGGTTATATTATTTTCAAAATGAAAAAAATTGATGGGCACGTAAGAACTGCTCTCTTCAGCTGCCCGGTGCAGTCAGAGGCTGTGGCTCTTGGAAGACTGGGCTTAGCACGGAGATGGTTGGTAGGCTGGCTGCAGGCCATGGAAGGTTCCAGAACCTCAGACCTCATGTCTGCTTCTCTGGCCAGTGCAAAAGCAGGCTGTGACTGCTCAGGCTGGGTCACCTTGGATCCTGGCACATCTCAACCTGGCTTGTCATGGAGGGCCACCCAGAGACTCTGGGCTTGTCTTCGAGCCTGGGGGTGTCCGCCTGGTACCAGAGCAGGCCAGTGGGCAGCTCGCGCCCTTGTGGAAGAACAGCCCTGGTCTGGACGGGCAGGACTCTCCCTGGCACTCACCGTGCACACGGCTGCCTGCAGGATGGCATCAAAACCTCCTTCAGGAGCGTCCAGGTTGCCTGAGATCCGCTCTTTTAGCAGTTTATTCCGGAACTCAGCCAAGTTTTCTGTCAGACTGATGACGTTCTTGAAGGAGAAGGGAGGATCGCTGTTGGGCCACGGCTCCTTCAGCCTGGGCAGAGGTGGAGGGAGAGAGAGACAGACTCAGGGGAGAAGGCTCCATCTACCCCTGTGCCCACCCTCTCTGGAAGTGCCCCTTTGGCCTGCTTCAACCAGAACACTGGTAAGCACCCTGGCGGAGAGGAGGCTGGCCCCGTGTCCAGGACCTCTGCCCATTCGGTCACTCACTTCTCGGGCCTCATGTCCGTCTGAGGGACGCTGACTTTGTCCACAAACTTGCCAAATCCAATAGTGTAGTCATTGGTGAGCTTCCTCAGGACCTCAGCTGGATGTCAACAGGAAAAAGAGGGGGCAGCTGAGTCCCGGCACCCCCGCATCAGGGCAGGGGGTGGGGGGCTGGCTTGGGAAGGAGGGAGAGGGAGAACAGCCCCCTGTCAATACCTTGCACATGAACATCAGTTCATGTTCACAGTAGGATGGGGGAGATGGGACTCAGGGGCCCAGACCCATGCATGGAGCGAGCCAGAAGGGGCGGTGGTGTAACTGGACCAGCTGGCGGCGGAGCTGGGGTGGAACTTCAACCTCATGGCCATGGGGGTACTCCTTGTAAGGGCCACAGGGCTCTGCTGCCCACCCAGCCTGGGCTTTCTCTGAAGTCCCAAGCGGCTAGTGGGGTCTAGCGGTGACCCCCGCCCCGAGAATGGGCAAGGAGGAAGTTCCTGGAGGGGGGCTCAGATGTCCTCGGCTTCCTTGTGGGCTGGGGGCAGCTCTCCTGAGCCCTGGCCTCCCAAGCAGGTGCCCAGCCAGCTGGGGGAGGCCCCCCTCTCCGTCCCCTGCCCCACAGTCCTCCACATTGGCCCAGCCATACCCAGTTTCTCCCCCATCTGCTTGAGGTTGTCCAGATCGTCGGACATGGAATTAGAGAAGTCCATGAGGATGTACAGGTCCACAGGGCTCTCCTTGGGCTCGAACACGAGCAGCTGAAAGTGCTGCTCCTCGCCTGGCCGAAGCCGGACCCGGAGCCTCTGGGGCGACACCTGGCTGCGCTGCAGGGTGGTGTCGATCTGGGTCTCCTGTGTCCAGGGGAGGGGGACGCTGGCTGGAGGGTCACTCTGGAGACCCGACGCGGAGCCTCTCAGCCCAACCAGCGGACACAGCGGACCCCTGCAAACAGCCGCCTCGAGCATGGAGGAACCACTTCCCTTGACACCCCTCTCCCACTCCAGGCACCTCTGTGATCTCGAAGCTGCTTTCCATGACCACCACGCTGTCCTGCCGGCAGCCGGCAGCCAGCAGCTCCGCCTGGGTGTTGCAGCGCCGCTCCTTGAACAACTGGTCAAAGGAGATGGGGTCAGCGGGGGCAAGGCCCATCCCCTGGCTGTCCCAACCCTAGATTTATCCTGACCCTTGCCTGTTCCACACCCGCTCCCCAGTCTGAGGCCGGGCTGAGGGTGTGGCCAGTGCGGACTCTCGCCAGAGCCCAGGGGTGGGGCACGGCGGGGCAGGGCGTGCACTTTGGGGAACCAGGCTGGGCCGGTGCTGAGCTCAGGAGGGCAGGCAGGCGAAGGCAGCTCACCTCATCGGTGCAGTAGGCGCAGTGCCTGTCCACGCGGATGCACTCGGTGCAGCTCTTCACCTGGGCCTTCTTGCAGCGGTTCGCTGGAGGGCAGGGAGGAGCAGACCCACTGAGATGAACCTCAGCGGTGACCAAGCCCTTTCCCACAAGCATCCTCTTTGAAGAGAGGTGGGGGCGCTCTCCCATCTTACAGAGGGGGAAATGGAGGGAAATGGAGGCCAGCGAGTGGTGGCCGGTCTGCCCAGGTCACACAGCCAGGGCAGAGCCAGGTCTCACACCCGAGCTTGCCAGTCAAGTCCGGAGGGAAGGATGGTGCGGGCTAAGATGAGGTGCTTGCCCATTTGCTGGTGGGGACGCCCTTGGCTGTCCCTCCCCTGCTCCTCCAGGGTAAAGGGGACTGTGTCCATCTTGTTTGTCACTGTGTCCCCTGTAACTAGCCCACGACTGGCACACCAGCAAATTGTTAGTAAACGAATGAAGGAAAACTGCAGAGTCTTCCCAAAGGTTGTGGGGATTCCCTTTGGTTCTGTGGAGTTAAAAATCACAGTGAGGCCCTACTGTGTGCACCCAGAGCACACAGTGAGTGGTCTCCTGGGCTCCGGGTAAAGGTGCGCTGTCAGGGTTTAACAGGGGCTCTGATGGGGTAGGGGTCCGCCCTGCAGCCTCTGCCCAGATTCCCAGCATGGTCTGTTTCAGGCTATCAACACAGCCTCCTGTGACAGGCCAGATTTCATCGGTGGGGCCGGACTCCTGACTGCAGACACTCAGAGCAGTGCCGAGTCACCGGCCCCCTCTCCTCCCAGTTCCTATAAAGAACACCCTGCAAGTGCCTCAGTTCTCTGCATGGGCATCTTCTCTCTCTTCTAGAGCAAATCTGCCTCTCGCAGTGAGTCTACCTGGCTCAGCCTCACTGCTCCCAGCCCTCGAAATGGGCCGTAGTTGTTTGTTGAGTGGCTAAGTGAGAGGGGGAGGAGACAACCTGTGAGAGCCCTCCGTGCCTTCAAAGGGGTGCCCGCGCCCAGAAGGCTGCTGTAGAGGCGTCTCAGACTCACCCAGTTCCCCGGGGAAGCTGACACTCAGTAGGGCTGCCAGCAGCAGCCTGGTCCATGGACTGGGACGCAGCCCCGCCATCTTCTTCCTCCTGCGTAATGGCAATAACTGACATGTGACGCTTCCACCGCCCAGATCCCCGCCATCAGCTCACGGGGCCCCCCAGCCTCACTGCATAGGCATGGAAACCGAGGCTCTGAGAGCCACTCAGCCTGCAGTGGTGGGTCTGCGGTCCCTAACTCTTCTCCTCCACTGTCCCCTTCCTTGCCACCCCTGGACTGACTAGATGGCCTGCAGGCCTGTGCCCTGCCTGGGGAGGGCCCATCATCTGGTCATTGAGGACTCGAGGCTCTGAGCTTGCCCTTGTGACAGAGCTCTTAACCTCATAGAGGGCAGGACAGGGTTTCCTCTGCCTGGGCCTTTCAGATCCCAGCGGGCGTGTGTCTGGTCTCACCCAACAGGGGCGCCACCCCATGAGGGCCTGGCTCTACCTCCCTGCCTCCTCTCTGTCTTGGCCTACTTGCTCTTTGATGAAGGCAGTGTGGCCTGGAGGAGAGGGGTCCCTCCCGGTATCTGGGGCCCACGGAGGGGAGGAGAGGCCTTGCTGCACTGAGCTAGGCTCTGTAATGACTGCTGGGCCCATCAGGGGTGGGAGTCCCCTGCCCTAGCCCCTACCTCTGTCTGCTCCAGAGTTGGGTTTTTGGGGTCCCTGAGAAGATCACCCCTTCAGAAGTTAGCCCGGAGTAGATTACAAGCCTCTCTGCCCGCCCCTCCCCCCCCCCCACACACAGTGCGCTGGCCTCCCCAGGAAGACCGCCTGCTCCTGGCTCATTATTACACTGTCTCAGCTCACCAGTGACCTTCGGGGCAGGCACTGGCATCCCTGAAGTTTTTTATTTATTTATTTATTTTAAATTCTTTATTCACATTTTTTTTTAATGTCTTATTTATTTCTGAGAGAGAGACAGCGGGAGCAGGGGAGGGTCAGAGAGAGAGGGAGACACAGAATCCGAAACAGGCTCCAGGCTCTGAGCTAGCTGTCAGCACAGAGCCTGATGTGAGGCTTGAACACACGAACCACGAGATCATGACCTGAGCCGAAGTCGGCCACCCAACCAACTGAGCCACCCAGGCGCCCCTATTTTAAATGTTTTAATGTTTATTTATTTTTGAGAGACGGAGAGAGCACAAGGAGGGGAGGGTCAGAGAGAGAGGGAGACCCAGAATCTAAAGCAGACTCCGAGCTGTCAGTACAGAGCCTGACGTGGGGCTCGAACCCATGAACCATGAGATCATGACCTGAGCCGAAGTCAGACGCTTAACCGACTGAACCATGCAGGCACCCCTGAGGACTTGTAAAAGATGGGTGGCCTACTGCCTCGGGAAGAGAAGGAGCTGGACAGAGCTGAGGACAGACCGTAGGGCCCTTGCTTCCTTCTCCAGGGCCAGTGCCCCCATGCCCACTGGCCCTTTCTCCTGGGACCTTTCCTCAGCCCTTGGCCTATGGGGCTGGGGCAGCCCCAGGGTGTGGGGAGCTAAGGCCTCCCCACCAAGTTTCCCCACCAAGGGGAGGCCTGTGGAAGGGGGCAGGAAGGTATTGCCTCCCTCCCTCTAAGGCATGCGGCTCCCAGGAGGCCACTAGCAGCCCCAGTACATACATCCACAGGCAGAGCGAGCTGGGGAAGAGGCGCCATCTCAGAGGGGCCTGGGGTAGGGGAGCCCTGAGCCAGCCAAGGGGCGGCTCCCTGGGGAAATGACTTTCCTGCAGCCTTGGGGCATAGGTACCACACCCACATGCTACAGAACACAGGCTGCAGGCTGGGACCTCCTGGGACACCATTACACACGCAGGTACAGGCACAAGTGGGCTGAGCCCAGCTCTTACTCATCCTCCTGTGCCCACAGGCTGGGCACACAGCGGGCATGTGTCCAGAACTCCACAGACATGACTGCTATTCAATCTGTGCAGGAACCCAGTGGGGGATGATTGCATTACCCCGTTTCCCAGATGAGGAGGTGGAGATGAGGCACAAGCCGGCGAGGCTTACTCCCTCCATAGCCAGTAGTGGGGCAGCCCGGACGGGACCAGGGCGGCCCAGACCCCATTTAGCCTCCACATTACCCTCAGAGGCATAAGATGGCATTAAGGGGTTAGTCATGCCCTCAAGAACGTTTCGTCTGACTCAACCTGTGTTTAAAAGGTTTTAAAAGTAACTGTCGATTGGGGCTTCTGGGTATCTCCGTCCGTTGAGCGTCCGACTTCAGCTCAGGCCACGACCTCACGGTTTGTGAGCTAGAGCCCCGCGATGGGCTCTGTGCTGACGGCTCAGAGCCTGGAGCCGGCTGGGGATTCTGTCTCCCTCCCTTTCTCTGCCCCTCCCCCACTCATGCTCTGTCTCAAAAATAAACATTAAAAATTAAAAAAAAAAATCTGTCGATGTTAAACACAATGAGATCTCACATAAAGGTTGGGATTGTGGGCTTATCGGAAGTTGTGACCACAAGCTGGGCCAGGCACGCAGGACGTGCACTGTGGGAGCCATCCATCCTGGATGCTCTCTCCGCACTTCCTCCCATCCCACGGGACCCCTGCTGAGCACATCTGCACCTGCCCACCGCAGCCTCCACCCCTCCTGCTTCCCCATCCCCTGGCTTCTTGGCTGCTCTGTCACCCGCGGAAATCAGGGCCAAGGAGAGAGCTGCTCTCGTCTAGCTCTCTCTCTTCTTTGAGCCCCCAGGACGGAGACCCTCAGCCTTCACTTCCAGCTCTGTCAGATCCTTGGGCTCGGAGTGCGTGGCGAGGCCACGATGGGGTGGGGTAGAGCCCGAGCTGGGCTATCAGAAGTCAGGGGAAGGCCCTGCAGCGCAGCCAGAGGGCTGCCGGGAGCTTGAGTGGGTGAGGAAGGGGGCGAGCACAGGAGGAAGTGGGAGTGGTGGGCACAGCCCCCAGAGCTGCCGAATGAGGTCAGGAGAGCCTCCTGGAGAGCGGGCGTCCTGAGGCGACTTTGGGCGGACTGCAGGCATGTGCTTGGCCGAGAGGACAGTCAGGGACTCTCCAGACCCCGCAAGGACTATGGTGCCACGCGTAGCAGGTCCGGTCTGCCCATCGGAACAGGGAGATCTCTGCCTCTGGGCGGCTGCTCCCCCCACCTCTCTTGCAAACCCCAGAGAGGCCCAGCCCAGTAGGGCTGCCAGCCACTGCCTCGCCTCTGCCCACTTCTCTCACGGGACCCCCAGGCCTCTCTCCCCGCTCCCCCCTCTGGCTCCACTGCCCCTCTGCCCCCAGCTGCCCCCTGGGCACACCCTGGCAGGCCAGGCACCAGCCAGGGCAGGATGGGGCCAAGGCCTGCCAGCCTTTACGAAGAGAAGAGATGAGGAAACAAAAGCCACCCAGCCCTCCCGACAGGGTCCCCTGAGTTGCTGGCCAGGGCGGGGTGGGCGCTCACTTTCTCCTCCTCTTCTCCAAAGTCGCAGAACGGATGCCCAGCTCAGGCAGCCGGGGGCACCGGAGGGTTGCGGGAGGGGTGCAGCCCGGCGACCCCCGACTCCCCCACCCCCATCCCGCCCGGCGCCCAGGCCCTCCGCGGTCAGAGGCCAGACCTACCTCGGCGCGGACTCGCGCCCTCCTGGCGCGGGGCTCCGCCGGGCCGCTGGGGCTGCAGCGCGCGGGCGAGCCGGGACTGCCCGGGACTGCCCGGAGGGCGGGTGGCAGGGAGGGCGGGCGGCGGGCGGCGGCCGCGGGGAGGGGACCGCTTTATGGGGCGGGCGGCAGGTGGGAAGGAGGCGCTGGTGAGTCAGGCAGGCTGCATTCCTGCGCACGGCGCACACCTGTCGGGGCAGGAGCCGGGGCGCCGCCGTCGCCGGGCCCGCCCCCCGGAAAAGGCTGCGGTTCCCGCGGCGCCCGGCCCCCTCGCCCCGACCGACGGCGGCCGGGGCAGGGGAGGAGCCTCCCCTCTCTCTCCAGTCCAGCTCTGGGCGCGGCGCCTCCCCACCCCTCCAGCCTCCAGACTCTCTCTCGGGTGCCCCGCTGCCTCGGGCCGGGGTGGCTCCTTAGACCCCCTGCCCGGCCGCCGCCGCCGCCGCGCTGCCGCCTCCGGGAGCCAGGCGGTGAGCCGCCCCACTGCCCCGACGGCAACCGACTGTGCTCATGGCTTCTGCCCTGTGCCAGCGCGAGGCAGGGGCCCAGGGATGACCCAAGCCTGATCCGTCACTCACTGGGTCCTCTCGGCCTCCCCCACCCTCACCCTAGGCCTCCCCGTGCGTCCAGAGGGAGATGCCAGCAAGAACCTCTTCCCTGAGTGTCCTCAAGCAAGGTACTTAAAGCTCCTTAAAATCTGAACAATACGCATGAAGTGGCAGTCCTGACCTGGCATGGAGGAGGCACTCAAATTGTTATCGCTGTTCTTGACAAGCTGGTTCACAAATCTGATCCCCCCCAGTCCATCGCCTGCAGTCTTTCAAGGTTCCCACGTGTTCAAGCTGGAACCTTTCAAGTTGCTCCATGACCCCAACTCCGTCTACGTCTCTAGCCCACCTGCCAACTATGTCGGACAACACCCCCCTGGCGAGCAGCGCCCCCTGCCCAAAGCAGGCAGCTTCAAGCCACCAAGCTTTTTTTTTGTTTTTTTAATGTTTATTTATTTTTGAGGGAGACAAAGACAGAGTGTGAGTGGGGAAGGGGCAGAGAGAGAGAGACGCAGAATCTGCAGCAGGCTCCAGGCTCTGAGCTGTCAGCATAGAGCCCAACACGGGGCTCGAACCCACAGACTGTGAAATCATGACCTGAGCCGAAGTTGGACGTTTAACCGATGAGCCACCCAGGCACCCCATCAAGCTACCAAGCTTTTACACCAGGCTGGGCTCGGCTCCAAATGTCTCCATCCTCCTCCCAACTCCCTGCCCCCAACCAGCCTGGTTCATCCTTCTTTTACCTGAAGGCATTGTGCCGGCATCGCATTTGACCTCCTGCCCCCTTGGTTGGGTTATGCATGGCTGTAGCCCCCCAGGGCATGGCTTTTTCATGTCCTTTGCCACTTGGGTTTGAAATGGTCTGTTTAGGAGTCTCTCTTCTCCATTGGGCCGTGAATCCTGAGCATCAACGCTCTCTAGCACAGCTTTTTTTTTTCTTACAAATAGTTTATTGTCAAGTTGGTTTCCATTAACACCCAGTGCTCATCCCCACAAGTCTAGCACAACTTTTTATCTGCAGCGCCTACCACCATGCCTGGCATTAGGTAGGTGCTCGGTGAAAGTAAGACTGAACCTGATGATATTGCCACAAAGCCTCCCCGCCGTCGGTGCTCTCGTGTGCAAACACGCTTGTGCACTGGCAACTGAGTGATTGTGGGAGTAGCTGGGACTGGATGTGGAGGTGCCGGGGACACATGAGTGCTCCCTGCAACCATGTGAGCCACAGTCACCGCTGCCGGCTTGGCCGGTCATCTTTGAGAGCTGCTCTGCCCCGGCCAGGAACTCAGGGAGGCTGGCTCCTGGATTTGAGAGCATTGTGGCAGGAGCCCCAGTTTGGTTGAGGCGCTCAGGTCTGGGTGTTCCAGGCCAGCACAGGCCCCCTGAGGACCTGAGCTACTCCAGCAGGTGCTCAGCCCACCCTGGGACATAGGAGCTCAGAGAGCAGCCTACCAGAACCACCATTAGACGGCTCAGGGAGGTGATACACATGCCATTGTGGGTGGGGAACTGAGGCACCTTGCCAGAGAAGGAGACCCAGACCCTGAGGTGGCGATGCCACAGACTCAGTGGGCTCTGCAGCTCCTTCTTTTCCTCATCGCCAGATCCTTCCAAACAGGATGCGCCTCGTGGCTCAGGTCATGGTCTCACAGTTCGTGGGTTCGAGCCCCGCATCGGGCTCTGTGCTGACAGCTCGGAACCTGGAGACTGCTTTGGATTCTGTCTCCCTCTCTCCCCGCCACTCCCCTGCTTGTGTTCTGCCTCTTTCTCTCTCAAAAATAAATAAACATTAAAAAAAACACACACACACACACAAAAAGGCCAGTTGATCTGTAGAATTTCCCATTGTCCAGATTTGTCTGGTTGCTTCCTCATGTGTTATTGGGCTTTTTTTTTTTTTAGTCTACTGTAAACTGGAGGTTATGTATAAAGGCCTGATTAGATTTATGTGAAACATTTTTGGCAAGGATGGTCATAGATGGCACTGGGTGTGTTTTATTGGGTACATAATAAAATGTACATGATGTCAGCTGCCTCACCGTTAGTGATTATTAAGGAAATGACTGCCATCTCTCTCCGTTGTAAAAATACTATTATTTACTTTGTGATTAAGAAGCCATATAGAAGGGGTGATGATGCTTTGTCACCCTGCCTACTTCCCAGCAAACTTTCACTGAAGGGTTTTAGTGGCGATCATTTTTTGGATCAAAGATCCATTGTTGATCTTTGTCTGAATTTTTGGGTTGAAAGGATAGTGATTTTCTGTTCCTACATTAATAGAATGTATCCTCCTGATTAGAAAAAAAAACCAGTTCTGTTCATCAACAGGGGATGAACTATGCGTCTCTGAAAATATGGGATATGGCTGACTCAGTTGGTAGAGCATGTGACTCTTGATCTCGGGGTCATGAGTTCAAGCCCCACACTGGGTGTGGAGCCTACTTAAAAGAAAAAAAAACATTAATTAAAAAAAAACAAAACCTGGAGGGGCACCGGGGTGGCTCAATCAATTAAGTGTCCGACTTCGGCTCAGGTCATGATCTTACATTCATGAGTTGGAGCCCTGCGTCGGGCTCTGTGCTGACAGCTAGCTCAGAGCCTGGAGCCTGTTTCAGATTCCGTGTCTCCCTTTCTCTGACTCTCCCCTGTTCACACTGTCTCTCTAAGAAATAAATTTTTTTTAAAAATTAAAAAAATTTTTTAAAAACCCAGAAATCTGAAAATATAGGATAAATACTTCTTTTCTGGGTTATAGAAAAGTTCATTTTATTATTTATTTTTTATTATTTTGTACTTTATTGAACAGGCCTGAAATGTAAAGCTAAAATAGGACTTTAAGGGGGCACCTGGCTGGCTCAGTCTGAAAGCCCCACGTTAGGGATAGAGATTATTTAAAAATAGGGGCTCCTGGGTGGCTCAGTTAGGCGCCGACTTTGGCTTAGGTCATGATCTCATGGTTTGTGGGTTCGAGCCCCGCATCGGGCTCTGTGCTGACAGCCAACTCAGATTCTGTGTGTGTCTCTCTCTGAGCCTCCCCTGCTCATGCTGTCTCTGTCATAAATAAACATTAAAAAAATAAAAAAATAAAAATAAAATCTTTAGGGGCACCTGGGTAGTGCAGTCGGTTATGCGTCTGACTTCAGCTCAGGTCATTATCTCGTGGTTTGTGAGTTTGAGCTGCGCTCTGTGCTGACAGGGCAGAGCCGGGAGTCTGTTTCCGGTTCCATGTCTCCCTCTCTCTCTGCCCCTCCCCTGCTTGTGCTCTGTCTCTTTCTCTCTCTCAAAAATAAACATTAAAAAAACCAAAATCTTTAAAAACATAAATAAGACTTTAGGGGCATCTGGGTGGTTCAGTCAGTTAATCGTCTTCGACCCAGATCATGATCTCACTCACAGTTTGTGAGTTCCTGTCCTGCATCGGGCTCTCTGCTGTCAGCATGGAGCCCGCTTCACATCCTCTGTCCTCTGTGCCCCCCACTGCCCTCCTTTGCCCCTTCCTTGTTCCCTGTTCATTCTCTCTCTCTCTCTCTCAAATCAATAAGCTTTAAAAAAAAAAGTAAGACTTTAAGAATGTTGAATAGTAAAAAGGGGTACAGTCCTATTCACACAGGTAGTGAGTAGTAAACTAGGAAAATATGTAAAACTTTGGGAATTAGGAGGAAAAACCTGTTCAGGACTTAAGAGAGGTCCTTGGTTTCTTACTACAAAAATCTGTGGACTAAAGGCTATACAAGTAAGGCTGTTGGTTTATGAAAAACTCCAAATTGCACAAAACTCCATTGGGCAGGAGAAACAGCCAGGATAGAAGGAAGCCAGTCTGCAACAGGGATGGCTGGGCGGGAGGTGGGAACCCACCGGAGGCTGAGCTCAAGTCCATAACCTGTGGTTAAGAGCAGGCTGGGAAGCCTAGAGGCAGAGGTTAGTGCATTCACCAAAAGCTTTTGCTTTCCAAAGTTTCTAGGATGCTGATGTTTTCCTGAAACAATGCAGAACCTTTTTTTTTTTTTATATGTTTATTTATTATTGAGACAGAGAGAAACACAGCACGAGTGGGGCAGGGGCAGAGAGAGAGGGAGACACAGAATCCCAAGCAGGCTCCAGGCCCTGAGCTGTCAGCACAGAGCCTGACGCAGGGCTCGAACCCACAAACTATGAGATCATGACCTGTGCCAAAGTTGGATGCTTAACCCACTGAGCCACCCAGGTGCCCCCAAATCACTATTAATAGTACAAAACAACCGAACGGATTTCAATTGTGGTAAAACCATATGGCATAAAAATTACCATTTTAATCGTTTGTAAGTGTACAGTTCAATAGTGTGAAAGTATATTCACATTGTTGGGCAACAGGTGTCCAGAACTTATGATGGCAACTGAAACTCTGTACCCCTTAAACAGCTCTCCATTCCCCCCGCCTCTAGTTAATTACCTTTGTCTCAATGAATCTACTTTAGACACCTTATGTGAAATCATATTTATCTTTTGTGATTGGCTTGTTTCACTTATAAAATCCATCTATGTTTCATGGGGCAAGATCTTCTGCCTTTTTAAGATTGAATATTCCTTAGTACCTAAATATCATATTTTGTTTATCCATTCCTCTGTCAGTGGGCATTGGGTTGTCCTCTTGGAAATTGTGAATAATGCTGCTATATGAACACAGATGTGCAAATCTTCTCCACCCTACTTTCAATTATTTTGGATACATACCCCAAAATGGGATTGATGGATCATGTGGTAGTCCCATGTTTACTTTTTTGAGGACCTCCATATTATTTTCCAGAATAATTGCACCATTTTATCTTTTTTTTTAAAATATTTTTATTTATTTCTAGGATAGAGAGAGACAGCGTGAACAGGGGAGGGTCAGAGAGAGAGGGAGATACAGACTCTGAAACAGGCTCCAGGCTCTGAGCTGTCAGTCAGCACAGAGCCCGACGCGGGGCTCGAACCCACGAATCGCGAGATCATGACCTAAGCGAAAGTCAGACGCTTGATCGACTAAGCCACCCAGGCGCCCCATAATTGCACCATTTTAATATTCCATCAAGAATGCCCAAAGTGGGGGCACCTGGGTGACTCAGTCAGTTAAGTGTCCGACTTCGACTCAGGTCATGATCTCGCAGTTCGTGGGTTTGAGCCCCGCGTCGGGTTCTGTGCTGACACCTCAGAGCCTCTAGCCTGTTTCAGATTCTGTGTCTCCCTCTCTCATGCCTCTGTCTCTATCTCACAAATAAACTATAAAAAAAAAAAAAATGCCCAAAGGGTGAATTCTTTTAACTATCAATTTCAGAGTGAAGAGTTAATGTATTCCATTCCAATGGTCACGACCACATTTTTTTCCTTCTTTTTCAAATACTATGCATGAATAATTTTTTCCATGAATAATTTTGTATTTATCCAATAGTGTACAATGGTGATGTGACATAATAAAACATCTATAAATGGTCATTGGCCATGGTTCCCAGAACAGCTCTGGAGCCGTTAAAGGTGAAAGGAGTGCCTTTTGTTATTCATAACAGGTCCCTTTCAATCACAACAGTTTATGTTAATGAAGTGACTTTTGGAAAGCCATCAGGGATGGGGGTGCTGGTTGTCAGGGGAACCAACCACATGATTAGAGTTGGAACTTTCAGCTGCAACACTTCCCCACCTCCACCCCACCCCCACAGACCTCTGGGGATGGGGGTTGGAGGGAGGATGGACTGGAGATGGAGTTCCATCCCCAATGGCCAGCGATTTAATCCATCATGCCTAGTAATGAAGCCGCCATAAAGATCCTAACCAAAGGGGGTTCAGAGTGTTCCCAGCTTGTTGAACACCTGGCGGCGTGCTGGGGGGGTGGCGTGCCCAGAGAGGGCACGCGCCATGTTCCTTAATCCCTGAGCCCCCGTGCATCGCTTCGATTTGGCTGTCCCTGATTTGTATCCCTTTTATAAACCAGTAATCCAATAAGTAGACTGCTTTCCTGAGGTCTGTGAGCCATTTTAGCAAATTATTGAGTCTGAAGAGGGGGTCATGGGAGGCCGCAGTTTATAACCAGTTGGTCAGAAGTACCAGGGGCCCGGCCCTACAATCAGCATTTCAGTAGGGGGCCGACTTGTCGGACTAAGCTCTTAACCTGGGGCCTGCACAAACTACAAGCAGTTGGTGTCAGAATCACGTGATGTGGGGGCAGCTTGGGTGACTCAGACTCTGATTTCAGCTCAGGTCGTGATCTCACCGTTCAGGAGTTTGAGTCCCGCACCGTGCTCTGTGCTGACAACGCGGAACCTGCTTGGGATTCTTTCTCCCTTCTCTCTGCCTCTACCCTGCTCATGCGCTCTCTCCAATAAATAAATGTAAAAAGAAATTACATGATGTGGAAAGCCTACACATGTGGTGTCAGAAGTGCTCTGTGGGTGTTATGACTAGTAGTGTACAGGGAACATGGGGTTTTTCCTTTTTGACAATACTTGCATTCTTCCTGAAGGTTCAAATTTAAGCACATTTGGCCAGTGGGAAATCCCTTCAAACCGGTTTGCTTGACCTTTGAAACACTCCCGTTAGTCTTCCTTACCTTCTGTAGGAAACTGCCCCAGTCCCATTTAGATTTCGGGATCAGGCCTTTCTTTAAGGAGCCCTGTTCCTTTTTGTGGGGTCATATTAAGGGATCAAGATCTAGGTGCTACTTCTGCTCGCTCCCGGGGGGCCACTGCTTCAGGGTCCTTCCAGTGGACGTAGCTGGGACCTTGGTTTTTTTTTTGGGAATCATGAGTTCATATTGATGGTTCCAATTCAAACATTCTTAATTTCTTGGGTTTCATTCTTTTATCTCTTTGCTCTCATTTTTGTTTCCTATTTCCTCCCTTCTTCACAACGGGCAGCATATTTCATGCGGTGTCCTGCCCCCCCATCTTCTCTCTCCCGGAGGTCACTCCAGATCTGTCCACGGAGACCTTCCTCATTCTTTTTTTCTGGCTCAATAGCCTTTTTTTTTTTTCTTTTAAAGAAATTTTAAACATACACAGAATTAGAGGGAATAACGGAACCTTTCTGCGCCCATTACTGGGCTTCAACAATTGCCACCGTGCAGACAATCCAGAACAGGAGGCCATGTGGGTGGGATGAGGGTTGGGAACTTTCAGTCCAATGACCAAGGGGGCAGGGACCACCTCTCCATCCATCCCTGTCCCTCCAAACGCCTGGGCACTGGGGGCACGAGGAGGCTGACCACTCTGTCTCCCACCTATAAGAACAGGGAGATGCGGGTGGTCTTGGCCCCCACCACGTGCTCAGCCGTTACAATCACGGAGAAAGGAGCGATGAAGGCCCAGGGGAGTCCGGGAAGGCAGGCCTGAGCTGCATCTGTTAGCACCACGTGTGCAGAGGAGGGGACGCTCAAAGGGACGGAGAAAAGGAGCTGGAGGCCGCGGGGAGGCTGGGGCCACTGGTGTCCTTGCCTTGCCACACTGAAGGGGGACTCTCGCGGGGAAAGCAGGGGCCATGTGGCCGGGCGAGAGCCCCCTGGTGAGGGGGTGTAGGAGGAAGAGGCCAGATGGAACCTGGACGGGAGTGGGAGAGACTGAGAAAACATGGACAGGTCGGAGCAATTTGCTACAAAGATGAATGAGGGTTGGACCTGAGCAGTAATGATGGCAATGAGAAGGGGTTTCCGAAGTGGCCCATCAGATGTGGGGACAGCGCAGGGTCTCTGCTCTTGGCCAGGGACAGATCATGGGGTCATTGCCCAGCGCTAGAAGTACAGGAAAAAGGCGGGGCAGGGATGCCTCGGTGGGTGGGAGAGTTCAGTCTGACCAGACGGAGTTCTTTGCGAGCAGGGGCAAACCAGGCAGAAACCACTTTGGTGCCTAGTGCCTGTGACATCCTCTCTACAGAAAGAAATGGGTAATCTGAACCCGTGCCACCCTCAGTGGGATTAAGGTGGGCAGGCACTAATCTTGTTTCATAAAAGAGTGAAGTTCAGAGAGATTAGAGACCTTGACCCAACTCATAAGGCTTCTGGGGGAACAGCACGGCTACCTCAGGGCTGTGCCACTTGCTGGGCGAGCGGTCATGACTGCTCAGCGGCCGGGCAGCAGGTGCCCAGAGCACAGTGGAGGGCCATGACCCTGGCCAGTTTTACCAGCGGTGTTTACTTCTCTCCTGGGCCTAAACCAAGAAGGAACTGGATCGGCCAGCAACAAGCACTTGCGGGGCACCCGCACAGTTTATAGAGCTCTTGCGTACATCAGCTCGTGAACTTCTCACCACCACCTTAAGCAGCTTTATTATGGTGATTTGACAGAGCGGACTCACAGAGATGATGGCCCAAGACACGGCAACTAAAACACACCTTCAAGTTTAACCCAGGATCCAGAGCAGAGGTGCCGAGTCTGCGTCTGCTCCCATTCCCGTTGAGCCACACAGCCTCCCAGGCGAGCCCCAGCGCCCGCAGGCCACAGAGGCGCCCCTGCTGGAGGCTGCAGGGAGGAAGCCTTCAGAGACCCTCTTGGGACTCAGGACACAGCAGCTCCTCTCCGGGGTCGCAAGGTCCCAGCAAAGGAGAGGAGGGGGACCAACTGGCCTCCCTCAGTGCCCAAGCGTGTGTGTGGCCAGGGAGAGGGGGAAGGGGCCAATGTAAGTCCATGTTTATTTTGGGGACGGCAGGGTCATCACACTCCTCTGGTCATGCTACAATTATCAGGAGCAGTTCGAGGACCACCTTTCTCACTCTGCCCGCGGCACAGCAGCGACCTGCCCTTCACGGCCCGGCTTCCCTCTCCGACACGCAGTCCTTCCGCTGGACTGGAGAGCTGCCAAAGAGCGAGAACGGCAAGCGAATTCCCTCCAGACTTTCGGGCCGACGGCGGCTGGGAAATCTGTTTTGGCCCCGAGAGGAGCCCAGCAGCCACTGGTGCTGCCCAGTCGCTGCTGTGGGGCAGAGATAACAGGCACAGGAAAGGCGGGGTGGCAGGATCCTCCCAGGAGCCTGGCTCTCACGTAAACAATGAGCTGCCGCCAGCCAGGGCAGGAGGTGATTCACGTCCCTGCTGGCTGCGATCGGCGGGCACTGAAGGCCCCGGGGCAGCCCTGGCCAGGCGCTCAGGCCTCTCTGGCTGTGGGTTGGGGATCAAACCCAGGACTTCTGGTAACTGGCTGACCTCAAAAGCCTGGGTGTGTACAAAAAGTGGTCCGAGAGGGCTCAGTTGCGCCCAGAGGAGCAGAGGCCTCGGCCCTTGTCTGAGACCCGGCCGGGTTTCAGGATCAGGGCAATAGACAGCTGCGACACGGGGCCTCACCCGCTCTCTGAACGCCCACCTGCCCAGGCCGAGGGGCGCACGCTGGGAACAACCACGGCAACTTCCTGGGCCTCCCCTGTTGCCACAGGCTTCGGCCACTCCATTACCTACCCTGAGGTAACAACCCCAGCAGAGAAGATGGAGACGGTACTCGGAACTTCCACACGTGCCTGGAAACAGACCACAGAAGAGGCCGCTGCATCCAAGACGCTGAGATGTAAGAATACAGCACTTTTAATAGGGCACCAGTCCCCAAGTGGGGTGTGGATCCTCTCCGGAGCACCTGACTCCTCTGTGACAATGTCCTCTTCCTGGCTGGAATGACACACAGAGGCTCCTCTTGGGGGTGGCATCTGGGGGGCAACTCCCAGTCCTGAAATCTACAAGGCGGCACCTGTGCGCTGCGTCGCTCCCTGGGCTGCACAATCTCATCAAATCCCGGAGGGGCTCCTCCCCTCAAAGGAGGGGAGAATGTCCGAGCCGCCCCAAGCTGGTCCCTCGGGTCACTGCTTGGCCTTTTTCACGATGGTGCCCACGGCGGAGATCACAGTGGTCTTGGAGCCGCTGGCACTGGTGGTTACCGTGACGACAGCTGGCAGAGTGGCCGTGGTGGTGAGGATGGTTGGCTGGGCTATCGTCGTCACCGGGATGGCCGAGTCCCACTTGCTCTTTCTCTTTTGGGCATCTGGAGGAAGGCAAGGGAAGAGTCAGGATCAGGACAAACCAAAGAGCAACACTGCGTTTGCAGGCAGGGCCAATGGTCAGAGCTGAGGGGCCGCCTGCCACAGAAATGCCAGGGGCAGCCCCCGGACCGGGGTCCCCACCCCAGGCTCCCGAGATGCCTCACAAACTCTGGGGTCAGAATGAAAGCACAGCAAGGTGGAAGCTCGGCTCGGGTCCCCATGGCCTCTGTTCCCCAAAATGAGGCCGGGAAGCCCTCACCCCATGTGTGGTGTGGGACCAGACAAGCTGTCCTCTACCTGCAACCGCCGTGCTGGCCGTGGTGGTGGTAGTGGCTGTGGCGTTGGTCGTGGTACCTTTCTTGGTGCCTGTCACAAACTCGATCTGGAGGGCAAGAGGAAAGAGAAAACCTGTGCCAAGCTGTTTATCCACATCCTTCTGCCAGCATCTGGGCGACAGAGGGGCGCGCCGGACACAGGAGGCACTGAGAAGCAGCCCTGTTGTGCTGTGTGAGGCAGGGAGAGGCGTCGGAGGACACCTCTGCTATTTTGCGGAGATCCCTCCAAAGGGGCACTGGAATGCTCCCAGTGTCTCCAGGTTTCTGCACACGCAGGGCACCCCGGCGTGACGCTCCACCTCACGCCCAGGGTGGGGGCGCACCCGCCCGCATGGGAGCGCAGCTTGGGTCCCCGGGAGCCGCAGGCACGGCCCACGCTAAGCCTGGGGTTTGGAGTGGGGAGGGAAAGAGAGAGAAGGGGCATTTCACCAAGCGCGGAGATCGACAAGACCCGACAGCCCCCGCGCCGGCTCCCAGAGGGCCACAGCCTCTCTGCTCAGGGTCAGGGCACGTGCTGGAGGCCACAGCAGCTGCAGGAGGTCACACCAATCCAAGGGTGGGCAGAGCTGGTGCCCTGAGGCCCAGTGTTCTGTCTCAGGGACTGGTCACAAAGGGCACAGCCTCATTTAGTCTCAGAGCCAAATTTCTGTTCCCCAAAGGATCCAGAACGTGCTGCTTGGGAAGAAGTGGAGCCTAGGCCTCTAACATGAGGGGTCGCCTGGCCACCAGGCACGGGATCTACAAGGAAGCACCGAGGCAGACCGTGCAGATCAGATCTGGGGGCTGAGAAAGTACTCTCAGAAAGAACACTCGCCTGTTTGGGTCAGGGAGGACACGGGTGACACCAGAGAGAAAGCCACCGGGGCTCTGCAGCTGGAAGGGGGAGGGGCGGGAGGGCAGCATGCAGAACCACAAGACCCCAAGAAACCAAATGGAAGCAACTGAGAAGCACCTTCAAGCTGAAGGTGGGGGGGTGGGAAACGACACCCGGACCCCAGGCCTGGCCGTCAGGACACTTGTCCACCACTTACCTTGGTTCGCTCCTTTTTGGCCTTTTCCAGTTTGTCCATCTCGATCTTCTGGGCTTTAGCTACAGGGATCAGAGAAGTTGTAACAAAAGCAGCCCCAGAACAGCTCTCACGTGAAGGGACACTTTAGGCCACGGGACCCCACACCGGTGCTTGTCACGCCCCCAACCCCGCACACAGGTGGCCTCGAGGCCAGCAGATGGGAGTACCGGCCCTCGGCCAGCACAGAGCAGAGGCTTTAGATGTAAAGGCCCTTGTCTGGGGGGGGGGGGGGGGGGGGGGGAGGAGTTGCCCCTGAGCCCCAGCTGACTGTCACCATGCGGGAATGGGGACGCAGGCCTAGGGTGGGCTGCCTTCCCACTGACCAAGGGCAGCAGCATCCCAGAGTTTGGGTAAAATGCTGGCAATGAATTCCAGTTAGAGGAGGATGAAACTCCTAGGCCAAACAAAACACATCTGCAGGCCACACCTGGCCTGCAGGCTGCCGGCTCCAGACCTGCCACTTGGGGGCCCGGACTCTGCAATCTTCCCGGTTCTCCCTTCTGGGACCCTTGAGAAAATGCCTTCTCACTGGCCTCTGTATGCTCCGCCCCCCTGCCTGGGACACGGCCTGACTCTGCCAGACCGGCCTCTGCACATCTTCAAACCTTGTCTCCAACACGGCCCCCTGGCTAGGCTGTCCCCCCACCTTTGGTTGGTTAGGTGGCCCTCCCTGCGCCCTCTCACCCAGCGCTGCTCACTGCTAGGACTGCTTTGTCCCCTCCGGTGGGTCATAAGCCTCCTAAGTCAGAGCAGATCTGTCTCGTTCAACACTGTATAGCTACCTCCTTGGACACGACATGACACGGAGGGGACCCTGAAATACGTGTTGGTGAACTGACTGGATGGACAGACGGATGGATGGCCACCTACCTAATGCCTCATAGTAGGAGTCCTCGGACCAGCCATGGGGGTCAAACATATCCTGAAAAAAGAGTTAATGCTGTAGTCAACAAGGGTCAGTGGATGACAAATGGCTTAGAAACCCAAGTCCCTTCTCCCCAAGTCTTTCCATAGACTTTCCTGGCCTGGACTCCCCGTGCCATAAGGACAGAGGGACTCAGCGGTTACCCGGGGTTTCTAGCCAAAGAGGGGGCTGATTTGCTTTTGGGAATATGAAGCAGGGACGCGTCTGTCCATGGGCTGTGCTTCAGGAGTAAGCGAGTCCACACTCACTAACCAGTCGGGGCCTCAGGCCAGGTCTGTTGCCACAATCTCTCCCCTGGACTATTTCAGAGCAACGGGGACTCTAACAAGAGAGCTGGGAACTGTGCTCTTCAGCCAGCACTGCTGCCACCCGCGCCTTTCAGTGGCTCCAGGCTGAAGCCAGCAGAGTGAGTGCAGGACCCTGGGTGCCCTCCCCTCTACCCTCAGCCTCTGCATGCGGGACACACCTTTGGGTAGTTGGTGCCGAGCTCGTCGATTGCACAGAACTGGATCAGCTTCTCATAGATGCTGAAAGAAAAATACCAGAAGGCACTGAGCAGGCCCTAGTCCCTTGTGGCACCTGATTTTGAGAGAGAGACCAGAATGGTCCAGTTCCTGGTCTCAGATGAACCCTTTAAACTCAGCCCAATTGTTGTAAACAGGCTTCCTGATAGAAGGGGAAACGTCCACTGGCCTGATATGAAGTCACTCCTTGTCCTTCCCCCTCCCAGAGACATGGACCATTAGCCAGGGGCCAGGACGGGTATGGTGTCCAGACATCTGACCCTCAGTTTGTGTGGCTGGGTCGGGGCCACACACAGGCCCACATAAGGGCCGGGGCAGGTCCTTGATGTCACCACCATACCAGAGTCCCGGGTGTGACACTTGCTCAGACACTGGATGGAGTAAGATCCAGACACAGCTCTGTTCCCAAAACCCATCACCTGTACCCAGAATCAGTGACACTTTGGAAATGAAAGAGGAAGCCACAGGAATTGCCTCGTCCAATTCCCTTACTGTACAGATGAGGAAACTGAGGTGTGCTGAGGCTCTGGGCCTTGGGAGCAGAGTGAGCAGGAGAACCCAGCCAGGCCTCCTCCAGCCCAGCTGAGGTCTCTCGGCATCCAATCTACACCCTGGCTTCCGTGTTCCTGCAGTCTGGGTGGTGGCCCTGTGGGCAGAGGCGGGATCCTAGCCGTGCCTCTCCCTGCCACCTCCATGGGAACATCCCAGTCCCCAGTCCCACATCAGCGACCCAACGGAGCCTGTAGACTCACGGAAACTCACCTGGGGTTCCGAAATTCTTTCTTCCTTTGGATAATGTAATTCATATCCATTCCCTCCTTTATCTTCCTCTCATAAAGCTTCTGGATCTTGTCCTAGGAAGAAAAACAGAAAAGCGCTTCTGACGCCACCCCACCACTGGCAATCCCGGTCTGGGGTCACACGTGCTGTGTGTGGACACTTGGTCACAGGAGACCCATAGAGCCATGTGCAGCCCTACTCCAGTCATATCGTCTTTCTCCACCCAGCCCGGAACCGGCGCTGAGATCGGTCTGTTTTGCTTTCTCCTGATTCCCTCTGGATGGCTGGCAGAGGGCGTACTAAAAGATCGAGGCAGAGAAACCATGGAGAAGACAATGAATTATCCCCACTTGTCAACTGGCTCCTGAATCATCCAAAGAGGATTTAGGCAAAGAGTGGATGGGCAGGGGCTCGATGCTGGTTTTGAATTTAAACACCAGATCAAGTCCTCAGTGGGAGACCTGGGAAGGCTTGTCCTTTCGGCGGAAGGCAGGAGTAGAGCTTTTTGGATTTGGTCTCATAAGCTTTCTAGTGTCCCTTGTAGGAAGCTCACAGATGGCCAGTCCCCGCCACTTTATGAAGAGGCGCTGTCGAAGGTCAAGAGCTCATCTCATTAGAACTGCCCCCCAGACCCCTGCTCTCGTTTGGTGGGCAATAGGAAGGCCACCTGGGAGGAATCCAGACCAGTCCCTGGGGCAGACGGCCTCTACACCACCCAGCGCATCAAGAGGCCCCAGACACCCGAGTCTCAGGACAGAGCCACCTGCGAGGAGGCCCAGTGTGACCCAGCAAGGCTGATGCTGGCCCAGGGCAAGGTCTCTCTACAGCCTCCCCCACTAGTGGCGGCTAAATGCACAGACTCTCCAGAAGAAAAACATTTGGGGCACTCTTCACCTGCGAGAGGAGGTGGGCAGGGCCGGAGGTCCCGTGTGACGCCCTTTGGGAACATCAGGAGAGGTGATCCACTCCCTTTGTCAGAAGGCTGAATCCTTCTGCCGAGCTGGCCAGGGGCAGCACTGAGGTGCAGAGAGAGGTTTGTGATTCATTTACTGCGGAAAAGATGGCCAAGAGCGACAAACCTCAATACTATCTCTTCAAGGGCAAGGGGGGCTTTCCACAGAAGACCCGGCAAGTTGAGGGTGACCTGTATCTTAATAGAGATTACTTTTCTGGGTTTCCTGGGCCATCAGATGGGCTATCCCATTTCAAGTAAACTAAAGCGTTCACTTAATGTTGTGGTTCCTACGATTAGGAGCATTTAAAAATGAGAAACACAACGAACCTAAGGGCTGAGCCGGCCGGCTGTCTCTGGCAGATCGCCAGACTGTCCTTGCGGGCTGTGGCTTGTTGCCTGGCAGGGAGGGGAGATGCTATCCTGGGGGGGAGGACAACTCAGCAAAGGGAGGAGACTTCTGGGAAAGGAAGAGAATGTGCTCGGTGCCCCTAGCGCCGACTCTGGCCCTGCCCAGCCAGCTGCATTCCATAGCCCCAGGTCCCCTTAGTCATCCATCCGTCAGGATGGTGCCATGGGCCTGTGGTGTGGCCGGAGGCACCAGCAGAATTTGTCAGATTAAAGGTAGAGCAGGTGGACCGGATGCCACTAGTGGGCAGGCCTGTCTGCCCTGTGTGGTCTGTGTCACAAGGTTCCACATGCAGGAAACCCGCGGAGGGACAAGGAGAAACAATCCCAGAGGCTGAAAAGGAGGTGCAAACCCCGGGGGCTCCCCTGAGGTCCCCCTCTCAAGGGAGTAACTGCACTAAATGCCTCTCTCCCTTGGATTTCCGAACCTCAGGCCGCGTCTGCCTGTGATGCTGTCAGACAAGCAGCTAGTGAACTGGTGCGTCAGAATCTTAGACCCAGAAATGCTTGCGGTTTTGCGTTTCTCTGTCCTATTTATTTTACATTCTAATAGTCCCTCAGTTTCTTGGCAAAGTTCCCCACTGGCTCAGCTGGGTGGCACAGAAGGTACGTTATTTTCTCTGCCTTGCCATAGGACCTGAGTGCGACCTGGTGGTCCCAGCTGGAACGGCGCCAGGTGATGGGGCAGAGGGTGGCGGTGGGGACAGAGCAAACTCCTGACGGCGGGCTAAGAGAGGTAACCAGGACTGTAGGCTCCTGCCCATCTGGCTGCTTCTTTTACTGATGGTTCTTAAAATTGGACCAAAGCAGCCACTTTGACCCAGGCTTTCTCACCTACACTGGCCTCAAGTAGCCGAGCTCTGTACTTACTTGTAAGTGATTTGAACATCTGCCAGGTGGTTCAGGTGGGATCTTGATTTCATCGGGCGACATGTTCCGGACTCTTTCAGAGAAGGAGGCTGTGGGGGAACAGAGAGAAAAAATTCTGTGCATGTGGATGTCGGGGTGGTTGCAGCTGGGGGAAGGATCGGGGCCAGACACGAAGTTAAAAAAAAAAAAGGCACATAACATTTTCTGTAGAGATGAAGGCTGTGCTATGAGACAGTACGATATTCGCAGGGGTCTCTCTGCGGGTATCATCTGAGTTGAGATCAAATGACCAGAAGGAGCGAGCATGTGCCAACTCGGGGAAAGAGGGGACAAGTGTCAAGAATGCATGCATGCTCCTGTGTCCCAGCAGTTAACTTTGAAGGAAAGGGTACGTGCAGGGTGTGCTGGTAAATGTTCAACAGCCAGCTGAGGGGTGGAAGGCGAGGAGGGGAAGAGTCAGGATCTACTGCATCTGCCAGTTTCTGTGGTATTCATTCTCTCATTGCTGGACCTAGGCCCGGGTGGGGGTGGGGGAGCATCACCGGCTCACAATGTGAGCCAGCTCCAGCCCCCCCCACCGGCTATGTTCCTACAACACCCTCCCAGGATTCTGGAAAGTTGCAGAATTTCATCATTCTCATCTTAGGCCATCCTACCCAAGACACAGGAGAAAGAGAGTTCCGGGTTCCCTATGCCCTGGGACTCAAAGCATTCAAAACCGCCTTGTGAGTAAATATTTCAAAAATCACCTGCTGGTTATTAGCTTAGTCTTTTAAAAATAAACCTATCAACCTTCTTTTGTCCGCCGCCTGGTTCTTGGGAACAAAGGGCCTGATTCTGATGTGAAGAACCACAACTCCCAAGGGATAGCGCCCTCGGCGATCTGCCACTGCCCACCCAAGTTTCCCACTCTCCGCGCTCCCTTCCCTGTGGCCTCTGGCCACCCCAGGCCCGCAGAGTGTGCTCTGGGTCACTCAGACAATGCACTGTTTGTCGAAGATTCTGTCTGTGCTCTCGAAAACATTCTCTCATGAAAAGGAGCATACAATGAGCGAACAGCAGGCGGAGTGGGGTGGGGCAGGATGAAGGGAAAGAATGAACAAACCAGCACTGATAACACCCAGCAAGTACTTACTGGGTACCCACTGTGTGCCAGGCCCTGGGCCAGACTATCTCTTAGCCCTGAGTGGCTGCCTGATGAGAACCCAGCATAGCCTTTGGTCTCTTTTCTCTCGGGGCTCGGTTAATATTTTCTTAGCAGATAAGGTGCTTTGATCTCCACTCAGAGCTGTGCTGTTACTACTAAGAACTCAGTGCTGAGAAGGGCTGAGGGTATGGCTCCGTGGGCTTTGCCAGTCTCAAGGCTGTGAAGCACCCTGTGCACCCTGAGGCTGGGGCGGAGCCTCATATGTGCTCCGCGTGCGGACTCCCATGGTCGGCAGTGGGTCCTCACTGGATGCCCCCTGAGAACAGAGCGCTAGGCGTGCCATTCTGAGTGAGGGCCAGCAGACCAAGGCGGGTTGACATGTCCTGCTGTGGACCGGGAACACCACTGCTGCCCAGGAGCAGTTTCCACCAGGGGACTACGTGCTCCTCTTTGCCCAGCACCTTCTGTCTCCTACCGCCGCCAGCGATGGTGGCACCCATTATCTGCCTAGAGTTCAATCTTGTCCTGGCTTCTCCCTCCTTCTCAGCCGGAGGCTCACGCAGGCCATGGGGGCCAGCCGAGAGTGGAATTAGCTGGGGTGAGCTGGTCCTCATTATTTCCGGAAGGCAAAAGCAAGGAGGGCCTGGGCAGGCTTTGGGCACAAGAAGGGGTGGAGGGTGTATGTGTGCATGTGACAAAAGACAAAGAATGCCCTTTGGCATTTGCCAGGAAAGCCTTTTGGAAAAACAGGGTGTGACACTGTTGCCACAGCAACCCAACCACACTAGGGCTCAAACAGTATAGAGTGTGACAGGGAGGGAGAGCCCCTCCTGAGCTCCCGGGTTAGGAACAAAAGAATTCCTCCCAAGTAACTGGCAAGTGAAGGGATACAGTCAGAAAGTTAGATACATTTTTCCCACAGCTTCCAGGAGCCATCCTTCAGGGACTCTTTCCCTAAGTCCCAGGATGATCTAAAACAGAAGACATCAAACTCGTATATATGGCTATGTGGGCAGCCACAGGCCTCAGGCCATCTTCCCAGAAAATCCATGGACAAATGTGTCTAGGCACTGGGGGCAGCTCTCGGGGTCTTCTGGGGGCATTCTGGAAGGGCAGCCGTACTCAGGATCTGAGAAGTCCACCTCGGTGATTCACTCCTGTGCGCACCCAAGCCAGAGAAGTCATGGTATCCGTGGCTGCCAGCTACGAATCTGAGCAGGACCAGCTAGTCAGCTGGGCTTACGTAATGGTGGGGAGAGAAGTGCCTGGGGGTACCGTGGGGTGGGGCGGGGAGGCTCTCTAGTTCACCAGAGACATAGAGAACCTGACTGGATCGCCACCTCAGTTCCAGCCATGATGAGGGGGCATCAGTGGGGTGTGTGGAGGGGACAGACTGGGAAGGCGTGCTCAGGGCTGTCAGGTGGCCACAATGCTAGAGATGCCAGAGTCAGCTTCTCTGCTTTCATTTGCTCCATTAAACCTGGGGCCACCTTGGGGCGCCTGGGCGGCTTAGTCTGACTCTTGGTCTCAGCTCAGGTCATGATCTCACAGTTCATGAGTTTGAGCCCTCCATCGGGCTCTGGACTGACAGCGCAGAGCCTGCTTGGGATTCATTCTCTCCCTCTCTCTCTACCCCTTCCCTGCTCTCTCTCCCAAAATAAACTAAAAAAAATAAATAAAAAATTAAGGGGTGCCTGGGTGGCTCAGTCACTTAAGTGTCCAACTTCGGGTTTTGGGTCACAGGTCATGATCTCACTGCTCTGGAGTTTGAGCCCTGCGGTGGGCTCTGTGCTGACAGCTCAGGCCTGGAGCCTGCTTCGGATTCTGTGTCTGTCTTTCTGCTCCTCCCCTGCTTATGCTCTGTTTGTCTCTCTCTCAAATAGAAAATACACCCCCCCAATTTTTAAATTTTAATTACAAAAAAGAAAACAAAACCTGGGGCCACCTATATATATGAAAATACTTCCTAAACCCAGCGGGGTGGGGGAGTGCGGAGGAACCTGAGAGGTATTAACAGAAGTGCCGAGTTCAGGCAGAGCTCAGCTACTACCTCCTCAGTGAGAAACCATAAGAGTAAACCAGACTACAAGGCTTTGATACCTACTGTGGTGAACGGATTCAACCATGGCAAAAATCCTCCAATAAAATAATGTATTTGACAATAAAACAAAACAATGGACATGTTCAATATCACAGAAAGATCTCAAAACATATGGGAAATGAAAGAAGCCAGACAAAAAATAAGACGGCAATTTCATTTCTATCAATGGTTCTCAACTGGAGGCAATTATGTTCCCCCCAACGCCCAAGGGGACATCAGGCCATGTCTAGAAACATTTTTCCTTGTCACGTGGCAGAGGGAAGGGAGTGCGACTGGCATCCTAAAGGCCGAGGATGCTAAAACACTGTGTAAAACACAGGCCAGGCCCCCACAACAGGGAATCACGCAGCCCCAAATGTCAATGGTGCCAAGGCTGAGAAATCCTGATCTTTACGAAATTCTAAAATAAGGCAAAACTGTAGTGAAGAAGGAACATCACTGTTTGCCGGAGAGCCAGGGAGAAAACGGTCTGCAAGGAGAGGGATAAACAAACATTTTGGAGCGAGTGAAGGAAATTAATTTTTTAACAATAATTAAGTAATTAATTAATTTTTAAGTAAGCTCTAGGCCCAATGTGGGGCTTGAAGTCATGACTCCAAGATCAAGGGTCACAACTGCCCAAGCCAGCCAGGCACCCCTGGAGGGACAGAAGTGTTTTATGGGGCTTCTGGGGGGCTCAGTTGGTTAAGCTCTGACTTCAGCTTAGGTCATGATCTCACGGTTCATGGACTTGAGCCCTGCATCAGGCTCTCTGCTGTCAGCGCAGAGCTGCTTCAGATCTTCTGCCCCTCCCTCTCTCGTGCAAGCTCTTCTCTCTCTCAAAAATAAATATTAAAAAAAAAGCAAAAAAACTTTATAAAGTGTTTAAAAAGAATTTTTTTTAATGTTTATTTATTTTTGAGAGAGAGAGACAGAGTGTGAGTAGGGGAGGAGCAGAGAGAAAGGGAGACACAGAATCAGAAACAGGCTCCAGGCTCCATGCTGATAGCACAAAGCCCGATGCAGGGCTCAAACTCACAGTGAGATCATGACCCGAATGGAAGTTGGATGCTCAACTGACTGAGCCACCCAGGCGCCCCTGTACAGAAGGGTCTTACAGTGTGATTGTGATGGGGGCTGACATGACTACATGTATCTGTCAAAGTTGATCAAATAGCACCCTAAAAATTGACAAATCTTACCCATGTAAGTTATGCTTCAATAAAGCTATTTTCAAAAAGTGGCAAGGAAAGAAAAGGTGGAAGTTGGGTGAGAAATGGGGCGGAGGTGGCTGATGTGCCCCCCATTCCACTGCTTGGGCTCTCGGGTAGGCTGCCCTCTGACCACACAGCCCCCCTGCTCTCGTTTCTTGGTAGTTTATGGCAGGGACTGGTGAGATGGGGGAGGGAAGAGGAGACTAGGCCAGGGCCCACACGTGCCCCTGAGGATTAGCCACGCGGAGGAAGCCATGCTCTGCTTCCTCTGTCTGCAAAGCCAGCGGGCACATCCCCCACAGGGCCATTTTCTAAGCAGTGAACTCTGAGGTCTAGGAAAATTCTGGGTTTTATAGGATTTGAAAGACTCATACTGTATTCATCATACACACCACTCAGAGATAAAGGCAGAATCCCGCGGAGGGTCAAGGTTGCTTACCGCGGGCGCGTTCCTACCCACTCCTTCCCCAGAGAACAAACGTAAGGGGATAATTCTCATTCTTTCAGTTAGGAACGCAGGACAAGTCTCCACCTCCCATATCCTGTCAGAGGATCCTGTCCAAGAAAAGGACAGGCTGGAGGGGCTGCATGCCACAAAGCCTCCATCTGGAGGCACAGGGGAAGGTTCCGCAGGCCGCCTTTGAAGCAGGACCCCTGCTTTGTGAAGATTAACGGAGCAGCCAGGGAGAGATGGTCACAGTCACCACACGGAGGGAGGGTCGCCCTCTCCGTGACGTTTGGACAGGCTCTGGCAGAGGTGTGACAAAGTCCATGACCAAACTGACAAGAATCGAGGGGCTTTCTAAAAAAGGATTAAGAGACCAGAGTTAGCAGAGGCACTGGGATGACACGGGTGCCCTTTTTCAGAAACATAACTGCCTTGCCCCCCAGCCACAAAGCAGCTTGGACTCTGGGGCTGTGAGGCATGTTCCCTCCTGGGGACAGAGCAAAGTGCCAGCAAGGGCCACGTGCTTGCTTCTTGAGTACATGAATATGCCAGCAAGTGGGGAGGGGGCATACCAGGACAGAGGACAAGCCTCGGGCGCAACGGAAAGAGCTCGCAGCTGAAAGGGGCCCTAAATCCATCTTGAAAACATTGGCAACTGACCAAAGCCCAGTGAAACGCACCATGAATATGATTTTCAAAGAAGAATTGTTCCCTGGGTGTCTTACTCAGACATCTTAGGAAATGCCAGAGGCCCTGAGAGTACATGGAGAGACAAGGGGAGAAGCCCCACCCCACGCACTGGCAGGCCCAGCATGCCCATGGCCAGAAGCCAGTTTGCTCTGCCTCCGAGGCTGCCCCTGGGGTACTCACCGACTAATTCCTGAGGATCCCGCTTTTCTACTTCTGGGTTATCCTGCAAAAGAAAAATAAATACAAAGAGGTAAGCCCCGGGGCTCCTGACCCACGGTTACTTTCTTCACTGAAACCACTCAGGATTTTAAGGGAGGAGAAAAGGTAAACACAACACAAAGAACCTAAGAGTGAGCAGATGCTTTGGGGGCCTTCTGGGACCCCTGAACCTCCTAATCCCCAGAGTAGCCAGGATCCTCTAGATGCCTGCTTCAGGCTCTCCTCCAGGGCCCCCGGCAGGGACCGATATCCACCAATGCCAAGGAGAGCAAATGCCAGCCATCCGTCACCTGCACACCAGGACCTTGCCCGCTGTCTCCCTTGGGGCCTGGTCAGCCATCCCAGGACACCACCACCCCTACCCGGTACACAGGAAGCGAGAGGTGGCAGCTCTGTTTAACATGAGAATCCCAAGACTAAAGCACAAAAGACTATCTGCTTTAGAGATTTTTCTTACTTTTAGTTTAAGCAAAAAAGGGAGACCTTATCCTAATGGGGTGGCTCCCAGAACCCCGGGGCAGGGTTGTACTGGGCCTTTAACAAGGGACTGAACCAGGCCCCCAGAGAGGCCCTAGCACGGAGGTAGCTCCTCTCTTGGCTCGTTACAACGGCTACATCTCTCTCTGAAGAGAAGCTTTCTCTGATCCTTAGTGCAAACAACTCCCACTCCTACGGGTCCGTCAGTGCTGGCCGAGTGCAGAGACTTATGAGCAAAGGTTTCTTATCAGGCGTTTTGCTAGACCTGCTCTGTATTTCACTGCTCAGAGTAAGTGCTTCATTTAAACCAGCTCAACCTGGAGAAGGGCAAGGTCCCAGACTCTGAAACAACCCTGGGCACAGCGGGGAGCAAGGGCTTCCCGAGTCCACTGTCCCCGATGTCCGACGGCAACAACATACCTGTCTTCCCCATCTCTGGGGAAGCCCGGCCCCTCACACACGCTCAGACCGGGGGCCTCAAGCGCACGACATGCTAATGATCACAGTGGTAGGAACTGCGCTCGGAGGGAGCTGTTGGACCTCACTTCTTTCCCCTTTGGTTGGTGGGGGAGGAGGTACGACGGTAACGACTCTGGAACCAAAGGGGCACGTGGACACAGCTACGGGGCTCTGGGTACTCCACTTCCGGGAAGAAATGTTACAGCAAATTAACATTTCAGAAAGGAAGATGCCAGAAGCCCTCCCACGCGATGGCTCTGTGCTAAGAGCGGGAGTTCTTAGCCCCCTTCCCCTAAAGTCCTTTCTGGTTCTGGGAAAGGCCCAAACCCCCTCGCTCTTCTGAACACTGCAGCTATTCATTCGACCGAAGCGGGCATAACGTCCAGGCCAGGCTGCTTAGCAACCTGTCTCCTCCAGCTCCCCGCCCCCTGCCAGTCAGGTGGGTGAAGAGGAGGCAGGCCCGAGCTAGGGAACGGAAGGGTTGGGAGGCCGCCTGGAGGACTGCCATGCCGAATTCAGGTTGGTCATCAATCAGCTGCTCTCCAGAGAGCGCCCGCCCGTCTCCAGGGGCCCCACAACAATCCCTTTGTAGCAGTGACTCAGGAGGAGCCGGTGTTAAAAGAGTGTGGCAGCAACAAAACGTGGGGCTGTAAAAGGTCCTTAAATTTTCCCTCCAGGGGACAGCTTTCTGGGTACTAATTGTGGGAAAACATCAGTTGGGTACATCCTAGCTCCCCTTCGTGGCCAGTTGGCTGGTCATCCAAGGACTGACCATTAACTATTCAAAGGCTCCCTGGGGGCTCCTTCCCAAAGCACCGCAGGGCGCCAGCTCTCCAATGGCCCGAGGAAGGAGGCACGCTATCCACGCTATCCACGTGGGAATGCTACCAGGTCCCCTCCAGAAGCACAGGAAGTTAGTCACCAAACATGCAGCGTCTCTTCTAAGAGGAAAATACTTGTTTATCCAAAGGCTCCTTGGGCAGGGCGAAAGGCTGTGAGCCACCTCGGCCTCCTAAGCTTGTGCCCCCAGCGGTGGGAGGGGCAGGGATTCCCGCATTTCACAAGGTCCCTGCCTGGCTGAGCTGAGGCTGCTTCAGCAGGTCTCAGGGAGAAAAGCAGAGATGGAACAAAGTCACCAACAGGCAGGTGTCCCCTCATTTCTCAGACTTTCTTTTTTTGCCTTAGTTCCTCATTCCTCAAATGGATCATTCTACACAAACACAAAAAGGGATAAAGTTGACAGTTGGTTTCAACTTGCCAACTAGTCTAGTCTCTTGCTTTTTTAACGTTACACCACGCATGCGCGCACGGACACACACGTACACAATGGGGTGTGTCCAGGGTGTACCAGGAGCCCCACTGGAGCTACGGACTCTTACTCAACCCCAGACCCAACATCCCCAGGGACCACCCCCTCCCCGCAGCGGAATGTAGCTCCACGATCCCTCCAAGCCAAGAGCCAACCTACGAACCATCGATCCAACTCCAAGTGCAAGATTCTCTGGCCTTAAGAGAATCCAGTTTATAAAGTGACAACATACATGAGCCACCACAGCCTGGAAGCCATATAGTTCTGCACAGAGTTCTCCTGGGAAGACTCTGGAATGTGTGGCTGGTCAGATGCCTCCTCCACGTCACAGACACTGGTGGGACTCCTCAGGCCCCAGACACTGAAACCGTGGGAGTCTGTGCCTCCTGGTGGCCACACCTTGTTAGGCCTTAGAATATAATCAGTTCTTCTGTCCTCAGACACAAATAAGCTGGGTTTGAGCCTGCTGAGCTCCTGGTGCTCCTGGTGTGTCACGGTGCAAAGGTGCCCCCAAAGAAGAAAGTCAACAAGCCAGGTTCTTCTGGATCCTAAAGCGGTTTGACCCCACATCCTGCCCTGAGCATGAGAAGGAGATTTGATTATGCTCCACAATAAAGGGCCTGGAGCCACAGATCACGTGTTCTTCAGAGAGGATGATTCCAGAACTTCAAACAAAGCTGAAGAAAGGTCAGTAAGGAAGGAGAGCTGGGGTGTTGGGTGAGACCATTGAGGATGGCTATCAAATACCCTAAAGACGCATACATCCCAGGACCATTTACGCTCATTTGTGTCCATCGGAGGCAAGTTTCATCCAATCAAAGCAGCCTTGGGGGAAGATAGGACCAGGGGCGGAGGGTGGTCCACACTCAAGATGAAGACCCAGAGAGACACCCTTCTGTCAGACATGCCGTACATCCCAGCAATTCAGCACAAAATGAACCAAGCACCCGTGGCAGCCAGCCAAGAAAACCATTTGATGAAGTGTTTAATATGACAGAGCCAAAGAGAGAGATGGAAGGTTCACATTATTAAACTGCCAGGGGTTCAAGACACTGGTTTTAAAGTCAGCTCTAAGTTCTCATTATGCTCTTAAGGAGGCAGGAAGGGAAGAGTTAGGCCACAAGGAAAAAAACAACAAGAAACCACTGTTCCTTTTCTTCCCCCAAAGCGGTGTTTTGGAACGCACAGGGGGTGTCTGTCTTGACTTGTATGAATCCATCCCTCTGGCCTCCAGGTGGATATTCTCAGTTGGTTAAAGTCATGAACTCAGCCAGATCTACGCACCAGACTGTAGTCTGAGTCAGCTGGGTGGCAGGGAACTCACAGCCCAGAGACCCGGACAGCCCTGGCGCAGGACATGGTGGCCCCCAGGCACAGCAGGCCAAGGGCTTTCCCCCCAGTTCACTAGGCAGGCAAAAACAAAGCATCTCACCTAGCGGTTCCTGGGAGAAAAGACCAGGTAAACCACTTTGGCTCTCCAGTTCAAGTCCAAGTAAGACACAAGGGAAAATGAAACAGATGCACCGCTTCTGAAGAAGCCAAGGGAGACCATGGGAAAGGCAGGAAAGGAGTGCTGAGCTGGTCAAAGAAACAAATGCTGAGGCAAGGCCTCCCATCCCGACTGTCCGCACCCCTGCAGCCTCCCCAGGGCACAGGGCATGGCCGGCCAGGGACGGCCCTGAAGAACAGTGATCTGAACCTGCCAATTTTGGGTCTTTGATCAATTGTGTCTGAGACCCGTAAGAGTGCAGCAGCCACAACAGCGGCCTCTTACTCAGAGACTGTAGAGCCTGGAATGTGGTCCCCCCTGCAGAGAATACAAAAAAGTCCAACCATCCAGAAACTATGACTAGAGTGGAGGAAGGAAGTAGGAACAATATGGCTCCATGACGTGGGATAAGCTCCCATCCGAGCTGGGAGGGTTTGCTCAGCAGACAAGAACCGGATCCGGGTAGAGAGAACGGAGGTTTCTTTACAGCCAGCAACACTTCACTAATCCTTCCCCAGCCAGTCCCACCAAGCACGCTCAACGGTCCAGCGTCCATCTGGAGACAAAGCAATGTGGCCTCCAGCAGCCGGATTCGGCCAAATCTAAATGTTGCTTTTCTTGCCCCAGCTTTGGGAGTACTGGGCACAGAAAGAGTACTCTGAACCGAGAGGCAGACGGCAGCCTCTCCGTGCTGCTGGGGGAAGAACGCTACAGACTAAGCTTTCTGATAGATGATGTAATCCTACAGTTTAAAAGCAGGTGGCAGATTAGTAAAACAATGCCTTCTAAATCTTCTATTCTCTCAGACCTGGCACTGCCCAAGTAGTTATTAAGTCCTCGTGAGATCTCACTTAAAAATGACTCCTCACTGGGGCGCCTGGGTGGTTCAGTCAGTTAAGTGTCTGACTCCTGATTTCAGTTTAGGTCATGATGTCTTGATTCGGGAGTTCGAGCCCTGCAGCAGGCTCTGGGACCTCTCTCTCTCTCTCCTTCCCTTTCTCTGCCTTTCTATCTTAGAATAAAAAAAAAAAAAAGACTCCTCACGGTGGCCTGAGGCCCTGGGAGGACTTGCAGCGGCCCTTTCAGCCCCTCCTCCTCCTAGCACGGAGCTGCAGCAGGGCCCAGGTAAAGCCCCTCCTCGGAACACCTCCTCTGCACTGTTGCTGAAAGTAATTCCTATTCAGACCTCAGTCCTCGGATCATGGAAGCCTTCATCTGCCCCACCCCCACCGGGTCAATGAGGACCTTGCTCTATTCTGGGCTCTTACTCACTGTCTTAGTTATCACTGTGTTCCTAGCACCTGCAGGTTAGTGCCCTGCCCACAACAGGTGCTCAAACATTGCTTAAACACTGATGAAATGTGTGTGTGCACGCGCGCGCACACACACACACACGCAGATTACCCAGAGACACTCTCTTTTCTAAGTGGCCAGTGGTCCATTCTTCAGCCCAGGTTAGCTGTCCCACAGCGACCTGTAGCTGCATCCCTATCCCCCCCAGACTGCAGACAGTCAGGCTCACAGTCAATTCCTACATGCAACTCAATGTCAGAAAGGGAGGCAGCGGGAGAGGACCTAAGAAGGGGCCAGACTTGGGATACAAGGCTGATGGCAGGGAAGGAAGAAGGGGGTGGGGGCATCAATACTGAATTAAATTAAAAAACCCTTAAACCTAGCGTGTCGCTCCCAATCCTGAAACAAAAAGACAGAATTACTGTATAGTTAGTCTGTTTATTTGTTCCACAAACAATTTACTGAGCCTTTATTACGTACCAGGCAATGGGCCAAATACTGGGGATATGATGTGAACACAACTCAATCTTGGGGAGAAATCCTGGGTGTTCTGCTAAGTACTTTAATCCCAAGGCTCAGCAGAAGTCACCGGACTTCACGCTGCAAGGAGATGGCCTTCCATGGCCCAGATGCCCAGCGTCTGTGCCCTGTTTTACGGCCCCACACTGGGGAGCCTTCGAGAAAGCCCGTCACCAGCACGTTTCCTTTAGATGTATCCTGTCAGCCAGGACTGGGTCACTGCCACGGACACTGCCTACTTGGGGATGGAGATGCTCAATTTATCAGAAAAATGGGCAGCAGTTGGTGGGATCACTTTGGATCCAACAGACTCCCCTCCACTGCCGGCTCACTGCTGGGAAGACTCAGTTCCCCAAGCAGAGGTTTCTACAGGAAAGGGTGAAACAGGCATCCGCTCAGACAAATGAAGCCAGCTCTAGAACTGGCCTTGTAGACCGAAGAAAAGAGGAAATAGTTTCTTCTGAAACATCGAGCTCAACAAGGACGACACTGCTGTGTGGTGCGATTCTCTGCCACGTGCCGCCAACCAGACTTCAACGTAAATGCAAGGCTCTGGCCAGGAGCCAGTTCCAAAGGGCGGCCTCTGCTATCTGAGTATTCCCAGTGTGATCTCACATTTGATTCAAGACATGGGAAGATTCTGAAGTTTTTGAAAGTTGTAGATGTTCAGAGAGGGTCATTCCATTCCTGTCTTATACCTGGGTATCTGGGAAGGCTGTGTTTAGGTACAGAGGTCACCTCACATCAAGACTTTGGATTAAGCCTACAGTGGTGGGACAGGATGCACTATTTTCTTAAAGGTTTTCCACAAAAACAGCGTCACTATGCTTCAGGTCGTTACTTGGGGGGAGGGGTGGGAGGACTTAGAGACAGCCAGGACAAAGGGAAACAGCTCTGTGAGGCTGGGGACAGAAAAGTGAAGTCTTTGTGGCACATAACTCAACACGGCCACCAAATCACAACAGCATTACCCTACTTGAGAGGTCAGCGGCCAAACTGAGGTGTTAGATTAAGATATTAGGCAAAAGTAACTGAGATACCAGAAAGCCAGGAGATTAGAAATGCAAACTGGGTGCTACCTCTACACTGGCGGGAAGAGAAATGAATGATCTACGGGGCCAAAAGGAAAGCCAGTATCTTTAAGGCACCGCTTAGAAAAAATGCACCTAACTCCAAAGTCAGGAAGGCAAATGAGCAAAACTCTACCGAACACTGAACCCACAAACTGCACAGCAGTACTTCAAGACCCAAGGATTAGAACACAGAAGGGAGGTGGCAAGTACTGGATCCCGAAGGACGGGCAGCTTGGTTTCTGCATCGTAGAATTTTTTTAAAAAAGATAAATCCTGCCTAGGGAAGGAGACACCCAGCCACACCTCGGTTAGTAATCCGTGGCATCTGGGCCCGAAGGGGAGAACGGTGTTGGGGCTTGCACAGCCGAAGGCAGGCCGACTGGGCATGCGTGGCTGCAGAACCACAAGGAATGGGGTGAGGCTGCCGGGGGTCTGAGCTGTGGGTGACTAGGAGCAAGGGCAGTCCGGGGGAGCCAGGAGGGGGGGACACAGGGAGAATAATGGTGGTTCCCCTCTGCCTGAGGTCCCCTTTCTGCCAGCAGTGTTTAGTTTAAGATGTAGCCAGGCCTTCTTCGGAAGGCGGCTCGACAAAGGACCTAGCTTGGAATCCTTTCAATCTGGACAACAAAGGAACTACTTCCAGGGCGTGCACCCTGCCCCTCTCCCAATCTGTCAGGTCACCACTTAGAACCACAGACCCAGCTGGGAGTGTGTGTCGAGGGGTGTTCTCCTCGGCATGGAAACTCCGTGTCTCCCACCTGTGCAAGGGCAACCCTGGCCCGAGAAAAGGCGAGGCCTAAAGAAGGCCATTTAGCCATTCATTGTGGTGAGAGCAAGGAAAGTGAAATGTTAAGAAGGCTTGAGCATTTTCAACAGTTCAAAGGTCACATTCCAACTTGCAGCAAGAAGAGTCGATGGCTCACAATCCAGCAATGGTCAAGGGCCATTTCCTTCTTTGGTCCCGGGTGAGTCATGCTGTAGCCTCCCCCCACCCCGCTAATCAGCACTCAAAAGGATCATGGGGGACAGGATGGCAGAACATGGGAGAAGGTAGGATAACAAAACCAAGCCGGAGGTACCAAGTACATATTCTCCCTCCCACACCCTAGACAACAGCACTCGTTAAAACTAACATACATTTTCCAAATCTCCTAATAACCCCACGAGGCAGACATTATTATTCCCATCTTACAGATCACTAAACCGAGGCAAAGTACACCGAAGCAGCTTCTCGCCCAGGAAGTAGCCATGCTGGGACCCGAACCCAAGTCGGCCTGACTCTAAAGCCTAGTCATAACCACGCCCTAACTTCTGATCTCCTTCTAGACTAAGAGGCGGCAGATAATGACAGTTTCTAGGAAGCCTTTGGCTCAACCACAGGGGAAGCCAACATCAAAGACCAAGGAGGAAAAATATCTCTTCAGTGATGACTCTGGAGCAGGTCACAGAGCAAAGGAAGTGTTAGGCTCTCAACTTAAGGGGAAGACAGCCAAAAGTATTACCTTTTAACTGTAACGACTGGGGCAACAGCTCAAGAGGTCCCAGTGCTCCAGTGAGTAATGCCTGAGTTGATATGAATGGAATGGCTGGTCCTGAAAACTTAATCACATAACCAAGTGGGTGCCTCCACCCTTGTCCTCAGCCCTAGAAACTTCCTGGGTGCTTACAGAAGGAATGCTGCCAAATCCTGACTGCTCCTAAGCCCTTGTCCCTTACTGGGTGAACAATCTCGGGGATTGTAATGGGAACTCAAGTTTTAAAGAATGAGTTGTGTCTTCTGACCCACGTAAAGAGCACAGCATGTGTTTTGTACACCAGTCTAACTGGAAAGAAAGTGCCGACATGGTGTTATATTTGAATGACAGCTATAAAACTAAACACATTTTTTGCTACTATAACGTACTAATTCTTGTCTGTATTTGAGCTAGCTCCTACGATAAGAGCAACGAGAATTGATGTGAAAAAGTGTGCTGATGGGGTGCCTGGGATGGCTCAGTCGGTTAAGCTGCCAACTTCAGCTCAGGTCACGATCTTGCGGTTCATGAGTTCTAGCCCCGTGTCGGGCTCTGTGCTGACAGCTCAGAGCCTGGAGCCTGCTTCCGATTCTCTCTGCCTCTCACCTGCTCACACTGTCTCTCTCTCACGCTCCCTCTCAGAAGTAAATAAACGTTAAAAAAAAAAGTGTGCTAATGACTGGTCTCACCTCTAGAAAAAAGTTGGTAGATGGCAATCTTTCCTTACCATTCACATTTAAAGGTATTTAGAAAATTACAAAAACAAACAAAAAACCCTTTTTCTTATAGCAGTTTCACTGAGATATAACTCACATCTGATACAATTCTTAAGTCTTTAAGCTTTAAAAAAATTTTTTTTAACATTTATTTATTTTTGAGAGAGGAAGCATGCATACACAAGGAGAGGGGTAGAGAGAGGGAGACAGAGGATCTGAAGCAAGCTTTGTGCTGTGAGTGAATAGCCCCATGGGGGCTCGAACTCACAAACGGACTATGGGATTATGACCTGAGCCCAAATCGAGAGTTGGACGCTCAACCAACTGAGCCACCCAGACGCCCCTAAGTATTTAGCTTTTAACTTTGCACTTATGACCTGTTATTATAATTACTCAGACTGTAACAACACAGAAAACATCTCATATTCAGATAGAAACAAAATATGTACGCTTTCACATAGGCAAACACAAAAAGACGGAAGAATGAAAATGGGACACCCTGTTAGAGGACTGTGCAATTAGAGGATCTTTTTTTCCAAAATACTCAATTCTTGCTGTTATAATAATTTGACAATAAAAACAAAACTCTGATAAGAGAACCACCAGAAAAACAGTACCATGTAACTCTTTCCTTGTCAGAGACCTCTGAGAAAAAGCCCACGTTTATGCTCTAACAGATACCCTTTGCTGTACCATCCTGAAAAATAATTCTCAGTAGAACATTCCACGAGTGGGGGTTCTCCCAAAGTTCACCCAGCAAAGGCACACGCAGACCCGCGTGTGAAGGCTAGGAAGGGACTTTACCACACTGCACGAGCCGCCCCTCTGAAGTGTCCTTCATGATGAGCAGAACCCCACACTGCTTGCTTAAGAAAAGCCCGAGCCTCTCCCTCTCTGATTTCAAAGTCCTGAGGGTAGTGGGAACGTGCTCAAAGCCCAAATAGGAAACCTGTGCGCTGCAGCAATCAATCCTGCAGAAGCTGGCACATGTTCCAGAGCCTCTTTCCTCACATGGATGACAAAGAGAATCGAGGGTTTAATCGGAAGCACTGCCCACGTGCGATTGCTGGCAGGCTCCTGAAAGTAAGTTCTCGCTAAAATCAGCAGTCAGGTGCAAATTCCTCGGAAACATGCTCCATGGGCGGCATGGAGAACGCAGATGTAGGACTCTGAAGCTTGCAGAGACCAGTAACAGTGCTGGGTAGGGGGGAAGCTGGAGAAAAGAAGCAGCAGGAGGTGACCGAGTCAGCTCTGTCCCGGGGCAAATCCTTCCTCTAGACTTCAGGCCAATTAGTAACACTTGGCGACCGAGACACTTGACCTTCTTAAGGGAATTCAAGTGTGTTACGTAGTCACCAAAGATGAGACCCGCTCACTGGGCTGAGCCAAGGCCTCTGGGGAAGGTAAGTGAGGGCCTCGTCCACTCGTCCACTGCTCTGGAACTCAGAGACAATCTACCAACCTAGTTCCCAAACTGCCAGCAAAGCACCCCAGGGTGTTGCAGCAAACTCACAAAGGTGCTCACAACCTGTAAAAGTTTCAACATCGATCTGATACCACACAGATTTGTGTTCTTCCTTTCCAGGGGCTATCAAATTCTGAGGATTGTCATGTTGACTCTTTGGAGCTAACTGTTAGGGGTTTTTTTTGGCCTACAAGTTTTTTTTTTTTTTTTTTAATTTTAAGATTTATTTGTAGGGGTGCCTGGGTGGCTCAGTTGGTTAAGCGTCCGACTTCGGGTCAGGTCATGATCTCTCGGTTCATGGGTTCGAGCCCCGCGTTGGGCTCTGTTCTGACAGCTAGCTCAGAGTCTGGAGCCTGCTTCAGATTCTGTATCTCCCTCTCTCTCTGACCCTCCCCTGCTCACACTGTCTCTATCTCTCAGGAAAAAAAACTTTTTTAAATTTTTTAAAAATATAAAGATTTATTTGTAAGTAATCTCTACACCCAACATGGGGCTCCAACTCATAAACCAGAGATCAAGAGTCACACGCTCCACTGCCTGAGCCAGCCGGGGGCCCCTGGCCTAGGAGTTCTGGGAAAAACTGCCGAGACACGAAGGGTGCCATGGACTGAGAAAACATGGATGACACACAGGATGACAGCACCTGACCAGACTCAGTTTTGCTAAAAAGGCCATGAAGTGCCAATGACTGCGCTTTAGATTGTGGAAGACACAGCCTTATGCCTCCTCTCGTCGCTGTCACATCACCTGGTAAAGGGGGCGTCAGAGACGAGCCGAGGGCAGCCGAAGCCACATGCCTGTGGTCCCACAGCTGGAGAGAAGGCCAAGCCTGTGCTCGACTCAGGTCTTCTGACTCAAGTCCACTAGCCTGGCTCGAAGGTGCGAACTCACATTTCTGCATGAACTTTGGGGTCGAAGAATCTTAAAAATGTTTTATCTTAACTAGGGCTAGGCACATCTTTTAAAAATTGCCGGAACCACGTCTCCCCCACCCGATGCCGCCTTCTTGACCCAGAGATGCTATTTTGTTTTGACAGATGTTTGCTCTTTGGGCCAAGAGGATTCTTTCTCTGGGTCAAAGCTGGGACTGCAACACCTCCAGGAGTCTGGCCCTCCCAGTTAGCTGGCTGCGGACCGCTCCGGCTTTCCTGTGCCAGGTCATCAATGCCTGTGTTTGTTTTCAAAGGAAGGGTGTGTGAGAGACAGTAAGCCAGTGGAAATACCTTCATCCACAGGAACTGTGGGAGTGGGGAAAAAAATAAACAAGGGAAAACGTTCCAGGGCCGCCGAGGTAGAACACAGACTAAGGAGAGTGGGAAAAGGAAGCCCATATGCCAAGGGCAAACAGATGGAGGAAACACTTAAGCCATCTGGTACCCCTGTCCCTGCAGTAAAGAGCTGAACAGAGGTCTGCCACTTCCGCTCGGACTTTTTCTAGGACAGCAGTGCCACCTTCTGTCGAGTAGTCAGATCTGAGTCGGGTTGCTTACTGAGGAGGTAAGACCAGAAAATTGAAGTTAGAGGAAAAAACATGATGCAACAGAGTGCCAAAGCATTCTGCCTCCCGCAGAACACTCAGCCACCTTCTTTTCTCTTGTTAAGGGCAAACTCAGCAACCCAGAGTGCAATCCCTCCTCCTCAGGTGGATGGATCAGGACCAAAGGCTCTCTCTAGAAGTGAGTCTGTAGTTATCATTTCTCTTCTTTTTTAAATAGGCTTCACACCCAGTGCGGAGCCCAACACGGGGCTTGAACTCATGATCCTGAGATCAAGACCTGAGCTGATATTAAGAGCTGGATGCTTAACTGACTGAGCCACCCAGGTGCCCCTGGAGTTATCATTTCTTACTCAACCCCCAAATATGGACTTTGTGCTCAGAGGTAACCCCAAACGTCAGAGTGATAAAAATTAGGGCCATTTCTAGTCTTTGTACTCTACACTTATACCTTCTAAAGGTGGCAATTAGTTAGGGAACATTCAACTCTGCTTATCCATAATACCCAAGCCCTCTCCCAGGAACCTGTTTGGGGGGCTAGTCCAATCCCCAACCCCCAAATTTCGTTATGACATTCTTGATAAATGCTTTCTTAACAACTGTCTGAAAAAGGTCCAGAAACAGGGAGCTTACTACCCTCCCTATAAAGCAGCTCAACCCACGTATGGCCAGAGATGACAAAAAGGTCTTCATTATAGGAAGACAAACACATTCCTTTTAATTCTTCTGTAGGTTGCTTCAAGTTCAGCACGTGGCTTCCACCTCCCAGATGACACCTCCTCCCTGGTTGGCTCTCCCAGCTCCTGAACCTTCCATGTGACGTGGTTTCCAGTCCCCTCACCTTTATATTGCTCTCCTCTGAGCGTACTCCAGTTTCAAACTGTGGAATTCGATATTCCCAAACAAGCCCAACGACAGGGTGACCAGCCTGGGAAGCAAGCATAGGTCATTGCAGCTAACGCTACTGAACACAGACACGCCAGACACTATTATGCTAATTATCTATTTATGCTTACTCAGTTAATTCACATAAAATAAGTGAGGTAGATTTTATTAAGATGCATAATTTTGGGGCACCTGGGTGGCTCAGTTGGTTAAGGGACCAACTCTTGATTTCGGTTCAGGTCACGATCTCATAGTTTGTGAGTTCAAGCCCCATGCTGGGCTCTGCACAGGCAGCACCAAGTCTGCTTTGGATTCTCTGTCTCCTTCTCTCTCTGCCCCTCCCTCACACACTCTCTCTCTCCAGAATAAATAAACATTAAAAAAAAAAAAGCCTATTTCCCAGGTGACAAACTCTCAGGTTAAGGGATTTCTCCTAGGAGAGCTGGAATTCAGATTCAGGGCTCTGACTCCAGAACCTTCACTTCCACCCACCACGGGGGCTGTCTTGTCTTATTCTGGATTCTCTACCCCGCTTACTGCACTTCAAGGTCACTGACACTTACAGAGCAGTGAAAGCAGTCACCAAACAACTACTCAGTATTACCGACCCAAGATTCTGGCTTCTAAAGAACAGGGGTTCTCAAAGTTGCTCTAGGGACCCCTAGAGGTCTGTAAGGTCAAACCTGTTTTCCTAATACCAAGACATCGCTCACCTTTTTCACTGTGCTGGCGCTGGCAGGGGCAATGGTGGGTAAACTGCTGGCCCTTTAGAACCAATCGAGGCAGCTGCACTGAGTTTTAGAAGTAGGAATGCTCTCAGTTACAAAAACAGCCAATTTCACTTAAAAATATCCTTGGTGCTGGGGTGCCTGGGTGGCTCAGTCGGTTAAGCCTCTGACTTTGGCTCAGGTCATGACCTCACGGTTCCTGAGTTCAAGCCCCACATCAGGCGTCGTGCTATCAGGGCAGAGCCTGCCTCGGATCCTCCGCCCCCCTCTCTGCCCCTTCCCTGCTTGTTTTCTCCCTCTCTCTCAAAAATAAATAAAGTTATAAAATATATATATATATATTCTTGGTGAAGCAGTAAAAATGATTCACTTTATTAAGTCTTGACCGTTGGGTACAAATTTTTTTTTTTTTTTGCATTTTCTGTGATGACATGAGAGGTCACATAAATACCTCATCTGCCCACTGAGGTCCAATGGTTACCTCAAGGGCAAGCACTTATGTGAGGGAGTTGTAAGTTGATCTAGTTGCTTTCTTCATGGAATGCCATTTTTACTTGAAAGAATGAATGACAGACAAACTATGGTTAGTCAGATTTGGGTAACTGGCAGACATTTTCGAAAGAAATGAAGCAATTCAAGATCTCAAGTAAAAACGAGCATCTTAGAAAATGTGTACTGCCCACTGTGAGCAGACAGCTTTCCAATACTTAACAGCTTGTCTGATGAGATGGGTAATGTCATTAACAAATATAACGCTATGGATATTATAAGGCAAAATGCATCGCTGGAGCTCTGCATAACTCCGTGAACCACCATTTTCCAGATCCCCAGCGCCTGAGGATGTGTCAGTATGGGTAAAAGAGCCCTGCAGAGTGTGAGGCAGATCTGTGGATGTTAATAAAGGTCCAAAAAATTCACTGAGGTTTCACATCCCACAGTGCAACTAGTTTTTAGGAAACCTCTCCCTGTTGAGTTTTGATCGAGCATCAAAGAAGAAGATCCACAATCACCTAAAGGGCTATTAACATACTTGTCCTCGTTCCAGTGATCTGTGTGTGAAGCCAGGTTTTCTTCAACTACTTCAATCAAAACAACACACTGGATCAGACTGAATGCGGAAGCACTTAAGAGAACCCAGCTAGCTGTCCATGAGGCTGGATGTTAAGGAGACCCGCAAAATGTCAAAACAATATCTGTCTTTGAGTTTGTGGATTCAATTTTTTCGGTTTCAGAAACAGTTTTTTTTTGTTTGTTTGTTAAAAAGTAACTTACCTTAACATGTAATGGGTTTAAATGTTATTTTATTTTCTTAAACTATTTTTGTTAACATTTATTTTTGAGACAGAGAGAGACAGACTGTGAGCCAGGGAGGAGCAGAGAAAGAGGGAGACAGAATCCGAAGCAGGCTTCAGGCTCTGTCCTGTCAGCACAGAGCCCAACGTGGGGCTCGAACCCACAAATTGCGAGATCATGACCTGAGCTGAAGTCAGATGCTTAACTGACTGAGCCCCCCAGGCACCCCACAAATATTTATAATTTTAAAATAAGTTAAGGGGCGCCTGGGGGGCTCAGTTAAGCGTCTGACTTCGGCTCAGGTCATGATCTCACCGCTCGTGGGTTCGAGCCCCACATTGGGTTCTGTGCTGACAGCTCAGAGCCTGGAGCCTGCTTCTGATTCCTTGTCTCCCTCTCTCTCTGCCCCTACCCCACTCTCAGTCTCTCTCTCTCTCTCATAAATGAATAAATGTTAAAAAAAAATTTATAAATATTTGGGACGCCTGGGTGGCTCAGTCAAGTGTCTAACTTTTGGTTTTGGTTCAGGTCATGATCTCACAATTCGTGACTTCGGGCCCTACATTGAGCTCTGCGTGGACAGCACGGAGCCTGCTTGGGATTTTGTCTCTCCCTGTCTGTCCTTCCCCCACTCGCTGCCTCTCTCAAAAATAAATAAACTTAAAAAATATTTAAAAATTTTCTCAATTTTAAATGAAGTGATGCTCTTTGGGATCCTCAGCTTTTAATTGTGTAAAGACACCAAAACGTTTTGAGAACTGCTGTAGTAAAAAATCAAAAGCAGATCTTATTTATTTATTTATTTATTTACTTATTTATTATTTTTTAAAGTTTATTTTTGAGAGAGAGAGATCCCAAGGAGGCTCTGCACTAACAGTGCAGAGCCCCATGTGGGACTTGAACTCACAAACTGTGTGATCATGACCTGAGCCAAAGTCAGACTTCCAGCCAACTGAGCCACCCAGGCACCCCAAAAGCCAGATTTTAAAAAGCCAAGGCAGTGAGGTGCCTGGGGTGGGGAGTGGGGGTTGGTTAAATGTCTGAATTTTGATTTCGGCTCAGGTCATAATCTTACTGTTTGTAGGACTGAGCCCTATGTCGGGCTCTGCACTGACAGTGCAGAGTCTGCTTGGGATTCTTCCTCCCTCTCTCTCTCTGCCCCCTGCCGCTCCCCTGCATGCACTCTCTCTCTCAAAATAAACTAAAAAAAAAAAAAAAAAAAAAAAAAAAAAAGCCAAGGCAGAAAGGAGTGCCATCTGGTGGAAGAGACAGTTATGACACCACTCCATTTGCAAACAAAATAAATGACACCCCTAATCCACACTGATGACATTGCCTCTTAGAAACTTCACATACTTAAGGCAGAAATACTCAAAATTCAAGACGTGGAAGATAAAAATATTGTTAGAAGTCAATTAAGTATGCCAGGAAAGATCCAGAATAGAGGGAGGGTTGGGAGGGTTTTGAGGTCGAGGCCACGACCTCATGTCTTGAAGTCTGACGACAGTTCTGGCAAGAGAGGAAGCCAATGTCAGGACGAAGGCATGGGGAGCCCAGAAGACTCCTGCTGGGAACAGTTTCTAGTCCTTGGAGAGGCCACATCACTCAAAAGTTTTGGACTTGAGGATCTCTGAGTGGGAGGGCGTCTGACCCCTTCCACACTCAGCCTCCAAAAGAACTACATCAAGTTACTGGGAGGCTAGAATGTTCTGTCCTCTGAGGGCTGGCTCCGCAAGAACAAAAACTGTTCCAGAAAACTTTTCATTCCATAACCAGACTCAAAGTTCAAATGACTGAATGAAATACAGTAAAGCACATCAGTCAAAGGGTCAAGTATAAATGTGTCTTTCCAGCCTTCATGTGGTTCCAAGAAAGGCTGAGCACAGGACACATCCACAAGCTTCCCAATTCTGTCCCTCTCGCCCCCAGGCCCAGCTGGTCTTCCTCATTCCCAGGGGATTTGCTGTTTATTCCAGAAAGGCTGACAGTAAACTACCCACACCTTTCTCTCCAGCCAACTTCCCCAGGGGGCCTTCGAGCCTTAGGCAAAGGCCAGCAACTGTACACATAAAGTCTCCAGGACTCATGAACCCTCCCTTCCCTCCACTCCAAAGCCCGAGCACTTGGCAGCTCCTCAGGTTTATTTCCTGCATGGGCTCTAAGGTCCACACACCCCAACTACTAAGACAGAAGATTACTACTACTACTGGGCATTTTTCTTCTGCAAGCCCAGGCAGAGGTGTGGCCGCCCATGACCCAGGCCACAAGTCCACCCTCCTGCTCATAATGTTTGCGTGGGTTAAGCCTCGGTTCCTCACTTGGCACAGAAAGGAGTGGCATTTGCTGTGCCTAGGGCTCAAAATTTTCTTTCTTCTGCATGCTGATGCCCAAACTTCCTTTCCTGGTGAAATGTGTTATCTGCATCCTCCACAACCTTTCACGGGTTTATTCCAATGGTCGCACACAGTTCTATCCAAACACAGAATGAGCTCAAATTTGGAACCGTATTTTCGGATATACTATCGTTTTGATTATAATTTGGTACAATTTTCCAGAGTTCTTCTGTGTCGCCTTGAAAGCTTCAGCTGGTTTCAAAGCAGTTTTTAATCACAAAAGTTGGCCCATATTCCCCAGGCCTAGAAGGATGGAATTAAGACTTCCTCTTAGAAAAAGAAACGTTTCCTAAAGAAAGCATCCTTAATAGGCACAGTTATACTGACACCCAGGGCACAGTAGAGCAAACCTACTCTACTGTGGCACAGGGCGGGGGGAGCAGGGGGTCTTAACCATCATCACAATAGGTCAGGGAGCATGACCGGAAATGCCACTAATGACTCTTGGCTGCTAGTGGGAGAGAACTATCGAGGAATGGCTACGCCGTTTCAGAAAGACCACTCTGCTTACCCAAAAGTGGATGGGCATGAGCCAGAGGGAGTAAGAATTAGGTGCAGCTTCTCCAACAGCTGGGGAGACCTCACTTTGACCCTCTTGTGGCCCTTCCTCACTTCTAGACGACTAAAAAGTACAAAAGGCAGCCCTTAGGGCTTCCTGACTCTAGAAACATTCCCACATCTAATGTGGAGGGGCAGTGACCCCGCCAAGCCCTCCTGGCTGCAGGTCACCCGCAAGCTGCCATACTCAGCCAGGCATCTCGCCTTTCTAGTCTAGAGATAACGGCACTATCTGCACTTCTGGAAACCCGAACTGCTCAGGACTTCCTCATTCCATGGTGACCTCCAGGCTTCTTTAGAAAGCCAGTTTCATTCTGGAAAATTCACAGGTGGTTGCGGGGCGTGTTAGTGGGACCAACCTTGACCAGACAGGAACTGAGCCATAACGTTACAATGCCTTGTTCACATCCAGCCACCCCACCACAGCCAACACCAAATACCTTTGGGTCATCAGCCTCAGGTTTTTCAGTCTCTGAATCGTCATCTTCCTACAAGACAAAGAATTTAGAGGATTAAGCTTAAAGGAGTGGGCCTGAGGGTTCTCACATGCATAACTAGGGGCTGGAGCAACTTACCCAGCCTGGGCCATCCCACCGAGAACCCCTCCCCTGCCCTATGACCCAGAACTAGAGAAAGAGCAGGGGAGAAGGAGATGTTCGGGGTGGGGTAGGGGAGGACATTAGCAGCTCAAAGTCGTTACTCCAGCAGTGCCACAGTGTCTACAGCAATGAAAATGCCTGAGATTAAAAATCACATATATAAAAATGGAAAAAGACGGTCATGTTTCAGAAAAGAATAAGACCAGGCCCCACAGGCTAAGAAGGGCATAGCGTTTCCAGTGAAATATCAATTATTTAAAACCAAGAACGTGAGCCTTTTTTCCTTCTTTGCCTTACATACACACATCGTTCACGGTCGGAGTGCCATGACGCATACACACCTACACCCTGGCACTCCAGCCCAGGGTCAGCCGCAGCTACATGAACAGCAGGAAGGTGGGCGTCAAATGTCCAGGGCAAGTGACCCAGGAAAGGACTAAAGAGCAACACCCAGCCTTTCCTGGGTCTCAGCTGAGTAGGCCCTGCCTCCATCCGGGCTCTCCCAGAACTGCCACTGACCCATTCTCTCCAGTCTTGTTCCTGGTCCAAATGGCCAGCCTGACACAAAGCACCATGTGAACAAGGCATTCTCCAAAGTGTGCACTGGCCGCACATGACCTAGCCCGCCATTCCACTGAATGAGTGCCAGTGAAGGTCAACCACCAGCTACCCTATCAGGTAGCTACAGCCACGTCTGCTCCCAGAACACCCCGACGCACAAAAGCCTTTAACTTAACACCCAGGGGTAACAGGTAATTTTCATTTGAAATTGCTTTTTTCAATGGAGCTACACTTTGACCCAAACATTAAATAGTGCCCCAGCTGTTACCATAAACACCACCCGCAAGACTCAGACAAATTATACTGATGGGTTTGAGATTGAACTGTTCTGGCAGATGCCAGTAATCCCAAGGGCTTAAACGCAATCTCCATAAATTACTTAAAATGAAATCCGTCATGCCAATAATCAGAGAAGTAGCTCAGCCAAATACAATCACGTTTTAGAATGTCTATATTATGATTTGATGAGAGGACTTCACTAGAATATGAAAGTGTAAATATGACGGAAATTCTAAGCAAAGCCCGTGTGCAACAATACTTCAGAAAGACATCATGCAAATTTACTAAAGAAAATGGTTATGGTGTTAAGCTGGTAAGTGTGCACGTAAGAAAGTCAGGAAAAAAAAACAATTGCAAAGCTTTTCTAAACAACTGTAGTCAATTCTGAATTATCAGCATTAATGGTGGGGCTAAGAGAATGACAATACCTTCCAAAAGAGCATCAAATACAATATGCATTTTTGTTTCATTAGAAAGTGTATGAACGCTAACATTTAAATATCAACGCATAGGAAAGCCTTCAAACGGATAATAAAGTACATTGTTTCAATTAACGGTGTTCCTACTAAATTCTATATTCAGATTTCACTTAGTATGCCTTTGTGCTAAGCACCCGCTTGAATCCTTGTTTTCTCTCCAAACTTTTTAAGTTCTGGATCCTGAGGTTCAGGTGATAGTGTATCAAAAGATTTTCTGGTTCATTAAGACAGTTTTCTGTGTTGTCAGCGCACAACTCGATGTCAGGCAAGATTTGTGCTCAAGAACCAAAGGCACTCTGATAAAAAGTGTCAAGTAAGATGTCAAGAAAGTTCAGAAGGATCAAACCAAAAATAAAAAACTAATTTTCCTTCCTAATCGTTTTAATAAGCTGAAAGATTTTAAACCAAGATTAAAGATGATACAGAGTTTTTTGTAGATATAAATATCAGTTAGGAGGAATGCGTTGTTACAAATGGAATAAATTATCTTAGCAAAGAAAATGAACATGAAACATTCATTGATATCTGGGTTAAATAGAGTAGTTTGGAATCCTACCCCCCCCGCCCCCAATTTCAATTCAGAAGTTAGTACGAGATGGTGCAAATGAAAATAAATTTCATTTTCAAAGAGAACTACTGATATCCAATCCAGTTTCCTCAACTGATACCAAACAAAAAGAGGGGGGAAGAGGGGGAAATGACGTTGGCCATGGAATGGAACACTGTTGGCACAGTTCAGAAGGTTTCTGACAAATGAAATGGTGCTTTGAACAACTGTGGATTTGGGAACAGACTTACTTACCGACTGTTTGCTGTTCTCGTCGTCCTCTTCTTCGTAACCATCTTCATCACCTCCGAGGCGAGAAAAGTCATCCTCTCCGTAGGCTTCAGATACTAATCCACCTTTCTCTTCTGAAACAGAGGGAAAAAGAAAAATGAATAAATGCGTTCAAAAATAAAAGACCACCTTTCAGTGGTTTGAATGGCTAGAACTATCTCTGAAGATCAAAGGGGAGCCTAAATCTCGCATGACTATAAGCCCAGAACCTGCCTTTTGAAAGAGCACAATTTAGTGGATAAAATCATTAAAAAACATGGAAGAAAACTAAACACTAAATCCTTTCTCTTAAGCTTCTAATCTTCCTAGTATGCCAACTGAAGGCTTCTTTTCTTTGAACTATTGCTGCATGTTGTTGAAAAAAACCTCTTTATATTTTAAAATTTATTTTATTTTACTTTAGGGAGAGAGAGCAGGGGAGGGGTAGAAGGAGAGAGAGAGAATCTTAAGCTTACACAGGACTCGAGCTTATGACCCTGATATTTTGACCTGAGCCGAAATCAAGAGTGGATGCTTAATTGACTGAGCTACTCAGAGGCCCAGAAAACCTTTTTTTTTGATATATGCATCTACCTTGTATCAGAGGCATCAGAACTTGTCTTCTCCTTTTTTAAAAAAAGTTTTTTTTTTTAACATGTATTTATTTTTGAGAGACAGAGACAGCACAAGTGGGGAAGGGGCAGAGAGAGAAGGAGACACAGAATCTGAAGCAGGCTCCAGGCTCTGAGCTGTCAGCAGAGCCAGACATGGGGTTCAAACTCACAAACTGCAAGATAATGACCTGAGCCAAAGTCAGTCACTTAACCTACTGAGTCACTCAGGCGCCCCAAAACTTGTCTTCTTATACAAGATGAAGGCTCTGTTGCCCTCACTTTTGTGTTCTCTTTTAGGAACAGGAACTTTAACTGGGGGCACTCAGAGGGATTCCCAATCATATCTACTTGAGAAGCAAAATCTTCTTCTATGCTTAAACCAAAACAAACAACAACAAAATTACAAATGCTACAATTACTGGGAAACCACCAGAGAACCTCTTGACTGGGTCACACAAAACTGGGAGTAGCTAACCTCCAGATGCGGAAAGGAAGGCCCAGATCTGTTCCGTAACTTGCTGCCCTCTATGATGCCAAAGAAATCTGTTCCCAATTCCTAACATTGTGAATCTAAACCTGAGTAGGGCAACAAAATGATGGGCTTTAACAGCCTACAAAGTACTGGAATCACTGAAGAACATTAAAAAGCTACAAAATGCCCAGATCTTACCCCAAATCTACAAATTACTTTCTTGCCAGCCAGACCAGATACATATATTTTTAAAAGTTCCAAGACGGGGGTGCCTGGGTGGCTTAGTTGGCTAAGCGTCCGACTTTCGCTTAGGTCATGATCTCACGGTTCGTGGGTTCGAGCCCCGCGTCTGGCTCTGTGCTGACTGCCAGCTCAGAGCCTGGAGCCTGTTTCAGTCTGTGACTCCCTCTCTCTCTGACCCTCCCCTGCTCACGCTGTCTCTCTGTCTCCTAGAAATAAATAAACATAAAAAAAAAAAAAAAGTTCCAAGACGGGGTGCCTGGGTGGCTCAGTCGGTTAGGCGTCCGACTTCGGCTCAGGTCATGATCTCATGGTTTGTGGGTTCGAGCCCTGCGTCGGGCTCTGTGCTGACACCTAGCTCAGATCCTGGAGCCTGCTTCTGATTCTGTGCCCCCCCCCCCGCCCTCCCCAACTCGTGCTCTGTCTCTCTCTGTCTCAAAAATAAAAACAAACAAACAAACAAAAAAAACAAAGAAAAAAAGTTCCAAGATGCGTCTAGGGCACAGTCCTAATGCATAGTTATAAACTTAACATGACACAACCTTTACCACCCTCCACGTACGTTCTTCCCATTATACAACGAGCCGGGAGGGAACAGCTAGTGGATCGGTAGCTTTGGATCCTTTCCATCTTTCGCCCATCCCTAAGCCCAGCACGGATGCTCGGCATGGAGAAGACTTTCAATAAGTTACCGCAGAATAACCGAATCAACGGAAGGAGATGGTCCATTCTTACTCCAGAGCGTCTACTCTGTCCCAATCAGGGCCTCGATGGCGCTTCGGGGCTCCGGGGCCCGATACCTGGGGCACAATGACCATCTCTTTCCCTCCCGCTCTGCTAGGGGAGCAGCTTTCCGAGCAGACACCTCATTCTCCCCTTCCAGCTCCCTACTCGGGCCTCACCAGCCGCGCTGCCCGCCGTCTCGACGCCAGCTTCGCCGTCGGACTCGGGCTCTGAATCTTCCGCGTAAACTGCCAGGGACGACAGAACATTCTTCTTCCCCGCCATCTTACTCCCATAACCCCAGCGCGCCTCACTCTTCTGACTCAAAGAAGCCGACTTCCGTGCGGAAAGGCGACTTTTTTCTATCCCAGAAGAACCCGCGCCGGTTCCTGCCCGGAAACCAATCAAAACGGCCGTTTCTGGGTCTGGCCCCGCCCCTCCCACCGGGCTCCCGTGACATCATCACTGCGCGACGGATGTAAGGTTGTGTGGGTTTTACCTGATAACTGAATTCTTAATTTTTTTGGCTTCTCAGAGTTTGGGGTGGTTTATGGGGGTCTTCGACTAGTTCCCAACCAGCGGGCAGCAGCGTCCCGGCAAGAGTCCTTCGCTTTCGGGTGGCCCGCGACCAGCTCTGATATCTTGGGGTGAAGAGAGGGAGGCTTCGGCTGGGGAAAGGAGAAAAGAGCGAACTGGGGTTTAGAGGAAGAAAAGTGGTGAGCTCTCCTCCAGGAGGTGGGAAGAAAGGGTCGGGGTTCTGGGGGGAAGAATGACCGTGAAAGCGGCACTTATAAAAGGAGAAGGTGGGTCTTAGAAAAACAACTCCATCTTCAAAAGTATTCCAAAGACGTTTGTGTTTCTTCTCGTTTCTTCTCTGATTTCTAGCTCTGTGCCGCACCGCTGCATGGGATAGTTCAGTGTTTTTATTTTCCTCAGCATAAAAGTGGAGATGTTAATTGCCCGGGAATGGGTTGCTTGAGGCTGTTCACCTGGAGCTATGTTACTTGGAAATAATATATTTCTTGAGAGTAATAAAACAAATTTTACTCAGAAAAATAAGTATTTTTAAAGCAGAGTAGAGGGTTTTCATCGCAACCATATGCCTTAACTTTTGGCCACGGTCTGTTGCTAAGATGAGCACCCACCCTTCTTTTGACCCTGAACGTCGAGTCCGGAGCACGTTGAAGAAGGTCTTTGGGTTTGACTCTTTTAAGACACCGTTACAGGAGAGTGCGACCATGGCTGTAGTGAAAGGTAACATTGCCAAACTACCTGCATTTACATTTGTGCTGGCTGTACCGTGGCATTGCCACAGAGAGTGCCACCACCCTCCTTCTGACCCCTCCTCCCGCCCCCCCCCCGTCCATAATTATTGTTGGAAATCTTCTAAACGTGTCACTTAAAACTGGCATTTTTATTGGCAGAATCACCCAGCCATTCTGGTTCTTCATAGCCAGAGCTGCAGATTGTCTTTGAAAACAGTTCATAGATTTCAGTTGGTGTTTGTGTGTAGGCATTAGTGGGAGTGGCAGGAAGGGCTTAATCCAGTTACTGACTTTCTAAGTCCTTTGTTGAAGAGGGAGTGGTCTGGGTCCCAAATAGGGAAGGAAGGAGTAATAATACCATAAATCTGATATATACAGACAAATGGAAGTTGTCGAGAGGGTAGCAACGATATATTAGTTATATTTTAACACTTATAAGCAAAAACCTTCTAAATGATGTGGCTTCCATATCTCCACAGGTATGCCCACTCATCTAGAAGTAATCAACTTTCATGGTTGCTTAATTCAATCATCCATAACCCAACAGACTCAAACTTCCCACCCTTGTGGTTGTCATTGCCGTTACTGGAAATGGTTTGTGCCCATTTCCAAATCTCTCTCGATCTCTGCCCTTAGCCCGGAAAGGATGGGAAGGATATTAACATTATATTGAGACCTTTCCACGTGCCACTCTGCTAGGTGCTTTTCCTACACTCTCATTAAGTGTTCAACAGCCTTGGCAAGGAAAAAGATAAAAGGCAGCAAGCATTTAGATATCATTGTCTTTTATTTTTTCAGGTGACAAGGATGTGTTTGTTTGCATGCCCACAGGGGCAGGAAAATCCCTCTGCTATCAGCTCCCTGCTCTGTTGGCCAAAGGCATCACCATTGTAGTCTCTCCACTCATTGCTTTGATTCAGGTGAGCCTTAGGGGGATGAAGATGGTAACCCAAAAAGTTTAGGGGAAGGTGGGATTGGTTTTTTGTTTGTTTTTTTGTTTTTGTTTTGCTTTGTTTTGTTCTTTCCAGCTGGAAATGTCCTGTCTCATTTATTTGGTATTTCCCTTTCTATATTGGGTTTCTGAATTGTCCAGATATGGAGTCTCCACTAGTGCATAGTGCTCTGGCAGGTTATGAATGAGTTTTCTGTATTTTGATGGCCCAAGGTCTCTTCTTTTTTTTACTTTTCACCCAGAGGAGTATGGAAATGTATCTGCATACACACAGACACTCACTCTCTCATGTACGTACATGGGCCCTCCTGACAGGATAGAAGATGCAGATGGGTAGAGAGCTAAAAAGATAGAAAGTGGTTGGGACCTTGTCAGCATCTGCTCTGCACCTCTGGCTATATTTAAGCCCTGCAGGTGGGCTGATCGAATCAGAAACGAGGAAGTGTGGCTGTGTGGTTAAGAGCCATCCGCCATGAAGAGAAACGGAATGACAGTGACAGTGCTTAGTGAGTTTCATGAGGTCTCAGGCTTTGTGCTAAATGCCTTAGATGCATTCACTTACCCTTTGCAGTATAAAATTTCACTTAATGCTAATAACTCTCCTATTAGATACTTAACCAGTTTTACAAGAGAGAGGAAAAAAAAAAAAAAACCCTGAGTCTCAGAGGCTAAGAGCCAGCCAAAGAGCATGTGGCGATTAAGTGAGCCAGGAATGAGCCAGGTCCATCTGCCTTCAGAGCCTGTGCTCTCAACCCCTTCACCTTCTGAACTTTTTGTATGCCCAGGGAAGACCTTGGAGGTTGGGAGGAGGGCATTTATGGCTGGGAAATGCCCAGCGAGCCAAGGTGACATTTACCACTGGGTCCTCCCCTCTGTGGCCTGTTTTCCTTCTACCCTCAGGACCAGGTGGACCACTTGCTGGCCCTGAAGGTACGAGTGAGTTCTCTGAACTCAAAGCTCTCAGCACAGGAAAAGAAGGAGCTGCTCACGGACCTGGAGCAAGAAAAGCCACAGACCAAACTTCTGTACATCACACCGGAGATGGCGGCTTCGGCCTCCTTCCAGCCCACCCTGAACTCACTGCTGGCCCGCCACCTGCTCTCCTACCTGGTGGTGGATGAAGCTCACTGTGTTTCCCAGTGGGGGCATGACTTCCGTCCTGACTACTTGCGTCTGGGTACCCTCCGTTCCCGCCTGGCACATGCCCCGTGTGTGGCCCTGACTGCCACAGCCACCCCACAGGTCCAAGAGGATGTGTTTGCTGCTCTGCACCTAAAGCAACCGGTTGCCACCTTCAAGACGCCCTGCTTCCGGGCCAACCTCTTCTATGATGTGCAGTTCAAAGAACTGCTTTCTGATCCCTATGGGAACCTGAAGGACTTCTGTCTTAAGGCTCTTGGACAGAAGACTGCTAAAGGGGTGAGGGCCCTGAGGCTGGGGGGCGGAGGGCAAGACGCCCCGAGAGCAGCGGGGTGGTATCTTGCAGTGCAGAGGTGGTTGTTGGTTTTCTAGGACCTTTGATTTTTCTAGCTGCTTTAGCCAGAACTAGCTGCAGCTTCTTAAAACTCGCTCTCTGAGAGTTGTTCCTTTGGTTTCCTGGTGGCGTTATTCCTCCTAATGGAGTGCCCTTGTCCTGAAATTCTCCTGAGGGAGGTGAGCAGCAAGCCCCTGAGTGAGGCCTTTGCAGAACTCTCCAAGGCTTCAGGACAGGAAGCAGAGGAGATAGATGGGTTAGGGTTTTGCGCTGATTGATTACAAGGTGGCAGAGCCCTGCTGGTGGCCTGCCTCAGAGGAGCTTGTGAGGCTGACATGAGAAGGAGGAAAGCTTCTTCTTTTTTTAATGTTTATTTATTTATTTTTGAGAGAGAGAAGGGGAAGGGCAGAGAGAGAGAGAGAAAGAGAATCCCTGTCTCTGTGAAGCAGGCTCTGTGCTGTCACCACAGAGACCGATGAGGGGCTCGAACTCTCAAACTGTGAGATCATGACCTGAGCTGAAGTCAAGAGTCAGATGCTTAACCAGCTGAGTCACCCAGGCGCCCCAGAGCAAAGGCTTCTTGTAAAGCAGTCCACGATATAATGGGCAGATTGTTCAGTTCTTCTCAATGCTCACTCTCTTCCCATGTCTCCTCATTCAGTCGCTGTCTGGCTGCGGCATTGTCTACTGCAGGACCAGAGAGGCTTGTGAGCAGCTGGCGACAGAGCTCAGTAATAGGGGTGTGAATGCCAAGGTTTACCACGCAGGTAAGGGGCACCTGGGCCATGTGGTCCTCTTCCCTCTCAGAGGCCGCTCAGTGGGTCTTTTTGTTCTTTAAGGATCCTGAATAATCAGATGGTCCATCATCTTTTTCCAGATACCCAGACAGAGTTAAAGCAATTCACTTACATCCGCAAAAAGGAGTCTAGACACAAATATAAGGTCTAAAATGAGAACCATGACCCCTGAAATCCTTTTCTCACCCTGAGCCCTCCCAGAAGCAGGTGATGAGTTATTTTATAAGTCCAGGTGTTTATAGGTGTTGTGGAGAGAGCACAGGTTTTAAAGGCCAGTGGACTTTGATTTGAATCTTGGCTTGACACTTACTGAGTGCTGTGTGCTGCACAGCAGGTAAGTGGTGGATTCATGGCATGTGTACAGAACCCAGGGCAGGGTCAGATCCAAGGTAGATCCCGAGGAAGATGTGGGTTCCCTTCGACACCTTCCCCTCCTTTACAGGGCTGAAGGCTTCTGAAAGAACATTGGTGCAGAACGAGTGGATGGAGGAGAAAGTTCCTGTCATTGTTGCAACCATTAGTTTTGGGATGGGTGTGGACAAAGCCAATGTCAGGTGAGTGATGGTTCTTGCCTTTCTTTCCCTGGCTCAGGTGGGTTGCCTAGTGCTGTCCCTCAAGGATCAAGTCCGTAGGCTCCTTCTAGGGCCCCAGGAGAGAGGCCGTGGTGCATGGCCCGTGTGGTGACAGGTGCTATGCAGCCTACTCCCAGGTGACTGCACCGCAGGGTTCGGTCATCCCCCAGGAGAGGGCAGCACACAGCCCATCAGGCCTCTCCGTAACTCAGCCTGTTCCCTCACATCCATCACATGGTCCCTGTGAGGGGGTGGAATGAACTATCTTAAGCTGCTCCCTGTGGGAAATCAAAGTCAGTGTCTCACTCCCAGCATTCCTTGTTACTGCTTACTGACAGTCTAGAGGACACGGGTGGGGTGAGTCCCAGACTTCTAGCACCACCCTGGCAACTCTTGATAAGTCTTTTCCTCTAGCCCCACCTAATCTTCCGGAGACATTGTGGGCTACAGCCTAAAGCCCTTTGCTCTGATTAACACCGACAATAATGCTTTGTATGATTTACAGAGCACTTTTGCATACATGATCTCATTATGACACAGGGACTCTGAGTTGGTCAGTGGAGGAATGAGTCTCTGGGCTTACATTTCAGAGAACACAGGCTTTGGAATCTGAGTTTGGACCCTGGGTCTGCTGTGGCTTGTTAGGGACCAACTTTGAAGTCAGACACCCCTAGGCCCAAATCTTACCCCTTACTGGCCCCTTGCTATTTCACCTTGTATAAATTTTCCTGAATCTCAGGTTCATTGTTTATAAAACAGGGTTATCTCACCTTATAGTAACTGTAAAGTTAAATGAGACAAATAGATAAACTGGCTCATAGTAGGTATTTAATAATGTCATCCCTTTCTCTCTTCAAAGAGGTTAAAAGGACCTTCTTGAGGTTGTACAGCTCGTTAGTGGCCTACTTTTTTTGCTTTAAGCCCAGTGCTTTTTGCTCTGGGCCTCTGACTGTGAGTGTTCTTGGTTTCTCATGTACTGGAGTTGCTCCCCTTAACTCTGCTGTGGCCTCTAACCTGAGCTGTTCCTGGAAGAGAGGCCTGCTGAGGGGGGGCAGGGGTCTTGGCCACGTTTGCCTGGAAGCTGCCAGCCGCCCTGCTCCTGGTCGCCGCTTACTCTTCCCCTCAGCTCTTCTGTCACAGCTCACGCCGCACCTCCCTTTGGATCCTACAGGTTTGTTGCCCACTGGAATATTGCCAAGTCTATGGCTGGATACTACCAAGAGTCTGGCCGGGCTGGCAGGGACGGGAAGCCCTCCTGGTGCCGACTCTATTACTCCAGGAACGACCGGGACCAAGTCAGTTTCCTGATCAGGAAGGAAGTCGCAAAACTCCAGGTAGTTCCTGGGCAGCCTGAACCCTTTCCATCCAAACCTCCCACTCTCCAGTTTCATGCAGCTTATTTTTGAACCCAGGTAGAGCTTGTGTAAGCTACAGGGGTGCTCCTGGGGTTAAAAGGTATAGCGGTTAGAATGGTCTACTGGTGAATACCAGCTTGCAATAGCTAGGTTAGACCTTTTCACTATATGCATAGTCTTTTGTGTGTCCATTATTGTACATAGTCAAGATCAATCCTGCTTTAAAAAAAATTTTTTTTAAACTTTTATTTATTATTGAGAAACCGAGAAAGCATGAGCAAGGGAAGGGCAGAGAGTAGGGGAGACACAGAATCTGAAGCAGGCCCCAGGCTCTGAGCTGTCACCACAGAATTCAGCGTAGGGCTCGAACCCGCAAACTGCAAGATCATGACCTGAGCTAACGTTGGACGCTTAACTGACTGAGCCACCCCGGTGCCCCTGCTTTAATTAGTATTGTTACATAAGCATTTTCCCATATTGTTGAACATTTTTTGTTTTTGTTCTCAGCTATTTTGCTTACTGGTTGTACATGTCTTGCACGGAGCCTAGAAATAGATCCAAGTACATAAGTGAGTTGATGTATCAGAGGTGGCATTATAAGTCAACAGGAGAAGGATGAACTGTTGAATAATTGGTGCTGGAAAAAGATAAAATCAGATACTTAACCTCCTCTACCATACACATGTAAGTTATGGTTGGATTAAAGAGTTCAGAAAACTGTAAAAGTGGGGAGAAATAGTTTTATTTCTTTGACAAAGGGAAGAGCATGCCAAGATCGTAAAAGAAAACCATCAAAGAGGACGTGAGCTATTTGACTCAATTCAAACGAAAAATTTCCGTATAACGAGATACCACTAACGAAGTGATAAAATGATCCATTGTCGGGGAAGAGATTTGCAATATACATAATTGACTAAATACCTAGAGAATTCCTACAGGTAAATCTGTAAAAAGCAGACAACTGTAGAGCAAGAAGTGTGAATTTTACCGAAGAAGGAACCAAGATATCTAATAAAGGTATACAGACTTGCTCAACCTCCCTTAGGAATCAGAGAAATGCAAAAGAGATGAGGAGTTGTCACTTTATACCCATCACACTGGCAAAAATCTACAACATCTTTATAATTACTGTGGGTGAGGATGTGGGGAAAGGGGGACACGTGACGTCTGGAAGATGAACTGGTGTGGCTGCTTTGAAGAGAGACGGGTGATACATGTAACGAGAGGGGATACTGGTGCTCTGTGGTTCAGTAATTCCATTCTAGGAAGACAAGTTGTCATGTGTACAGGGACGTACGGGGCTGTCTGCTGCAACTCCGGCATAATGAACTCTTTCTTCCTCGGTAGGGTATTGGATAAGTAGGCTTAGTCACACAGTGGAATGATCTAGAGCAGTCAAAAATGACACAGTAAATCTGCATTCATCAACATGGATCAAGTTGCCCAAAGCATAATTTGTGAAGCTACAAATGGATGCATGTAGACTTTTCCTTGTGAGAACTGTGGGGTCCAAGTGCCAAAATGACAATAAAAGGACAAAAAATATATAAACCCACAGGGACAAGGAGAACAGAAGACAAAATACCAGCAGGTAGAAATGTCAACAGGTGTCTGCCTAGAAAACCCCAGACTCTACTGGAAATCTCTTAGAATTCATAAGAAAACCTGGCAGAGTGGCTGAATGAAAAGGAAGTATTTTAAAAAGGCCAGCTTTTCTCCACATTACCATGAATACCTAGGAGTGGAAATGAAAAAAAAAAGAAACTTCCAAGAATAAAGTCTATAAAATATTTAGAAGTAAATGTTATAGGCCATAAACGAGAACTTTTTAAAAAAATGTTTTATTTTAGCATTTATTTATCTTAGAGAGAGTGCAAGTGGGGGAAGGGCAGAGAGAGAGGGAGACACAGAATCTGAAGCAGGCTCCAGGCTCTGAGCTGTCCGCACAGACCCCGATGAGGGGCTCAAACCCATAAACTGTAAGATCATGACCTGAGCTGAAGTCGGAAGCTTAACCAACTGAGCCACTCAGGCGCTCCGAGAACCTTTTTTTTTAAGTTTCTCAGTGGGTTTTAATGTGCAGCCAGGGAGGAGGACTACTGATTTAGGTGAAGAAAACTAGTATCTCATTGAAAGAAAACAAACTCTGAGCAGGTACAAAAAGTGAGTGAGAAGACATAAAACTGTCAGTTCTCCTCACAGTTCATATAAATGAGGCTCCAGTTGAAATCCCAAAAGACTTCTATTGGGAAGTGGAATCTTAGGATTTATATGAAAGAGTATGATCCCGAGAACAGCCAGGAAAAGTCTGAAGCGCAAGAATGGTGACAGGGACGAGCTTAACCCAGTGTCAGAACATGCTGGGGTGCGGCTGTAACCAAGTCCACATCGTAGACGTGGTAGTAGTAGCACAGACAATAGAATTAGAAGTAAGTCCCAGAATGGGCCGCCTGGGTGGCTCAGTTGGATAAGCGTCCGACTCTTGATTGCAGCTCCAGTCATGATCTCACAGCGTGTGGGTTTGAGTGCTGACAGTGCAGAGCCTGCTTGGGATTCTTTCTCTCTCCCTCTCTCTTTGCCCCTCTCCCACTCGCATGCTCTGTCTCTCAGAATAAATAAACTTAAAAAAATTTACCTTTAAATTTGTTGTAGTTTTCCTCCCTCCCTCCCTCCCTTCCTTCCTTCCTATAGAGAGAGCGAGCAAGCAGGGGAGAGGAGCAGAGGGAGAGAGAATCTTAAGCAAGCTTCATGTTCAGTGGGGAGCCTGATGCAGGGCTCAATCCCACGATCGTGACCTGAGCCAAAATCAAGAGCCAGATGCTCAACCAACTAAGCCACCCAGGTACCCTGTGTCCGACTCTTGACTTCGGCTCAGGTCATGATCTCAGAGTTGTGGGATCGAGCCCTGCATCAGGCTCTGTGCTGAGTGTGAAGCCTGCTTAAAATGATCTCTCTCTCACTCCCTCTGCCCCTCTCCCCCATTTGTGTACTCTCTCTCTAAATAAATATTTTTTTAATTTTAAAGATGAAAGAAAGAAATAAGTCCCAAAACATGTGAGAGTTTAATATTTGATGCAGCCAATAGTTTAATTTAATGGTAAACAAAGGAATTGTTTAGTGGGTGGTGCTGGCAACCCTCTGGAATAAAATAAAAGTCCCCCATTTGGCACCTTATATAAAAGACAAGTTAAGGACCTACGTGTAAGAAATAAACAATATTTTATGGGGCGCCTGGGTGGCTTAGTCGGTTAAGCATCCGACTTTCGCTTAGGTCATGATCTTGCGGTCCATGGGTTTGAGCCCCGCATTGGGCTGTGTGCTGACTGCCAGCTCAGAGCCTGGAGCCTGTTTCAGAGTCTGTGACTCCCTCTCTCTCTGACCCTCCCCTGCTCATGCTGTCTCTCTCTCTCTCCTAGAAATAAATAAAACATTAAAAAAATTAAAAAAAAAATAAACAATATTTTACAAGACACTTTATTCCAGTGTGTAACCTAAGGCTTGAAATAATTTTATAATGAAAATCAGAAACTCCGAAAGCTATCTTTAAAAAAAAAAAGTTTTAAAGTTCCCCAACTTCTGTAAATCCTGAACCCATGGAAAAGAATATATGTGGCAAAAGATACAATAAACAAAGCCCGTAGACAAACAGATCTTTGTCTACAGACAAACAGACAAACAAGTTTACGGAAAACTTGTTACCGTAAAAGGTATATACCAGAGGTTGAAGTTGAGGATGAGTGAACTTTCACCAACTAACAGGAAGAAGCGAAGCATATGAAAGCAAGTTCCCAGAAAAACTCAGCCAAATGGCATCCAGAGATGTTCAAATTCAATAGTAATCAAGTAAATGGAAATTAAAGTAAAATGACACACGTGTGAAAGGGCTCTAACACTTGTTGCTTGAGGGCATGTGTAGGAGGGGCCTGCACTTCACCAGGAGAAAAATGGGGTGTTGCCGTCTTGGGGGAAACACTCTAGCAGTACCTGTTACTCTGTAATACACAGGTCCCCTTCGCCCCAGATACCCTATTTCTGGGACCAAATCACTTGAAATAAAAGTGGCCATGCACAGGCTCGTGTGCTCAAGGGCCTGTGTGGTACCATTGGTCATGAGGACTGAAACTGAGGAACAAATACCCAGCCACAAGCAGTGATGAAATTATAGTACATGCTCACTGTGGGGTCACAGACATAGCTGGAGGCCCAGGAGTGCTCTTGTCTTGCTTAAAACCACAACAACAAACCATGTTTCCCATGCACCACAGTGTTTACAGCAGCACTATCAACAATAGCCGAAGTGTGGAAAGAGCCCAAATGTCCACTGACTGATGAATGGATAAAGAAGATGCGGTGTTTATATATACAGTGGAATATTACTCAGCAATCAAAAAGAATGAAATCTTGCCATTTACAACAACGTGGATGGAACTAGAGTGTATTATGCTAAGCAAAATAAGAGAAATAAATACCATATGATTTCACTCTTATGTGGAATTTAAGAAACAAAACAGATGAACATAGGGGAAGGGGAGGAAAATAAGGTGAAAAACAGAGAGGGAGGCAAACCATAAGAGACTCTTAAATACAGAAAACAAACAGGGTTGCTGGAGAGGTGTTGGGTGGGGGGATGGGCTATATTGGCGAGAGGCATTAAGGAGGACACTTGTTGCGATGAGCACTGGGTGTTACGTGTAAGTGATGAATCACTAAATTCTACTAAAGCCATACGTTAAGTTAGATTTAAGTAAAGTTTTTTAAAAATTAAAAAACATTACACTTAATAGTAAAATGCTAAAATTATTATTAAAAATAAAAAAAAATCACTTGCTTAAAGTAAAATACGTTTATTACTGTTTGGCATTGTAGCTTTGCTTACTCTGTATCTGCTCTTTTGAAATGTAAGTTCCATGAGAGCAGGGACCTTTCGTTTCCTGTGTATCTGTAATGCCCAGGTCAGGGCTGGGGACATAGTAAATGCACAATAAATGTTTTGTGAAGAGATGAATAAATGAATCAATGGGGAGAGGAGGTGAATACAAGTAGGGATTGGGAAGGAAGGGGCCTTGCATGGACCAAGAACGGTACTTTGTCATGACCAAAGGGGGCGTGATTAACTTGTCCCTTTTATCTGAAATTCAGATTAGACAAAGAAAAGATTTTGTAAGGTGATTTGGTATAAGGTGTTTATTTAAAACTTAACACAGTGAGTTATAGGAACTCACACTAGACTTATCGTTAAAACATTTGAGACAAAGAGAAGATCAGAAAGCTTCCTGAGAGGTGATATCTGGAGGACTGGGGGCCAGAACAGCACTGATTTTCTCCATCATAATACCAGAAATGAGAAACAATGAGGCAGTGTCTTCCAATTCTAAGTAAACCATTTCCAACCTAGAATTTCCTACTCAGCAAGCCAGTTTAGTGTGAAGGCAGGTTAAAGACATTTTCAACTTCCGGCTTGCTAAGCAGAGGCCAGAAATGTTTGTTTCTAGGGCCTCTGGGAATAGAACTGTGTTGATAATGGCAGCGAAGGGGTTTACAGAAGTGCTTGGATTCTCAAGGCTACACAAGGATTTAACTGTCACCATGTCAAGCAGAAAGGCAAACACCAAGACTACCAAGAAGCGCCCCTGGTGTGCAACATCCAACACGTTCACCATGTTTGACCAGTCACAGATTCAGGAATTCAAAGAGGCCTTCGACATGATTGATCAGAACAGAGATGGTTTCCTTGTCAAGGAAGATTTGCATAATACGCTTGCCTCCCTGGGGAAAAATCCAACTGATGAGTATCTGGACGCCGTGATGAATGAGGGTCCCAGGCCCATAAATTTCACCATGTTCCTGACTGTGTTTGGTGAAAAGTTAAATGGCACAGATCCAGAAGATGTCCTCAGAAATGCTTTTGCTTGCTTTGTCGAAGAAGTGACTGGCACCAGGCAAGAAGATTACCTGAGAGCTGCAGACAACGATGGGAAGCCGGGTTCCAGGCGAGGCAGTGGAGTAGCTGCATGGAGAAGCGCCTGTGGACCAGAAGGGACATCTCAATTCCCTCGAGTCCGTGGGCATCCTTAAACACGGAGCAAAAGGCAAAGATCACTGAAAAGAACTTCAGGTTCCAGCCACAGGTTTCTTTTTGCCACTTTGGGTATTTCTGAGACTTTCTCTTGGAGCCTGTTGCATGCCCTTAGCTTTGCAGCTTCTGTCTTTCTTGTTGTATGTGTGTGTTCTCAGCCCTTTTGGACACGTGCCTCTCTGTAATCAGACGGGAAATGGGGCTTTATACGATTTTCAGAATAGAAAATAGGATAGTTTAACTTACCGGCACCTGCCCCCCGTCCCCAAATAACTGCAGTCTGCACGCAGTCAGTATATGTTTTCAGAAAAAGTTAATCGCTCAATTTTTTCTAAACCATAATTAGACATTAAGGGGGGAAAAAGACATTTTCAGACAGAAGCTTTCAAGAAGCTCCCTCCTGTGGAGGGGCGCCTGGGTGGCTTAGTCGGTGAAGCATCCGACTTTCTCTTAGGTCATGATCTCGTGGTTGTGGGTTCGAGCCCCGCGTCGGGCTCTGTGCTGACTGCCGGCTCAGAGCCTGGAGCCTGTTTCAGTCTGTGACTCCCTCTCTCTCTCTGACCCTCCCCTGCTCACGCTGTCTCTCTCTCTCTCTCATAGAAATAAATAAAACATTAAAAAAAAAAAAAAAGAAGCTCCCTCCTGTGGAGAAGCTACTGAGGGATGTCCCCCACCACAGAGGCAGTAATTGGAGAGGTTGAGATAGAGATCTGACCCCAGCAAGGCAAGAGGAATGTCCTAGAACGACACTGCAGGGCAGCCTCAGCTGTGCGCCAGGTTTTGGGGACAGCAGTTCAGGTCAAAGCAGGGGGGACAAAAGGGCTCCAGGGGGGACGTTTCTAAAACTAAAAGTGGAACCTACCATCTTTGACCCTGTTGACATGAAGTTTTCATTATAGCACAACATTTTGGGGTGAAGTAGTAATACACTAAAATCGAAGCAAAAAACCAAAACAGCTATTAATTTCAGGGAACAAAGTTGTCCAAGAAAGGATATGTGACATGGGACATGTGAAAATGTAAATGGTTCAGCTCTGAACAGTGTTGCCGTCATTTCCTCACTAGAAGGAAAATTAAGAAGAAAGTATGATAGAAACAGATGGACAGAATGGGAGAGGAAGTACCTGTATTTGTGTGCATTTGGGAGGTGGGGATCGTTCACCTTCCAGAAGCAGAAAGTCAGTAGATTTCAGATATCATGTCTGTTTTTACTTTCTTTACTTTTCTGGGTTTTTTATGTTACTTGAAAATTTTTCACATTTGGAAAGGAAACTTTGACAGATAGGTACAAAAAGGCAAATAATGCATAATTCCAGCACTCAGAACAGATCACTACCAGGGCGCCTGGGTGGCTCAGTTTGTTAAGGCTCCGACTTTGGCTCAGGTTATGATCTCACGGTTCGTGACTTTGAGCTCGGGTCTGTGCTGACAACTCAGCCTGGAACCTGCTTCAGATTCTGTCTCTCTCTCCCCCCTCCCCTACTCATGCTCTGTCTCTCTAAAAATAAATAAACGTTAAAAAAAGATCACTTCTAACACTAGTATTCAGGCTTCCATACACACAGAGATATGTGTGTTCCTTTAAATCTAAGGATGCACGCTCATGCATGTATTTACCACTCAATTTCCTATTAAATTGCATTGTATTGGGGTGCCTGGCCGGCTTAGGTCAGTAGAGCTTATGACTCTTGATCTTGGGGTTGTGAATTTGAGCCCTACTTTGGGTACAGAGATTACTTAAAAGTAAAATCTTTTAAAAACTTTGGATCATGTTACACAGTGTTTTCCAAATGCCAGTCTCTGGGTTCTTTGCAGAGAATCACCTGAGGAGCTTTTTGAAAATAAACTCCCAAAGGCTCCAGTTTCAAAAAGTTCAATTCAGTAGTCTGGGTGTGGGCCCCAGGTCAATCTTTTATTTTTTTTTTTAATTTTTTTAAATGTTTTATTTATTTCTGAGAGAGAGAGAAGAGAGACAGTGTGAGCAGGGGAGGGTCAGAGAGAGAGGGAGATACAGAATCTCAAATAGGCTCCGGGCTCTGAGCTGGCAGTCAGCACAGAGCCCGACACAGGCCTTGAACCCATGAACTGTGAGATCATGACCTGAGCCGAAGTCAGAGGCTTAACCAACTGAGCCACCCAGGTGCCCCACCCCCCCAGGTCAGTCTTTTAAAATTATCCAGGTGAGGGGCACCTGGGTGGCTAATCGACCAACTTCTCAGGTCATGATCTCATGGTTCTTGTGGGTTTGAGCCCCATATCGGGCTCTGTGCCAACAGCTCAGAGCCCGGAGCCTGCTTTGGATTCTGTGTCTCCCCCTCTCTCTCTGACCCTCCCTCGCTTGTGCTCTGTCTCTGTCTCTCTCAAAAGTAAATAAACGTTTAAAAATAAATTATCCAGGTGATTCTGATGCATGGTCAGGTTTGGGGACATCATTTTATAAGTGACTTTTTTCCTGGGATTTGATATTTTTCACTCTCATCATTTTTTAGGCTGCAGGGTAGTTCAGTTATATAAGACTTTTGCTAAGTGTTCATTTCTTGTCTCCAGGAAAAGCGAGGGAACAAAGCATCTGATAAAGCTGCTATCTTGGCCTTTGATGCCCTGGTGGCCTTCTGTGAAGAATTGGGGTGAGTGACTTGTTTCATATGGGGAGCAGTGTGTTAGTGAGCTCTTTCCTCCCCCAGCACCTACTAGGTAACCAGCTAATGCAGGGCAGCTCTCGGCGACAAAGTCACCTCTGCCCGCTGAAGGCGACGGACTGTGTGGGGCGTTTCCCATCAGGCAACCTGGAAATCAGTACCCTTCCCAGGAAGGCCCCAGAAACTGGCAGCGTGAAGACACTATTTTGGGTGGTTAAGCCATCCCACTCCACCCACTTCTGGAGTGGCTGATCCATGGGTGACCTCATCATGAATCATGTGACCGGTTTTGCGCCATTAGCATGTGGCCATCATTTGCCACTGGACCACTGAGTAGGATTCACTCTTATCTCGGACCCACACAGAGCCGCGTGACCCAGCTTATATCTTGAGGAAGGATAATAGGCTCGGATAGGAGTCAGCTTTTCTATCGTAACGCCAGCCCACACACTTGGAATCCACTTCTGTATTTTATTTGCATGTGCTGGTGGTGGATGAATGAAAGAGCCTGATGGCCGCTCAGTGACAGACTGGTTGTGGCAGGACAGGTCTTAGATACGAGGGACACCCAGGCAGTTTCTGGACAAGCTGGGAGCCCTTTGCATGTGTGCAGCCCTTTGGTCAGACCTTGCTGGAAAATCCTGTGAGGTAGATGAGGCAGAAGTGATTGCTTCAGGCTTAGAAATGAACAGACCAAGACCCAGTGAGGTCACGGTCCCAAAGCTCACAGTGGACAGATAACCACTAATCCTGGTATCTGAGTTTTAGCGACACGCACATTTCATACATGTATCTCATCTTGGTTTCTACAAGTCTAGATTCTTGAAGCATGGAGCTGATTAGGTACATAGAACCCATATCTAGCAGATGTTTGGGGCTCTCCTCCGGAAACCAGAGAGGTACTTCCTTGGGCCACGTGTTGTGATTCCCACCCCCTCCTACTCACCGAAGAGTTGGGGGCTCCGGGACTGAGTCTCTTGTTGGGCCTCTGTGGCACGGCCGGGCCCAGCAGAGGTGGTTGGCACCCTTGCCCACAGCCATTGCGACCAGAGTCCTCCTCAGGCACTAGTACAGGGGGTTGTTAAGTTAGGTTGTCTTGGGCTCCTTGAGGAAAGCACTCCTAATGAAAGGGCCGCGTGTCCTTGCTAATTGTCAGAGTCCCTTCTGCTGGAAAGAACCCTGTTGGGTGCTTTCCAGGGGTGAGTTGGAGGCTCAGCCATATCCCTCTGGGCCGCAGTAGCCCACCAGGCAGCAGGAGAGGCACCCCGGGGACTCTGCCTTTATATCTCCTGTGTCACACTCAGGAGCTGGGGCCCCTTAGGGCCTCAGGGGGGTCTGGGCATCAGCACGCCTCCTGCCACACCACGCCTCATCTCTCCTACCTCGTTTGCCACGTGCGAGGGTTCCAGATTCCAGCACCTCCCGGGATGGCATAACCAATGCTGGTGTGGCTGAATGTGGAATTGCTCTTTGAGTAAAAAGGAACATTTCTTTATTGCATAAATGGTGTATAGCCCCTTTTCCACCACATACTGGCTTCTTTTCTAAGAATAGTCCTGGTTTGTGGTTAAAGCTGAAGCAGCTGTTTGCTAAGGGAGGGCACCTGGTGGCAAGGGGCAGGCCAGCGTGGTGGCTCTGGCAGAGGCAGGTACATTGCTACAGAAATGCTGTTGTAGAGTCTGGGGTACACAGGCATCTCTGGGACCAACAGAAAAGATACTCAGTACAAATGGGGTCAAGGTGGGGCATCCAGTGGTTTTCCTCGCTTCGCCCGCACCTAGTTTGTCTGCACTGTGGCCGTGAAGTGTATCTGTTCCTTCGTGACCGCACTCTGTACCGTTTAGTGCTGAAAGGAGCAGTAATTAGGTTTGAAGCAGCTTCCAGCTTAGAGGCCTCTGTACCTTGTCTGAGAGAGAATAGCTTTGTGTTTAGGCCTCAGTTGAGTTGGGCTCTGTCATCTGGGGGCTGTGATCTGGGGGAGCCAACAGCCCAGCACCCTTCCGTTCACCCATTTGTTTGCTCATTCATTCATTCAACCAACAAATACTGTTTGAAATGGACTCTGCGTGAGGCATGTCGGATACAGGGCGTACAAAATGGTGAGCAGAAAGAGACCCATCACCTGCATTTATGGTGTTGAGTCCAGCAGGGAAGACAGGCACTGATCAGATAATATTAACAAATTTATTAATTACATTAATAAAAATGTATAATTGCAGACTCTGAAAGGGCTTTGAAGAAAAGATACATGGTGTTTCGAGAGTGTCTAACAGGTGGGCCCCTTCTTGGCCCCCAGAAAGTCAGGTCACGACTCTTCACACGGGTCAATCTTCTCAAATGGAGGGAGAAAACCAAATATGATGGCAAACACAATGAGAAACAGGATCATGGTAACGAATAAACAGATCACTACCAGGGCTCCCTGGTCCCAGGGTTTCTGCCAGAACTCCTCATTCCACATGTTCTTTGTCATCAGTTTGTCCATGTGAACCTAGAAAAGAGGGGACAGAGGCCTTGAGTGTAGGGGCTTCCCCAGAGACTGCCTCTGTATTTTGAACAGCCCCGGTGTGAACCAGAGCTTTCCCGTCCCTGAGATCTACTCAACTGGAATCTAAAATGCAGCACGACAGATCCTTCCTGTGTTCCTTGCCTCGGTTACCAAACATTTGGGAAGCGTTCTGAGAGATCAGCATAGGAGTTGAGGGGTGGACTGACTCCAGCTGAGGCCTCAGCAAACTCCCTTGGAGGCAGGTGGAAACGGAACCAGCTAATCTTGAAACAGCTAAGGCTGGCAGGCTGTGAGCCTGTAGCCAGTTGGAGGGAGAAATGGCAAGAAGGAAGGCGTCACTACCTGATTCTGCTGTTAACACTCCTGTGTCCTAAGAGCGGGCTGACCAGGTAATCCTTCAGGCCCCACACTCTGGGGGCCTGAGCCACGCCCTGACTCAAGCAACTGTTGGGAGGAAAAGGTGTTGGTATTGCCAAGTGTCCCTGACCAGACCTCATTGCTGTCACCAGAGCGAACAAAGGTGGACCAGGGCCTGTTGCCTAGCAACTGTGTTCCCCTTCTGCCTTCCAAACTTACCTCTTCAGCTGCGTTCCGTTCTTTTGTGATGTCGTTTTGGGGGTTGCTCAGGGTACGTATATTCAGGTGTCCTCAGTGAGAGAAGTCAGGTTTGGGGTAGGGTGGGGAAAGAGACTGGATCCAGGACCTTTTGCCTCAAGCCACCCATCCACCTTACCTGTGGCTGGGTTCTGCCTCTCCTCTCTGTCCAGCTGCTGACCTGTAGACTGGGAGGCCCTCACCAGGGCACAGGAAGCCCAGGAGTCCAGGAAGTCCTGTGCTGGAGCCGCACACAGGCTTCTCCCTGCGGTGCTAGGGTGCTGGTGAATGATTAACAGGCTTTTGGCTGGTGCCTTCTGGAGCGAGTTTCTTTGTGGGGGTGTTTCCCACCATTAAGGCCCCAGGGTCCTGGAGGCTTAACTTCCCCGTTGGTTTCTACCCACTGGTGTGATAGGGCAGCTAGAAGGTGGGAATGGCAACCTAGTAGCCACCATTTATTCCTTAAAAGATAGGCCTCAAATGCCTGGTGTGGCCAGGAACTACGGGAGGTACCATGTGCCGGTTGTGGACCAAGGGAGGCAGGCTCTGCCCGCCGAGGTTTCCGTTCTAGCACATTGGTCCTCAGCTTTTTTTTTTTTTTTTTTTTTTTTTTTTTTTTTTTTTTTTTTTTTTTTTTTTTTTTTATTTATTTCTAGGAGAGAGAGAGAGAGAGAGAGAGACAGTGTGAGCAGGGGAGGATCAGAGAGAGAGGGAGTCACAGACTCTGAAACAGGCTCCAGGCTCTGAGTTGGAAGTCAGCACAGAGCCCGACGTGGGGCTCGAACCCACGAACAGCGAGATCATGACCTAAGCGAAAGTCGGACGCTTATCCGACTAAGCCACCCAGGCGCCCCCCTCAGCTTTGCTCATTAGAATCGTCCAGGAGCTTTTCTTTTTCTTTTTCTTTTAAAAAAATTTTTTTTTTAATGTTTATTTATTTTTGAGACAGAGAGAGCATGGTGGGGGAGGGGCAGAGAGAGAGGGAGACACAGAAATTGAAACAAGCTCCAGGCTCTGAGCTGTCAGCACAGAGCCTGATGCAGGGCTCGAATCCACAGACTGCGAGATCATGACCTGAGCCGAAGTTGGACCCTTAACCAACTGAGCCACCCAGGCGCCCCGTCCGGGAGCTTTTCTAATACCTGTACCCAGGCCCTGCCTAGTCCTACTTATTTCTGTCCGGGCAGGTCAGAACTCTGGGCTGTGTACAGCTTGCCTGGTGATTCTAATGTGCAGCTGGTGTTGGAGGAGACAGACAACAAGCAAGTTCAGTAAAGTCCTTCTTACCTATCATGGGCTTACCTGATGCTTCCAGTTTCCCTCCTTAAAACTTACTGACTCGTGCCCTTGACGGCTGAGTGCCCCCAGCCAGCAGGCTGGTCACTCCACACCCATGTACTTCCTTCATCAGTTAAGTTGGATGCTTGTTAGGAGTCAGCAGTTTGTTCCCAAACCTGTTTGTGGCATTTGTACTTGTTACTGGAATTACACGCTTGCACTTAATGTTACATAAAGAAATGGAGCAACAGTAAGAGTCAAAACCCCAGTTTTACAGTCGGGGAACAGGCACAGAGGTTAAGCAACGTCCCCAAGGCCATACAGCTAAGAAGTAACTACGTTCAGATTTCATCCCAGCTGTTGGGCTCAGCTGCAGAGTCTGTGCTCTGAAGCTCTGTGCTGTACCTCAGAGGGAGTGGAGGGAGAGCGTTGTTTCTAGAAGCACCTATTTGACTGCTTTGGAATGACTTTGGAATCACTCAATATTTCTGTCAAAACAGATGTGGCAAGACAACTGGAAACGTTTTGTAAAAAGCCAGGATTTCACACTCCGACTTCTTTGTGGGTGTCTAAGTTCTTGTTCTGCTTTACAGCAACCACAGTTAGCAGGTAGACAATTTAGGAACTCTCACACTCAGAGAAAAGACCTTGGCCCTTCATTGAAAAGATTGGCCACGGAATGTGCACGTATGTGTTTCCATTTAAAGTGAGATATGTGGGGAATGTATGTGTCACGTACGCAAAAGTTGCTTTAACCAACTCTTTCAGTTGATTGCTGGCCCTGATCAGATTCTGCAGAAACGAATATCACAAAGGGTGCGGTATAGGAAGAGGTGGAGGGCGCTGTTAGTATATGTGGCATTGCCTAAGCTGGGGGCTGAGGGGAACCCTGTAAGGAGTGAGGTTTAGGTTATGATGTGAAAACTATGTAAGAGGTAGGATCGGGGGACAATGTTTCATGTCAGGCAGTGGGTCCCGAGGAGGGTAAGGAACCTTTAAGAACAAAATTAATTTGTCCTTCATTTTGTGTGGCCTGGAATTTGTGTTACCCACGAGCAAGTATGTCCTGAAGATTTTTTATTGTAGGTCACTCTCAAATGTTAATGCTTGAGAAAACAGATTTAGGAGAAGAGTGTTATGTGCTCTCTGCCAGTTTTTGCTAATGAGATTCTTGCCCCAGTGGTTCTGTGGTTTCTGATAAGGCAGAATGTCCAGATGGTAAAATACACAGATCTCGAGTGTAAACCTTTGGAGGAACCGAGAGACTGCTGTGGAGTAGAGGCCGGAGGCAGGGGAGGCCGGAAGAGGCTGGAAATCAGGGTAGCAATGAGCGTTGGCAGACGTCGAGGGAGGACTGTTCCAGGGTGGCTGGTGGCAGGAATGGAGACCTGTGATAGCCAGATGCTCTCCAGGGCTCAGCCAGCCACTGGCCTCACGTTCCACGGCCACCATGGCTGTGCCTCAGTCTGTCCTTTTCCACAATGGGAGGATTGCTGCTTCTGCTCCATGCCTCTCTTCCCGAGAGGCCCTGGGCTGGGGGTGTGCCAGGCTGCCGCTCTGATGTGTTGAGCTGAGTGGGACAGAAGCCTGCCCAGCACTCCTGTGGGGAGCCAGTTTGCTGCCTCTTGCGAGCCATCTTATTTGGACTCAGCAGTTCGGAGGAGGAAAATTCAAAAGAAATGGCCCATCGTCCCCACCTCTTGGCAGCCAGAATCTCTTCTAGCAAAGAAGCACGGCCCCGGCCACCCTCAGGATGGGACATTCTTGGAACCGATGAAAACTTGCTTAAGGGAAAGCCACGTGGGAATTGGGCTGCCCCACTGTCAGAATACCGCCTGAACCGAGGGCTTCTCCGGGCCTTCCGGCTGTCAGTGCCTGGACTGAAAAGGGCAGTGGTTTCCCATCTGGTCCCTCCCAGCTTCCCTGTTTTCCTTCTGGGAGGGAGACCTAGTTGGGCCCCACCCTAGCTCTTACCTCTTGGGCTCTACCCACTCACGGGGAGATGATTTTAACACGCTTTAAGGCGTGGGATCTAGGACTGATTGATGGAGGATAATGGGATCTTATCTGTACTGCAGCTGGGTGGCCTCAGGGCCTTGAGTGTGGCGAGCAAGGGCTCTGCAACTCTGCAGTGGGGTGGGCTGTGCTGGGCTGGGCCCAGAGGCTGGCTCTGCCATTTTTAGCTGGTTGAACTTAGGCAAGTTGCATATTGTTGCTAAGGCTCAATTTCCACATCTCTAAAATGGGGATAAGGATGGTATCTCTGGCATTGAGGCGGTTGTGATTACACAAAATCACCTGCGTCAAAACACTTTAGGTGGTGGCTGAGCATGCAGAAGCCATCAGTAAGTTTCTACTCAATCATCACTACCACCTTCATCATCACCATTATCACTGGTATCATTGTTATTCTGAATCCCCTTCTTGTAGGGTGGTGTGGGGTGGAGGACACAGCCAGTTCTTGAGTTTCATTTCTTTCGTATGGAAGGACTTCCTCTCTGCTTCTTCAACCTAAACCAAACCCGTCAGACAAGTCAGTGGACACCAGGAAGTGAAACCAGCCAGCAAGTTTCTCCCACCTGCCTGCCAGCTGGAGATGTGGGGAGGGGCAGGGGCAGAGCCTGGCATCCCTTCCCTCCACTCCCTGGTTTTCCGGTAGACAGGGCTGTGCCCCTAGGCAGCCAAAGCCCAGGCTGGCAGGGCAAGATGACGGAGGCATGTAAAAAATGCAGATGTCTCTGCGGCTCTGGAGGACAGCGGGGAAGGAGCAGGAGGTACCACGGGAGCTTTCTGCCTCCCTATCCTCATTCCTGGGTTAGTAGCTCCACCTGGGAAGTTCTCTGGAAGAGGAAGTAAACTGGAGGGAGGGAGGGAGGGTGGTATTGTATTGCAGCAGGGCCAGTGCTTAAAATGGGTCCACTTCACTCTTGTTTAGAGGGGCAGATAATGACTAGGATATGCCCAGCGCGTGCCAAGCACTCACTATTGGTCACCTTAGTTTATCCTCACAAGCTCACCCCAGGGGGCAGATGCCGGGATTAGCCGCATCCCACAGGGAAGGAAACACACGGCTCCAGGAGGTCGAGTGTTCACACAGCTGGTGAATGGCAGGGTGAGGATTTGGGGCCAGACAGCCTGGGACACAACGGGGGGAAAAAGACAGAGGGGCTGAGATGCAGGTTATGGGCAAAGCAGTAAGGGCCTGATGTCTCTTCTGTTACTCCAGAAGTTTGGGAAGACCCGGTAGCCTGAGCCTGCCGGTGTGGGGTGTGCAGCCTAAAGTAAATGGCAACCGAAGCTTCTGGGTGGCGTTCCTGAGCCTGGCACCTGGGCAGACGCTGCCCCGTCACTGTAGAGGGGGCACCCGGAGCCAGAGCTTGGTAGCAGCTGGTGCTAACGGCAGTTTCACCCTCTCCTTCCGCTGGTTCCCTCTTGCATGGCGTTCCTGCCTGTATTTTTCCAGCGTTCGTGGGCATGGGGAGAACAGAGGCCTGGCAAGGACAGTCGCCAGCCACACCCCTGGAATTCTGGCACCCTGCCCTTCAGAAGCACAGAGCCCAGGCCAGCGAGTCTGGTGCTGCAGAAACACATAACCAGAAAGCTTTTACTGAGACAGAAATGGGCAAATAGCAGAATAGAATACTGACGTGCTCCCCTCTGGTGGGAAGCTCGGGGTCCAGCAGCTGTTGCACAGAGCCCCTCTGTTTGGCCTGCTCCTCTGGGCCGGCTCCCCACCACTGCAGGCTGTTCTCCCTCCAAGTATGGGGCCCCCACTTGTGTGTTTTGTTAGAAAGTGCAGGTTGGGAAAGAATCCCCGGGTTTTAAGCAGCTGACTCCTCCTCGGCACCCGGTAGTCACTGGCAGGTGAGAGTTGGTAGCCGTACCAAGCCCTTGTTTCCTTAATAAGGCTGCAGGTGTCGGGTTCCTGGGCAGGGCCAGGGCTGGGGCCAGGCCAGCACGTGGGATCATGGCTTTGACAGCCTCCTCTCCAGCTTCTCCTTCTCGTCTCTGCCCCTCACGGGGGGCTCATGGGCCGCACTTGGACCTTCCTGCCTCTGCGCTCAGGGCAGCAGCAGTCCCTGCAGCAGCAGCAGCAGGCAATCAGCAGCAACAGCAGCACGGTGGCTGGGGGATTAGGAGAGAGAAGCAGAGAGCACGGGCAGCTCATGCAGGGGGGAGAAAGAACACATGCTCTCCTTCTAAGAAACCCCACCCCCACCCCCCAGAGGTGTGCCAGAAGGACCTTTGCCCAAAGATCTGGCTTGGTCAGAAATACTTGAGTCCGGCAAGAGGTGTCCGACTGTCCCCATGCCGCCACCGGGCGCTGACCTCCCTGTCATGCCTGCCGCCTCCGCTGCCCCGAGCTGCTCTCCCTTCACCCCTGAGTAGGCTTCGGGGCTGCCTCCGGGCCCTGGTTCCAGCACCACCCCATCAGCAGCTTGTCAAGGATTAGGGAAATCCTCCAGCTTTCCCCCAGGAACATCTGCCCTCTCCTGTGTCAGGGGGACACCCAGCCACCTCGGCCAGCCCTCTGGCCAGTACCACGGTCTCACCTTTCCCAGATGCCAGGAAGAACCAGGGGTGCTGGGGAGAACGTGAGGGCCCTGGCTTACCTGTAAAAAGGAGGATGACGGAGAAGGCCGCAATCTCCACAGGCTCGGCCTGGGGCAGCTTCTGCAGCTTGTGCAGCAGCTTCTCGCCCATGGAGCGCATCTCCTGCACGAAGCTGGCGGCTGCCATGGTGCATCGGGCTCCTGCCGGGCTCCTGCCAGGCCTCACTGAGCAGAGACAGGCCGGGAGTCCCCACCCACCTGCAGCCCACAGAACGAGTTAGTCAGGTCTCACCCTTTTACCCCTGGTGGCTCATGACGGGGGTGGGAGCCATCAGGAGCCATCAGGGCCCTCCGCCCAGCGATGGCCCTCAGTCCCCACCCAGCTGGCTCCACCAGGGCTGAGGGAGGCTGGTGATGGCAGGGAGCCTGAGGCCCTGCCGCTGGGGGCTGTTTGGCACTGCCAGACACAGGAGAGGTCTGCCAGCCGACCACGGTTGGCCAAGGTTTCTGACCTTGGGGTGGAATGACTTCACTGTTCTATTCCTTTGTCTCGGGCAGAACTTCTGGTTTTGCTGGGCTCCTTGGGCTGGCACAGCTCCCCTGGTGACCCCTGGGTCCTTCAGGACTTTGGTGCCTCCCCTGGGTTTCCAGTGGGGAGACCAGGCTTTAGGATTCCAGCCTCGTGCTCTTGTCTTTCATCATATTTGGGGCAGAAGTATTTGGGGCAGAAGGAAGAGGTTTTTCCTTGAGTGGTCACATGGCGGCTCCTTGCTGGGGTCAGCTGGGTGAGAACTAACTGGGGGCAGTGGTCTGAGCCCCTCCAGGGCCCTCCACCTCTCTCACCAGGTCAGTTTCTTTACTCATATGGTGTTCTCCGAAGAGGCAGAGAAGATGCTGTGTCCCCGTACTTTTCCCCCAAGGGGGCCTCTCGGGACGGGATCGAGTGTCCCATGGCTGGTTTACCAGCCTCTCCTCTGCTGGCTCAGACCTGTTCCTCTGGCCTGACCAGGAGAGTTCCCTGTGCCCCGACCCTTGCCCCAGATGTAGCAACTCAGCCTTTCAGGTCCGTGACCGAGAGCCTCTTCTTGTCCAAGGGTGCCCGATAGACTGAAGGTGAAGATCCAGGCTGAGTCTGTGAGTTGGGCCAGCTGTACATCAGCTGTTCTGCCTCCCCTGTGCCTCTTCAGGGATGAACCAGGGAGGGACAGCCTGGTGCCAACCCAGCCTGACCTTGTTCACCAAGGCAGCTCTAATCTAAGGGAAGGTAACAGGTGGCCAAGGGCTTGTGCCAGACCTCAGGATCCAGTTATTGCCGCCTTGTCCTGGGTGTCAGCCAGGCAGGTTCTCCCCAGACGACTGCAGTCCTGGAAGCCGGTCACTCCTGGTACTGTCGCCACAGGATGGCTGTCTCAGAACTGCCTTGAAGGTCATCTGCTTGGACCCCCAACCCTGTACCTGGCTCCCAGCGTGCAGCCTTTGCTTGAGCACCTCTGGGTGAGACGGGGGGTCGCACGCACTATGGCAGCCTGCCATGTTCCTCCTTGGAGCAGCCCTCCTCCTGACCTCATTGGTCCTGGCTGTGGTCACATAGGATGCTTCTGCCTCCACCTCCCTTCTGCCTCACAGTCCTTCCGGACCTGGATGGCAGCTGGCATGTACCTCCTGTATCTCCTCCTCCTCAAGGTCGCCTCCACCCAGTGAAACATTAGGTGGTCCTAGGTTTGAATGCTGCCTGCTCCTTTCCCCTTTCATGAACAGGATGCGTCACTTTGTCTCTCCGAGTCGGTTTCTTTTCCTCATTTTACATAAAATGTTATAGCCATCTTCCGAGGCTGTTGGAGGATTGACACCTGGAAGCGCAGTGTCAGGAAGCACAGATCCCGGCACACGTTGGTGCCCAGTGTGCGGGCTTCCCCTCTGGGTGGCATCTAGCCACCACAGGAAGCCTTTGGGGACAGTCACACCCGCACCCTGTACACTATCAGAGACCTGGGGAGTTCTTTCTGTGTCCTTCATTCCCAGGACGTTTGTGGTGTGTGAGGTAAAGGAAGTGGGGGATGCTGGAGACAGGAGCTGTGTTCGAAGCGATGTTGGGGGTGGCAAGCAGATGATGGGTCCATGGAAGATTAGAGGGCTTCCTGTCAGAAGTGGGAGGCTCCTGTTAGAGCCTCCTGTCTTCTTTCCTGCCCCACCCTAGGGTCAGCACGTTTCTGCAGAAGAGATCAAGATCCCAGTTTTCAGGTGTACAAAGAGGCAAGAGACCCTAGAATCCATTGGTCATTCATCCCTGCCTCCCTTTCCACGTGGGGCGCAGCCAGGAGAGTGATTCCTCTGAGGCCACACAGCAGGACGCAGCCCCAGCCAGGCTCCCCCTGCTTCCTCATGCTGTCTCTTGGCGGAGGCTGGTCTCAGGCAGCCTGCTCTGTGGCTGGCAGGGTTAAGTCAGCCCACAGAGCAGCCTTCTGAGGACCCCGGCCACGCGGTGGGCCTGGTGCAGGGACGCAGGTGTGCTCTGCACCATCAGCTCCATTCCACACTCACGAGTCCGGGGCACTGTCTTTATTCAGGCACCTCACTCAACGAGGCCAGGGCCACACCTGTATTTTGGGAACCACATGTGATTTGTCACCAAAGGGACAGATGGCACATGTCTGTCTCAGGTTCACCAAACTCCTTCCCAAGCACAGGGCCCCTCTTCTCTGGTCACACTGAACAGCGCCCCCCTTCCTTGACCGATGAAGCTGGCTTGTGCAAGGACAGTGGCCCCCTCTCATTCTAGAGCCTCTGCGCGTCCACTTCCCTGTTTCCAGAAGCATATTCTGCCGCATTCCTGGAGGAGGGAACAGAAGTGCCAGCCAAGGCCCTGGGGGAGAGTCTGCACAGGGCTCAGGAGTTGGGCTCCTCTTCTCCTCTCCGTCTACACTTGGTCTGGCTTTTTCAGCCTGTTTGGCCCCGTACCTGCATTGCCGAATGTAGCCAGCAGAGGCTCCTTGAAAGAGGAAGCAGGCGGAGGCCAGCCGGGCAAGGGGAGCTTTGTCACTTGTGCTTCCACATCGAAAGACCCGGGGAGGGCTTATGGAAGGAAGGCTTCCACTTGTGAGCGAGAAGTGGTGTGGAGATCCCGTTGGTCTGAGGGGTGTGATCTCCAGAGCAGGGAGGAGGCAGGTGGAGCCGAGGTTGCCCTGCTGTACGGGAAAGGTGGGCTTTGCTGATCAGAAGCGTCGGCTCTAAAGTTGGCCATCCTCTGGGTGTTATGTAGTCAGGATGCTGCAGTCATACCCAGGGGCCCCGGGCCCTGCTCCAGTGGGAGTACCGGTCCTGCGGTGGCAGTCTGTGTGGCTGTGGGCGGACGGCGTCATGCCCCTGCGCCCAGGGCCCCTCTGGTGAGCGGAATTGGCAAGCTGTGACGGTCCTAGGGTCTCAGCCAGGGCTGCCCACTGATTGCGTCTGTCTGTGAACTGGAATGGAGCCACTGGACACTGACGTTCTGCCCCAAAGGCTGAGGGGAACGCCCTTTGTTTTTCAGTTGCTATTTTGCCATTTCCAGCTTGGGCTCGAGTAGAAGCCTTCGTGGGGACCCTGGGAGCTCGAGGGGCCTCGTGTTCCTAAGAGGGAGGAGGCACATTCCAGCAGGTCCCAGGCGCTCTTCCCAGTGGGCTATTTAAAGCGAGGCCCAGGGGGTGCCTGACGCCTGGTGCCCAATATAACCAGCAGTCGTCAGGTGACCTTGTGGCATGCTCCTTGGCCATCGCCCTGTAGGGAGTAAGTGCCAACTGTGGCCTGGGGAAAGGGGGTGCCCTGAGGCTGGCTGCCTCTTACCCCTTTTAAGTTCCCAGGTTTGGAGGGAGGAAGGCTGGGAAGCCTAGAGTGGGTACATAATTGTACGTATCAGTCTGTGTATACTGATACTATAGATACCTTCCTGGTCTATCCCACTCCTCCAGACTCTTTCCAAAACTGTACTTCCTGCCCGTGAATCAGGGAAATCCTAATCCCTCCCGGCCCTGTGCTCTGGAGCGCTTTGGTCAGAGGCAGCCAAGCAAGTGGCTTCCCACGGCCCCAGAAAGGGGAAGCAGCCTCGGCTGCCTGCATGGCCCCTCCTGGAGCCCATGGAGGGTGCTCTGTGGCTGGAATGGCAGCCAATGGAGGGGGAAAGTGAGCCAGGCAGAGATGAAGGCTCGCGGAGCTGGAGGTACCAGAAAACATTTGTGTGGCTTCTCCTGGCACAGGGAACCTTTTGACAGCTTGCGGCCTGCAGGCTAGACAACTGCCACTTGGTACTGAAGCTTCCCTGTTTCCTCCTTGCAGAACTGATACTTCAACTCCAGAGGCCCCTTGTGGAAGAGAACAGGCAGCAGGCGGGTGTGTTTGTGACTGATAAGTGGTGTGTTGGTGGCCCAGGGCCCCAAGGGCTTCTTGCTCTGCCGCCATCATTTTGTCACAGAGGGTTGCAGCCACCCTTGCCCCACAGGGCATTGTTTTGTTTGAGAAACAGCTATCATGAGGCAAACTGATGGTTGTGGCAGATTTTCAGGGTCCAGGGGACTGTGACCAGCAAGGCAGAGATGTCCACTGGGCATTGGCTGCATCAAGCCTTCAGATGACACCCTTTTCTGCCTTGGCTCCAAGTTGCTGTGGAGAGCAGATGCTTGAGCCCAGAGCAGTCCTGCTTTCCAGGACTGGAGGAGACACTTGCTTCTGCTAGCGATGGCTCCCGCAGCCCCCAGAAGCGAGGTATCGCCCTTCCGTTCCAGCTCAGGGCCTGGGTTCAGGGGACCCCATCCACGTATGTCCTTGTGGCCGCAGGCACTCTGATCCCCGCCCGCCTGGGCTGTCGTACAGATCAGAGCCAGCAGGGGTAGCCCTGGCTCGCCACTGTGCGCATCCCTTACCCAGCCCTGTCCGCTGCCTCCAGCACTGCCAGTGCCGTCCCCTCTCTGCCATGCAGGGCCATCTTGGCAGGGTATTAGCCTCTCCAGCCACCGACTCAGGCCAAATCTCACAGACTCTGCTGAGCCAAGAACACTTGGACTGATTCTTGGTTTCCACTTTTCCCTGGATTGTTGTTTTTCTTTCCTAGTAGATACTAGCCTGTTTGCTTTGGGGGAAACATCTGAGGGGCGGGGAAGGGAGACTTTAGCCCTAGTGTGAGGACAAGGAGGCAGGAGGAGCAAGCAGCCTCGGTTCATGGGGCCCTGCCCAAGGGGGCTGCTCCCAGGGCTGCTGGGGAGCTATGCTGGGGTCAGCATTCCATTGCTGTGTCCTTCACTGGCCTCAGCCTCAGCTTCACCATCGCCGTCTCCCCCACCCCACCTTGGGGTCGGAGCCAGGCCCTCATGCTTCTGGCACAGCATTCAGAGAGATGTGGGGCTCGTGGGATTCTGAATGGGCCCAGGGAGGAGGACCTGGGCTTAGCTCTGAGCTAGGAACACCTGGCAGTGAGCGGGCCAGGCCCCTCTCAAGGTGGCAGCTGCCACTCTGATGCAGGACACAGACGGGCAGAGCTGCTGCTGTGGGTCCTGCCACATCCTGAGGGGCACGAAGTGGCGGGAAGACCCTGCCCTGAGCCGCCTCCACTGGGAGAAAGCAGGGACAGAGGGTTCTGCATTGATCCTGGGCAGAAGGGAGGCTCCGAGGGCCAGCAGCCGTTCTCTCCAAGCCAGGATGACCAAATCCCTTGTTTAAGCCCCCTGAATAGAAAAAGCTTAAACTAACTTGCAGAGTAAGCAGGCGCTCGGGGCCCCTCTGCCTGCTCAGCAAGCAGGGAGGAAAGCACTCGGAGCAGAGAGCTGCAGCCTCAGCCTGTGTCCCCCGAGTGCTGGGTCCCAGCAGAAGAAGGGAGAGCCCAGATTGAAACGAGGCTGGCCGGAGACTGACCAAGTGCACCCCCACAGCCCCTGTGTTCGTGGTAGATTGTGGCTCTCCACCCTTGGGGCAGGAGACCCTGGCTGGCCCCCTCACCCATCGTCTGTGGCAGGCCCCACTCACCTGGGAACTCAGGTGTCGGGTTGAGGGGCAACTGCGGATGCTGGGGAGCCCGGCAGCCTCCCTCGCCCGGCCTCGCCCGGCCACCACCTCTTCCTTCCTTCTCGGATGCCTCTTTCCTGCCCCACTGCTGGGCGCCTTCCTCAGAGCCAGAGGAGCTCCTGGCTGCTGACAGCCAGCTGCTGTCTCGGCCTCCGCTTTTCTGTTGTTGGTCGTCCTGGAGATCCAAGTGTCAAATTACAAGGGGCGGCCACCGAAGCTGGGGAGCCAGTGCCACCGCTGTCCCTGCCCAGTCGAGTGAATCCCTGCTGGGACCTCAGAGGGTGGCTTCAGACTCTTGTGCAGGTGGCCCCGCCCCTGGGAGGTCTGCAAGGGCGAGCCCCAGTCCCTTCTGTGCCTCCTCTTCCTCTCCTGTCCCTCCTGGCGGGTGTGTGCTAAGCCATGGTGGGCTGGGCCTGGGCGGGGAGCTGATAACAGAGGTCAGCTCTCTTTTTCCCTGGCAAAGATGCCCTCTGGGAGGCTCCACCTGAGCAGTGGGGTGCGGAGGGAGGGATGCCCGGCAGCACTCAGGCTCTCTGGCTCCCTCCCCACCCTCTGGAAGGATTAGAGCCCATCCGCCTGACCAGCCAACCTGTCTTTCTGGAGACTCCCGGGCTGGTCCCACCCTCTGGCCCCTCCTAGGAAGTAAATAGTGGGGGAGCTGCCGGACCACCCACGAGGCCAGGCCCTTGGGGAGGAACTTAGGGGTGACCTGAGAGTGGCCTGCTTGCCTGTGGGGCCTGCTTGCCTGCCGGGGAAGTGCCTGCTGCTGCTCCTCCACCCCAGGAGGAGGGAGGACACCGCCTATCTCTTTCCAAAGGGTGCCTGCTGGGGCCGTCTCTGCACTCCTGGCCCTGGCCGTCAGGGTTGGGCTCCAGAGCTCAGTGGCTGGCAGGGCCCTTTGACATTTGGTTGGTTGCGCCACCCCAGCAGACCAGGCTGTGCCCGGAGCAGGACAGGAGCCGACCCCAGCCTGCATCTGTGAGCTCTCAATGGAGCCCTTTGAGTGTGAGCACAAAACCCCAGTGAGTCCGGGCTTGAGGGAGGGTTGGGGGAAGGAAGCCAACCGTGCAGCCACACCACTTGGACGCCGGAGACTCCCAGAGGCTGGACAGGCGGCCACTGTGCAGATGTACCGACTAGCAGTGGAAGGAGTCGCCCGTTGGTTTTAGGAGTGGCAGGAACAGTGCCCCCTGGTGGCGTCCTGAGCTGCATTCTCTAAACAGGGCAGCCAGACCCCACTGCCTAGGACCTGTGTGACGTCAGCTCTCGTTCCTGGAGACGCCCCTCAGGCTCTCCACTCCTCACAGTGTTTTTTGCAGTTCCAGGCAGTGCTCACAGTGAGAGGCATTCTGGGTAGAGGGTGACACCACCTATTCTTGTACCCAGGACGTGGCGCCTGGACAGCCCTGCCTCTGCTGCCCATCTCTTGGGCTCTCCCACCTCATGCTACATTCCTGTGGCAAGACTGGCCCTTTGCAAAGGCCCTGATTATATCTGCACCACCCCCCCAGGAGGCCTCTGCACCTGTCCCAAGGACCAACTGTGCCTCCCTCCTGGGAGTCATAGGAAGGACAGCTGGAGTCTGTACCCTGGCAGGGGGCCCGTGGCTGGGTTGAGGCACTGAGTGATGCGATGAGACTCCTGCCAAAGCTGGTCTCCCATTGCCATCACCAGCAACTAGCGTACGATGCCAGCCCTCAGTGCTGCTGATTTCTGCTCTCGGGCAGTCCCCCGGCCCCAGGCTAGGGACACAGGCACCTCTTCTTGGGGCAAGGAAGAGGTCGTCAAGAGATAGCAAGGCAGGGGTGCCTGGGTGGCTCAGTCGGTTGGGCAACCGACTTTGGCTCAGGCCATGATCTCACGGTTCATGGGTTCGAGCCCCGTGTTGGGCTCTGTGCTGACAGCTCAGAGCCTGGAGCCTGCTTCAGATTGTGTGTCTCCCTCTCTCTGCCCCTCCCCTGCTCACACTGTCTCTCTCTCAGGAAAGAAAAAAAAACAAAAAACAAAACAACCCAAAGAGATAGCAGAGTAGAGTGCCAAGGCTGGGGTAGGGCTATGTCATGCTGGTCCTTCCCTCCCTTACCTCTGGGCAAGGGTGAAGGGTACACAGAAGAGCCCTTGCTATGTGCGCGCTGGACACCACACACTGCCCTTCGGCCGTGGAGCCAGTGCTCTTGCAGCATCTTCCAGTCAAGGATGTGTAGGCTTTGGGAAGCCAGATCCTTTCCCTAAGGATGCAGCCTCAGCAGCAGAGTCAGCATCTGTACCCGGAGCTGGAGCTGTTCCCAGGGCACCCCACGGCCAGAGGACAGAGCAGAGGGCTGGGACCTAGAGGAGGAACCCCATAGAGAAGCCAGACAGAATGGGAGGTGGGGGTCACGACCTGGCTCCTCTGGATTCCCCCATACGTTAAACGACCTTGGGAAATCTCTTTCACTTCATTGTCCTCATCTGTAAAATGGGCAACTCAGTGATGCCTTGCCAGGCTTGCACAAGAGGAGGTGTATGAGCTATTGAGTGTGGTGCCCAGCACATAGAGCTCCTCAGATGGGGTCTAGGGAGTGGGCGAATGAACACTGGCCTGTGCTCTCTCTGCCAGGTGCCGCCATGCTGCCATTGCCAAGTACTTCGGGGATGCACGCCCTGCCTGCACCAAGGGCTGTGACCACTGCCGGGATCCTGCAGCCCTGCGGAAGCAGCTGGATGCCTTAGAGCACAGAAGCAGCTGGAGCAAGACTTGCATTGGGCCTTCCCAGGGGAAAGGCTTTGACCCTGAGCTGTATGAGGGAGGCCGCCGGGGCTATGGGGGCTTCAGCAGGTGAGGGGCCGTGGAGTCAGGGCCCCCCCAACCCACTGCAGATAGGCTGGCATTCTCTTTGTGCTGAGGACAGACCAGAGGTGTCCCAATGCCATAGTTCAGCCTTGCCCCTGGGGGCCGTGGCAGAGTCAGGAGCTTGATGTTGTTGCTGGTGGCCAGGCTGTCAGAGACAACCAGCGCCCTGCCAGCGAGGCACGACAGGAGGGCAGAGTCAGGCCCAGAGCTGCTCACGCCTAGTCTGTCCCCTAGGTACGATGAAGGTTCTGGAGGCAGTGGGGACGAGGGCAGAGATGAGGCCCACAAGCGGGAATGGAATCTCTTCTACCAAAACCAGATGAGCCTACGCAAGGTAAAGGGGGTGGGGGCCTGATGGGGTCTCCGGTGCCCCCCTCCCACTGTTTACACTCTCTCAGCCCCTACCCTGGGGGCCGTCCTGCAGCCAAGCAAGATGCCTCATAGGCCCTTCATGTCCTCTTCCAGGGCAAAGACTCCAAGATAGAAGAATTTGTACCTCCAGGTCAGTACAGAAGTGTCGTCAGGGACTCTGGGGCTGTTCCCAGGGGGTAGATGCCTCACTGGGGGCTGGGGACTCCAGAAAGCAGGAAGTAGAATGTGACCCACCCCTCTTCCCCACAGATGAGGACTGTCCCCTGAAAGAGGCTTCCAGCAGGAAGATCCCCAGACTCACTGTGAAGGTGAGAGGTGGGCAGCTCTGTCCCCCAGACTCCTCCCCCAACCTTAAGGCTTCAGTGACCAAATTCCTTCCCCTGTGTAGGCCCGTGAGCACTGCCTGGGGCTTCTAGAAGAGGCTCTGAGCAGTAACCGCCAGGCCACAGGTACTGCTGATGGGTGAGTGTCCCAGGTCCCAGGGGCCTAGGAGGCTTCTCTGAGCCCCTGTTCCTTTGCAGACCACAAGAGCCCCCATCCCTCCTGGCTTCCTTGGGCACCCCCTCCTCAGAGTGTGACACTTCATGCTCCCAGTGGCTGCAGGTCTCACTGCCCCAGCAGGGGGCGGGCTTATCCAGGACTAAGGAGCTGCCAGTCCCGGGCAGTAAGCCACAGTTTGCCCAGAGTCCAGGAGTCCAGGCGGGAATCCCTGTGCCTGAGGCCAGTCCCACTAGGCCGCGGAGCCATCTCCAGGGTCCCCAGATGGAATCCAGCAGGAGCTCAACAGAGAGAGGGCTCAGGCCCACCTGACGCCTTATGCTTATTCTTACTCTCAGACCTGATCTCCAGCCCAGGGCTGTGGAGCTGGAATATGAGATGTTCCGAAATGCCAAGGTGGCCAACCTGTACAAGGCCAGCGTGCTAAAGAAGGTGGGCCCAGGCAGGCTTGCCTATGGGCTAGGGTGGGAGAGGCGGCCCCTCTACCTTCCCAGGCTGTCTGCCTGTCCCCTGCAAGGCAGCCACTTACAGAGGACAGCCTCACCTCCCTTCTTTGCCAGCTGGAGACGTTTCTAGCCACCCCCGTGAGGACTAGAACTTGTCCAGTGTCCAATTACCTTCAGCCACAGGCCCTAGAAGCCCACCTGTGGATAGCCTGTGTTGGGACTTTGAGGACCTATTGGTGCCATGTCGTCCCTGCCTGTCCGTGACTCAGGTGGCCGAGATCCACAGAGCCTCCAAGGATGGGCAGCTCTATGATGTGGAAGGCAATACCAGAAGTCACAGTGCCCAGGCCCAGCCCCCAGAGCCCACCGAGTATGACATCCGGCCGGCCTCCCAAGTGTACTCGGTGAGTAGCATCTTGGGATACACCCCAAACCTGGGTCTGGGAAAGGCATCACCTCCCCTTGTCCTCAGCCATGGCATGGCCGCTGGCCCTCTCTGGGTACCATAGCCCTGGCCCTAGGTGCCCTGGTGCAGGCCCTCCAGCCTCCCTGCCCTCGCAGCTGCACCTCTGCAGCCCCCACAGAACTCACATCAGCGTGACCCCCTAGTGGCGTCCTGCCTGGTTTTTCCCTCCTCCACTCCCAAGAGCCGTTCCAGACCAGCCCGTGACTGTCCTCAAGGACCTGGTGGTCAGAACCCTCTCATCTTCTTCACAGCTCAAACCCAAGCGGGTGGGAGCTGGTTTTCCCAAAGGCTCCTGCCCATTCCAGACGGCCACTGAGCTGATGGAGAAGACACGGGCCGAGGAGCAAGCCCCCCAGCCTGTGCTGGGAGGTGAGCGGGAGCCCCCCAGCCAGCCCCCAAGCCTCCAGGGTGACTGCAGTGGGTGCTTCCTGGGGCCCAGAGGAGAGGCCCCTAAAAGCAGTGCTCATTGTGGGGGGTCCCCCCCTGAGAAGAAGGCGAAAAGTCCCTCTAAGGGCGGTCCCCTTGCCAAGGCCCGGGCCAGCAAGAAGCAGCAGCTCCTAGCAGCGGCAGCCCTCAAGGATTCTCAGAACATCGCCCGCTTCTACCAAAGGGCCCAGAGCCCATCTCCCCTCACCTCAGCACCAGGGGCGGAAGGTGCGAGCCATTCCTGTGAGGGAGTGCGGGGACCCCCAGCAGTCCCAGAGGAGCTTGCAGGGGAGGAGGATGGAGCCCTGGGGTGTTTGGCTGCATACCCCCAGACCAAGGAGTGCACCGGGGAGAGGTCAAGGTAAGGGCTCTGATATTTCTGAAATTCTCTGGAATCTGTTTTGCTCACTGGGCCTCTGCAGCCCTGGCCAGGGTGCACTTCTGGGCCAGCTATGCTGGGGTGTGGCTGGCACCTGGAGCTCTTGACACCTGCTCTCCCCCCTGGCCAGGGCCCGCCCAATCAGAAACCAGGGGCCCCCTGAAGGCCAGCCCACCCCTGCACAGGAGACACGCACGGGCAAGCGGCCCAGACCCCAGCAGGTACTAATGAGGATAAGGCCTCAGGGGAGGGGCCCTGCAGACCAGGCCGCTATCTGCTCTGTTCTGCTCCAAATTAGGGATTTGGGGAAAATTGTCTCTTTTTACATCCCAGGGTTAGATGGGCTGGGCTAGAGGGAGCTGACGGATGCTGCGGCCCAGTCTTCCAGAAGGAAGGGAGGGGCTGGTGACAGGGAGCCCAAGAGTGATGCTCCACTTGGGTCCCGCACAGGAGAACCCAGAGAACCAGGTTCAGAAGAGGCCTTGCCCCTCAGCCAATGCCTCCATCTTAGCTGAAGCCAAGGACAGCATCTCGGCCAGCGATCAGGACACCTTGAACCACACGGTCCAAGGCTCCTGCCGTCTCCCAGTCCCTGGCATCTCCCTCAAGGAGGCTGCAAATGTCGTGGTCAAATGCCTGACCCCTTTCTACAAGGAGGGCAAGTTTGCATCCAAGGTAGGGTAGGTGGGTGGATTCTGCCCGCTCCTGGGCCTGGGATCCTGGGGCAGGGACTGTAGCCAGAGGACAAAGTGGGGCGGAAGCAGGCTAGGCCCTAAGGCCGCTGCCTCCTTCCCCGGGGTCTGCCTTGCCCTTGGGTCATGGCTGTGGGCCACTGGTGGCGGCAGGGCCCGGGTCTGTGCCCTTTGCTCCTGTCACCCTCTGCCTCCAGGAATTGTTTAAAGCCTTCGCCCGCCACCTCTCACACTCCCTGACTCAGAAGACCTCTCCTGGAAAGAGCGGTGAGTGCCTGCGTCACCAGGCCAGGGAGCATTTGCGGGGCCTGGGGGTGTGGAGGGACTGGCCCTCATGTTCCCCCTTCTCGACTCTGTAGTAAAGGAGGAGGCTCAGAATTTCATCAAGCAGTTTTTCCACGGCCGGGCCCGGTGTGAGAGTGAAGCTGACTGGCACGGCCTGTGTGACCCACAGAGATGACCAGCTGCTGCCCCCTAGAGCCAGAGTGCTCCCCCAACTTCAACCGTGGGCCAACCTGGGCCTCACTCAGGAACGGGAAGGTGGAAAGCCTGCAGCCATCAGGGGCATCCTCTTTGCTCAGGGTCCCTCCCCCTTCCAACCATGCTTGCTTTGGAGATGGCCCCAGACACCTCCCCCACATCAAGGCCAGAGGCCAGCCACCTTCTGCTTGCGAAATCCGAGGTCTCCTTCCTCTTAGCCTCCCTGCCTCTCATGGCTGGCTTTTCTGAGCCAGGTCCTCAGATTAGAAGGTAGTGGGGTGGTGTGGCTGCCACCAGGGGAACAGTAAGAAGTGGTTCCTCTACCTCTTACTCTTAATGAGCTGTAAGCCAGGGCGAAGCCCACCTGGCTGAGGCATTGGGCCACCTCAGGGTCTTGGCCACTACCGCCGGACCCTGCTCAGTTCCTGGTCAGGAAGGCCAGGCCGGACTGAGACGTCCCTGAGAAATAAAGTCCTGTTGGTTTTGACACCCCTCCCCCCCAACACACACACACACAGTCCTTTTCTCTTGGAGTTTTATTTTCTCAGTGTTTGCTTCTCCCAGGCTGGGATCGTGTCGATGTTGAGCCAGGACCTGGCGCCGTGTGGGCATCTCCCCCAGGGTATGCAGCATTAGCTGCCCAAGTGAGTTCCTGCACCCCCCTCCCCGCTCTGGGCGCCCCCAGGGGGGGTCCTGCTATTCTCTTTCCCAGTTCGTGTCACCATAGCAGCTCCTGCCTCCTGGCCTCCACGTGGGCCAGTAGCGCTGTGCTGCGGGAGGTTCCAGAACAGCCATGTGGGGAAGTCCAAACCAAAATGGCCTGATGGCACCCAGGGGAGACCATCCCAGTCAAACTCGGACCCGGGAAGGGCCCCTCCCCCACTCCTCCTGGGTGAGGCCCGCGCTAGTGGGAAGCAGCGCCGCTCTCTAGCAGGAAGGCGAGGGTGTGCTTCAGCTCCTGGGCCTGCGGGGCACAGGCATGTGAGGACAGGGCTCCCGGCTGTGCCCCCCACCCCTGCACCAGGCCTGGGTCACACACTCGCCACCTGCCTAGTGTGTCATCGGAGGCCCTGGCCCCTCACCTTCAGCAGCTCAAACCAGATGGTCTGGGGATTGTGGGCAGAGCCGTAGTTAAGTTCCAGGCCAGGGGGCCCATCATTCTCCAGGGCGCTCAGCAGCTGGACGCGCTGCAGTTCCTTCAGGGCGATGGAGCAGCACAGTTTCTGGGGGCAGCAGAGACAGCGGAGATTGGACCCTCTCAGGGAAGGGGTCACCACGGATGGTGGGGGCATGGTGCAGGGTGCTCAGGTCAGCACTGGGGCGGGGAGCCTGGCCCACCTGGGAGCTGGGTTCCATGAGGATGAGGCGCTGGCGGTTGAGTCCCAGGAAGCAGGGTCCAGGCAGGGCCATTTGACTGACCCGTAGCACCACATAGACGGTGTAGCCAAAGAGGGGCAGCTGGCTCACAGCCTCTGCGAAGGGAGGGGCCGGGAGAGGAGTGCTGGTCACTGGGGCCCTGGGGCCTGCCCAACCTGGCCTCCAGCTTGGGTGAGCGGAGCAGGGCAAGATAGAGAGGCTCCCCTCCACCTCACCCCTTCCCTTCATGGTCTCCCGCTCCGGCCCTTGCAACCCCCAGGTCCCAGACCCACCAATGAAGCTGATCTGTGCTTCTTGGGAGCTGCGTGCTTGTATCCACCTCAGCTCCTGCTCCGTCAGGTTCTTTAGGGTTGACATGTTCACTTGCTGTTGCAGTGGCTTGGGCAGGTAAGCCAAAAGGTCTCGCCTACGACACAGGTCAGTCAGGGCTGGGTATACAGCAGGTGCTAAGTAAATGAACAAGGCTACTGTAGGTGGGTGTGACTGGGGATCCAGGCTTAGGAATGAGGTATGGGCCCTGCCCTTGAGGAGCTGGGGGTGGGGAAGTCAGGTGTACAACAGCCTCCACTACTCTGAGCCCGTCTCATTAAGGCCAGGAAGGGTACAAGTTGAGTGGCTTTGACATTGGAGGACTGGGTGGGGGGGCCTGAAGGAGAGGCCCCTGGGGGGCATGCTGCGGTGGGCCTCAGCACCAGCAGGGACAAGGGGGGTCAGGAGGTGTGGGGCTGCGCTCACACTCACTCGGACAGGTGGTCCTCTTGGGCCTTGCTGCGGTGCTGCAGGGCGGCCAGCCTGGCCAGCAGGGTGTCCTCCTGCGGGCTGACCAACAGCTTCCCCTGTAGGTAGTCCCACAGCACCTGAGAAGGGACGGCAGTGAGGGGGGGCACAGCTGTCCCCCAAAGCCCCCACTCAGCGGTGGCTCCGGGGGACTCCAGCTCCGTCCTGTCACTATCTCCTCTTCGGGGGCGGGGGGAGGCTTGGAGGTCCCTCACCCAGGCAGGGGCTCGCTCGCAAGTTGCTGCCCAGGTCAAGCTACCAGCTGCACATGGCAGGCTGGGGGGCCGGGAGTGGGGGTGGCAGCTGACCTGGCTGTAGTGAGTAGTGATGTAGGTGGGGTTCTCGAAGTGCAGCTGGGTCTCCCAGCCAAGCCGCCGGCTGTGCAGGCTCACGTCCTGATCCACCACGCTGTTGAGGTACTCATGGGGCCCCAGGGGCCGCACCAGCTTGCCTGCGTGGGGAGCCCAGGTCCACAGCCTGCCCTGCTGTCCAGGGCCAGCCCCGCTCACAGGCCTGCCAGCCCCAGCATGGGAACTTGCCTCGCTCGTGGGCGCACGGCTGGCAGGTTAGCCACCTTCTGGAATCCAGTCTGGCGCCCCCCTCCTCCCGCCACTTTCTCCCTAGGCAAGGGGCTCACCTTCCTTTTTGATGAGGAAGAGGGCGAATTCCTGCACTTCCTGGGGGTCAGTGATACCCATCTGCTGGCACAGCTCCTCCAGCACTTCTGCTGTCACCTGGGCACAGAGACAGGGCCAGGAAGGGGAGTGTCCCCAGAACTGATGCCACAGCTTTCCCTTCTCTCCCTAGCCGTTGCTCAGTGGCCCCGTGCTCACCGTGAAAGTCCGGATATTGGTTTTGTAATCCAGACCCCCTGGCAAGTGAATTAGAAGTGGGCGGACTACTTGTCCTTTCTGCCAAGACAGATCGCAGGGTCAGTGCCCCAGTGGCCAGAGCCCCCAACTCCCTGTCCCCCACGAGGGAGTCCCATAATGCCCAGCCACCTGTGCCCCCCAGTACCAGGAAAGCCTGAATTTCACCCAGAGAGGGCAGCCGCTGGCGCCCCCCATATTTGACCGTGTGCTGGAGGTGCTCCTGGCTGCGCTGGGCCAGCTCTGCAGAGGAGAAGCAGGCTGGGGTCACAGGCATCTCCAAACCCCTCACCAAGCTGCTGACTCCAGCCTGGGAGTTCCCCCCCATAGGCACCTTGGTGTGGGCCTGAATCCTGCAGAAACTTGGTCACATAAGGCATCAGCGTGGTTGACGGGGGGAAGAAGCCTGTGAGTAGGCTGAGGAAGCTCCAGCCACGAGCACAGTGTTCCCTGCAGGGGGGAGAGCCTGGGCTTCAGGCCACCAGGTCCCGGCTGCAGCCCCGGGCTGCCCTCCCCGCTGCCCCCAGCCCTGTGTACTCACGGCCGAGGGTGTCCTGTGACCTGTTTGATGACTTGGCAGTAAATCTCATCCCTGAGGTTCTCCTCCCGACACAGCTGTGGGGACAGGAAGAGCAGGGGGCAGGGTGGCATGGGATCTGAAGTCAGGCAGAAATCCTGCTAGCGGCCACGGGCAGGAGGCCATCTCTTGGTCTTTGTCACAGCTTGTGCCCAAGTGGTCACTTTCTAATTCACTGCTTTCATCTGCTTGTGGGCTGTGCTGGGCCCTGTCTTGTCTGCTGGCTCCCCTTATCCTTGACCTCTAGCCCTTGGGTCTCTGTCTATATGCCCTGATGATCTCAGCTGCTCGCACCTGCTGTCTGCCAGTGCCTCCCTGGAACCCAGGCCCCCTGCTTGGAAGCGTGGACTCCAGATTTCACATGCCCAAAACAGGTTCCTGCACCAGCCCAGACCTGCTCCTCCCTCAGGCCTTCGTATGGAGGATGGTCACTGCTCTGCCCAAGGCCTCCGTCACACCCCACATACAATTCAGAGCAAGCCCTGTTGTTCGGAGCCTTCTCTGCTCTGCTGCTACCTGTGGGCTTGGTCAGCACCATCCCTTACCTGGTGATCACAATAACCTCTTCTGGCCCTCATCCCCCTGCCCTGCCCGGGAGGGGTGGCAAGCAGCCGGAGCCATCTAAAAATGTAAGCCAGTCTCTGCAAACCCCCTCAAGTGCCCCTCTCTCCTGAGAAATCAGTCCCAAGAGTAGCGTACGACGGCCTGCCAGGCCTTACCCTCCAACCTGTCCTGGCTCACTGGGCTCCAGCCACGCTGGCCTCACTGGTACTAAAGGCTCACCCTTTAAAGGCAGGAACTTCACCCCTGCCCCTCTCTCTGCCTGCGTGTGTTGCCCCCGTGCACACGTGCCTCTCTCTCCGGCTTCCGTCAGATCACTGCTCCTGTGTCACCTTGTCACCAAGCCTCTGCACTGTAGCAGCCCCTTCCCTGCTGTGTCCTTCCCCACAGCACTTTGAACTCTTGGATACACTGGGTCATGGCTTTGGGACTGTCTTCGCTCACCAGGTTGTACGCTCTGCGAGGACTTGGCCTGCTTGGTTCACCACCATGCCCCCCAGCATGTAATGTAACTCAGTAAATACTTTGGGATCATTTGAAAGACTATTGACCAAGGGAACCTGACTCAGGTCCAGGCAGGAAGACAGGAACAGACCCTCGGGGCACACGGTGTCTCCCCCACCCCATCCCACCCCCTGCCTCCCAGCACACAAGCTCTTGCTTACCCTCAGCAGCTCATAAAGGAGGTCCCCCTCATTCTTGCCCCGGGGCTTGGGCTGGTCCCGCATAAACTGCATCAGAGCTGCGGGTGGGATGAGAAGTGGTGAACTGGGTGGGGGCCCTGGTCCTGGCTCCTCCTGTCCCCAGGCACCCTCCCCTCATGCCTTGCTCTTGAAAACGCATGAGCCAGGCAGAGCAGAGCAGTCTCCACGTCAGCGATGAGACGGCTCCGAGAGACAGAGACACAGACCGAGAGAGAGACAGAGAGACCTGTCTGCCCATACTCACTGTATACAACCCACCACCCCTTGGGTGTGGGTAGAAGGAGGTGAGGGCTGTGAGATACAGTAACCACCAGTGAGCTTCCCGGAGTTGACAAACTCAGGAGGGAAGGAGACCTGGCACCTAGGTCCGAGGCACCACGAACACGGGGACGCGGGAAGTTGTGGCCACTCACCCTGGAAACTTTCCACAGCCTGCCCGTTTGTGTCCTCATCACTGAGGCTGATGAGCGATTCTTGTATGGGAACCTGTGGCCAAAGAGACTGGGTCATGGGTCTGTGGGTGCATGGGGGCAGTGGGCAGGTCCAGTGGCCCAACTCCCCCCACCTGTCCCCCTCACCTTGGTGTACTGCACCAGGTTGGCCATGGCCTTCTTGGCATCGCTACTTGTCTGGTCCAGCCTGAGGGGGCAGAGGGGAGGACAGCCCTGCTTGCTTGGCCGGCCCCATCGCCACTGGCCTGGTGGCTCTGAGCAGGGAGGCCTTGTTCAGGGAGATTGAGGATGGGCAGGCAGAGGGGCGGGCCCAGGGCACTCACAATGTCTGGGGCTTCCGGAAGTGGTGCAGGGCAAATTCCTGCATGGTGTAATTGTGGGAGTCCGTGGACAGAGAGAGGTAGGCCACAGAGTGGTTGGAGCTGGTGGCCTCGGAGTTTTCACTGTGTGTCTGGCTCCGGGGACGGCCATGGCGCTGAGAACACAGGAGAGCTCATGCCACCTGAGTGCCCACAGGCGTGTCCAGAGGCCATGCCCAGCCCCCACCCAGCCCAACCCAGGCAGAGCAGGAAGAACAGCTGGATTGAGCACACCCCCAGGAGGGTCAAGAGGTGTTTACTGAGCATCCTCTAGGGTAGCAGTTAAATGCTGCAAAGGCACAAAGGGCACACGGCCCAGGCTCTGTCTGCAAGGAGCTCACAGCCTTGCTGAGGAGACAAGGCACGGAATCAGGAGACGGCAGAGGGGCAGCATCAGACCAAGTGCCACCCGCCACTCAGGGACACTCAAGCCCTTTCCTTCCTCGACTCCTAGTTAGGCCTCGCCTCCACCTCCCGCATCTTCCTCACCTCCGACGCCCTCTCCCACCGAGCCAGCCCTGGCTCTCTGTGCTGCAGCTGACTCGCGTGCCTGCCACTCCTCTCTAGCGAAAAGGAAAAGTCTGGAGCAGCAGCTGGCTGAACGATGTTGGCGGGGAAGAGTCCCGAACGGCCACCGGTGGAGCCGAACTGCCAGCCTGGAAGGCACCCAAGGACAGCGGCTCACCCACCTGGCCCCGCTGCCCCTCAGAGGCTCTGCCATGGGCTGCTCTCCATGTGCCAGCACCCTGCTTGCCCCCAGGGATACCCGGCTCCAGAGCGGCCACTGGCAACAGCTTGATGAGGTCCCCACGGTGGAAGCTGAGGAGGCTGTGGTCATCAGTGAGGTAGCTTTGCAGGGCGATGACGTAGCCAGAGTCCTGCAGGCAGGAGGGCGCGCAGGTAAGGGAGCCAGTCTGCCCACAGTCCCAGTCCTGCCCGCCTCACCTGCTCCCGCTGTGGGCCTCACCCTCCACCCAGCGAGCCAGAGTTCCAAGGTCCCCTGCTGGCTTGAGGGAGCTTGGCCAGCCAGCCCCTACCCCCCACCCAGCCCCCTGCCCACCCTCGCTTGCCTTCTTGAGCTCACTCAGGAACAGCTCAATCATGGCCTTGATGGCACTCGCCCGGGCCGTGTGCAACAGCAGCTGCTCACCCTTTAGTGACAGCTCCAGAGTGGAGCCGCCCGGGCACTCCACGCCCAGCACCTCAGCAAAGCTGTGCACGGGAGGAGGCATGAGCTGGGAGCCCCCTCGCCCCCGGGGCCATCCACAGCTCAGCCCCCAGCCCAGGTTCACCTGTATGAGCAGAGAGTCTTCAGCTGGTTGAGGTGGAAGCTGGGGCCTTGGGTCACCTTGAGCAGCCTCAGTCCCCGGTGGGACACACCCAGCAGCTGAACGTCACTGCTGCTCTCACCCTGCCCGGAAGGAAGGTGACAGGCTCCTGGTCCCCCACCACCATCCAAGATGCTCTGGGGGTCCTTCCATTGGAGCCCACCCCACCCCCAGCTCTCATCCCTGCCACAAAGGCCCATGCAGGACACGCTAGGGGCCAGACTGCAGTACTGCCATCCCCAGCCGCACGTCCAGCCTCACTGACCGAGACAGGGAAGATTCGGGAGAAATAATTGGCCCAGTTGTCCCGAGCGGCCACCACGATGCGCTTCTTAACACTGTCCTGGGTGGTACTGAGCGAATCTAGGCCCACCTCCAGGTCTCCTGTTGGCAGGAACGGCCCCAGACAGTCCTCAGGCTCCTTCACAGGGCTACCCCAGAGTTTGTCCCCCTCCCAACGCCCCCACTATTCAGCTCCCCAACTCCAGGGTCCCTGGACCCTACCCAGTAGCTCTTTCATTCTGTGCCGCTCTTCCTGGGAGAGCCGGATGCAGGACTCGGCAAAGGTGTCCCTCAGGATCTGGGGGCAGAGCCAGGCGGTCACCACCAGAGCTCAGCATGCGGAGGAAAAGCGAAAGAGCCCCGTGGGCGTGGGCGGGCCAGGGAGGGATGTGGGGCTTCTGAGCCCAGGGCCGCCTCCCCACGACCACCTGCATGAGTGGGCTGCTGTCCCCAGCCCCCTGAGACAAACTCCCCTGAGGGAACAGAACTGGGGGAGGCAGGGAGGCTGCTCCGAAATCTGGGGGAAGAGGTAGGGTCCCGGAGCTTCCAGGGGTGGCCGAGAAACAAGCAATGGGGAATGTCTGCTGGGTGCTGGAGACTACATACACTTGATTTTGAATCCTCATTCCAGGCCAGTAATGGTCCTTACTCTTAGGGATGTCGTGAGGATTAAATAAATAAAGGCAGGGCTTGAAACAGAGCGCCTGCCGCGTAAGTACTGCTGCTCTCCTGCCTCGCACCAACAGTAACCTGGCCCAGACACGGGAGCAGTCTGTCTGTCCGTGTTGTAGGTGGACCGGGCCCTCACCTGCTCACAGAGGAGCTGGAGGCAGTAGGGGTGGCTGAAGTTCTCCCGGGGGTAGAACACCTGTAGGAAGGCATGGGGGGTGGAAAGCCGTTGGCAATGGTGCCCTTGCTCAGCCCAGATGGAAAACCAGGCCTGACAAGGTGGGTCGTGGGGAGGCAGCCCCCCGTGTTTGTTTGTGGGGGAGAGGCTGGGGTCCCACCCACCGTCCGCCACCCCTCTGCAGTGCCTGCCCCTCCCCCGCACGCCCACCTCTTTGCGTAGGAACAGCTTCCAGGGTGCACTGACATAGGAGAAACACACGCTGCCAGAGGGCACAAGCAGCTGGGTGGAGACCCCCTGGTCCCCCATGGGCTTCAGCAAGCCTGGCAGAGGGAAGGGCCAGAGAGCTTCAGGCGAGGAGCTGCCAGGGCCAGAATGACAGGGACGTGGGGACAGAAAGCCCTCACCTCCCTGGGGCCCTGCGAGGGCTTGGCCCCTGCAACGTCTGCTGCCTCCATCCTGCCCACATCCCATCTCCTGCTTCCGTCTCCAGCCCTCATCTTCCCTGTTGTCCCTGACCACGTCAGCAGGGCCACTAAATTCCTGATGGAGCTGTCAGCTTTGCATTGAAGACACCACCCTGTGACAGTCCCTCAATGCCACATGGGCCCCAGGAGTGCCCGGGCCCCGCCCTGGATGGGAATGCGGAAGCCGGGCTCCTTGCCCATGGCTCCAAAGTCCCGAAGCCTGAGCACCCCAAGGGGCCGACCTCAGCCACTGGGAACCCTGCTGCCTCAGTGAAGCCCACCACCGAGGGACAAGAGCTTCCTTACCGGGGGGCTCCACTGAAAGGATCTCTGGTTCTCCAGGCAGTGGAGGCGCTGGAGGAGGTGGGGATGCATGGACAGCAGGCGGAGTCTGGCCAAACAGACCCTGGTTCTCCCTGATGGAGTTGGAGGGCCCGAGCTGTGTTGGGACCTTGGGTCGAGGGGCCACAGGAGGCGGGGGGCCCTTCCTTGGGCTGGGGGGCAGCGCCTGGGGAGGCACAGAGAATGTACACAGCTGGCTCTAGGAGCGAGGCTAAATTTTACCCCAGAGAGCCTTGGACTCCCAAGGCGAGAAGCCATGCCCTGGACAGGATGGGGCCTCACCGATGTGGATGTTTGGGCACCACTGATCCCCAACTTAGCCAGGGCCTCATCTTTAGGGCTGTTTCTCTTCACGAAAGACTTGGGGGGCTTCCTGAGGGAAGGAAGAGGTCGTGAGTCCACAGAGTGGCTCCCTGGGGAGTGGGCAGCCCTGGTCACCCCCTGGGACCCACCTGGATGGCTGTACTGGCACAGGAACAGGGCCCGGGCGGCTCTGGTACATGCGGATGATGTTGCGGATCTCCTTGCTAGGCTCTGCCCGACGCCGGGGCGGAGGGTCCGAGCTGCGGACCAGGTCTCTGTCCTGAGCTGGCTCCCCATCACCCCCGGGCCCCACCTCCTGGGCCAGCTCAGCCTCAGCCTCTTGTGCAGCTTTGGCTCCCCCTTGTGTCAGTGGCTTCTTCACCATAGGGGGAGGGGGAGGGGATGGCACTGACCAGGAGGAGAAGAACCGCGTGAGACCCTGTGCACACCCACAGGGCGTGCCCTGCCCACCCCCCGCCCCACCCCCACCTGCTCTGGGTTCCTCCTCGTCCTGCTCCTCCTCCTCCTCCTCCTCCCGGGGGACCTGTATCTTGGCTGGAGGCTTCACTGTCTTCACCTTGATCTGCTGCTGCCCTGGAAGTGCCCAGACGGCCCTGTTACTCTCCACCTGGCCTGCCCATTGGGCTCTGGGACAGGCTACACTGACGCAGGGGAGGAGAGTGCGTCTCACGTGCCCGGGACAGGCTGCGGTGGGCAGGTCTCTGCACAGGCCTGCCACCTCGAGCACCCTCACCCAATTTCTGGAAATACTCCTGTTTTTGCTGGAAGCTCTTGGGCCTCCGGGGCTTGTCCTGGGGCTCCTGTGAGATCTCCTGTGGGCGGGAAGGGGAAGTGAAGGAGGAGCGTGTCCGGCCAAGTGGCCACTCTCCCAGCACCCGTGCCCCCCCAGCCCCGTCCTTGGGGCCAAGGCCCCGGGCATCTTTTCTTCCTCTTCCTGCTCCAGTGGGGTCTCTCGGCCCCTCAGCCCCAGAGCCCGCTCTCTCCACCCCAGGCCGCGCCACCTGCATGGCCTCGGCTCCTCGCCCTCAGGCAGGCACCCACTGATTCCAGCTCCTGCTCCGGCTCCTCCCGTGGGACCAGGGGCTTCTTGGGCTTGGGGGCGACGGCTGGGGGTGAGGCCGGGGCAGCAGCTCTAGGGGTTCGGGGCTCAGCCTGGCGCTGGCGCTGATGCGTCTGCTGCTCCAGCGACAGGGTCATGGCCTGGGCGGTCATCTGCTGGGCCTGAAGAGGGAGGGGGCGGCGGGCCCGGTAAGAGCCGGGCTGGCTCTGCCCCACAGACCTGTCCCCACTAGGCAGTCTCAGGGCCCTGCCCACCCTCACCAGGATCAGCGCCTGCTGGTTGATGAAGTTCTGCTGCTGGACCGCCAGCTGCCTTGGGTCCACACTGGGGAGCAGGGGCTGTGGCTGAGGCTGTGGCTGCGGCTGCTGCGGCACCACCATGGCTGCAAGTGACATACGAGTGCCAAGCTTGCACGCAGCCCTCCGCCCACCGTACCCTCCTGGCCCCTTGTAGGACCTCCCTTCCTCTGGTTCCTACCTGAGAAGGGACCTGCAATTCAGCCTTACCTGGCATGGCAGGGACTGCGCCCACCGCTGGCATCATGGGCATTGCTGCAGGCATCATGGCTGGCTGGTATCCGGGCATCTGCATCACCCCTGGGTAAACTGAGGGCACAGGGCCTTCCCAGGTCGATTCCTATCTAGGCCCAACGACCACCTCCCTCCAACCTCAGGCAACAAGAAGAGGATGGGCCATGGGTGCTTCCTGGGCTCCCCAGGCCATGCTTGCCCGCGCTGCTGGACTGGGGAGACCCCGGATAGGTGCTCAGCCCTGCACTCACCCATGGGGTAGCTGCCTTGTTGCATGGGCCCAATGGCGCCTCCCCCCTTCATGCGGCTGCTCAGAGCCCAGCCTTGCTCCAGATCCTGAAGGGACAAAGGCCACAGGCAGTGGAGTCAGAACTGGAGCCCTGTGAGAGGGGGGCCGAGGCAGGTGGGGGGCGGGTGTGTGCGCAGAACACTCACGCTGTGGCCCCGGGAGAGGACCGGCTCGAAGAGGTGGTCCAGGAAGCCGTCCAGGGTCCCTGAGGCCTGAGACTCGGCTGTGGGGTCAGAGGTGGGTTAGTGTCACCCTGGGGCATGGGGCTTCCTGCGCCCCCATTCCCGTCACACTGCCAACCTCACTGTGTCCGTTCTAGCCTTACCTGTGTGGCTCCTGCTGGGCAGTGATGGGGGTGGAGGCGGTTCTGGGGGCAGTGAGGGGGCCTGGATGCCAGGGGCGGGGGGGATGTCCTCAGGTCTGCAGGAGACAGGGGGTGCCTCGGATGGGGGTGGTGCCCCGGCTGAGGCGGGGGATAGAAGCTGCTGTGGGTGGGGCATCCCGTAGGGTGGGAAAAGGTCGGGTTAGAGGGGGGGCTGGCCCTGTAACAGGTCCTGTGAACCCCAGGGTGCAATAGGGTAGCTTTGGGGGTCACCTATGACAGATCAGAGACCGGAACAGGCTGGGGACAGGGGTGCTGGGAGGGCACCTACAAGCCATGGGGGGTAATGGGGTAGCTGCGTGGACTGACGGGGTCTCCCAGGTCCTCAGTCTGGCCAATGAGGTCCAACACGAAGTCACAGCCAGCCAAATCCTGCCAGGAATCCCCGGAGTGCAGTGACACGGACCAGCCACGGGGGGGCACCTCCAGGCCTCTGGGAAGGACACGGGCAGTGGTCAGGCAGGAAGATGACCACCCGGAGGGACAAGGACCTGAGTGCGGGCCAAGCGGAGGTGGCTGGCAGAGCCTGGCTGAGGACCTGGTCTCCTCAGACGGCTCTCCTTCATTTGCACCCCACAGCCTTCTACGTCGGCTCTGACGTGCTCATTTATTTATTGGCCTATTTCGTTAGAATCGGGACCAGAGATATCTCTGCTCTTGCTCCCTATCTTGAATCTACTGTCTCGCCTCTGCCCACTTGCCCCTCCATGCCCCCCCTCACCCCCCTCGGGGGAGCAGGCTTTGGCCCTGGGTTTGTAGGGGGCACGTGGACACAGGAGGAGGATGGGACAGTGGTCCGCGTTGGCCACACTCCCCACCCCGGGCCCCAGTACCTGCTCTGCAGAATCCAGCCGGCGAATTGCTCCCCGGTGGTCCAGGACTCCACCTCGGCTGAGTAGCACTCCTCTACAGGGGCGAGGGGGAGGGAGCTGGAGTGAGTGGCAGCAGGTCCTCCCTGACAGGAAGGGGCAGCCGTCCCCACGAGGCTTCAGGGAGCAGGACAGGAGGGAGCTCAGGGTCACAGGAGGGAGCTCAGGGTCACAGGAGCGAGAGCAGGGTCACAGGAGCGAGAGCAGGGTCACAGGAGGGGCCACTGGAGAGCAGAAGGTGAGCATCACCATTGAAGGTAAAGACGTCCAGGGCCATGCGGCCCCGCCTCCGTCCGGCCGTCCACTCAAGCTGGGTGGGCGGGTGGGCACGTGCCATCCCGGGGGCCAGCCGCGTCTGCTCCAGGGCCCCCAGGAGCTTGTGCTGACACAGCGCTGCCATGCCTGTGGGGGCCTGGTCGGACACAAACCTGTGGGGACAGCACACAGCTGCCGTGGGGAGGGAGGGCAGCCCACTGACCCTGCTCGTTGGGCCCCCACGCGGCAGGCCCCTTACTTGAGCAGCGGCTTCTGCAGAGCGGGCATTGGGGGAAAGGCGCTGAGCAGGATGGCCATGAGCGCCCAGCTGCGCTGGCTCTGCTGCTCGTCTGAGTTGTGCCAGATCTGGGCCACCAGCTGGCTGAAGATCTCGTCCCGCAGCCCTGGCCGGCGCTGCCCCTGTCGCACCAGGTATTCGCCCATGGTCTGCTCCTGCCAGGAGGGCAGGGACCCGTCCCCCAGGAGCCGCAGCAGCTGTAGACACACAGTGGGGTGAAGGCAGGACATGCGGGGCCCAGCCCAGCCCACCCCCTCCCCGATGTGCCACTCACCACCTTGTTGATATCCAGGGCATGCTGAGGGTTCTCCCCGTCCAGCCGGGTCAGGGGCTTGGCCAGCGGCTGCCCAGGATGGGGCAGGGATGGCTCCTGCGATCAAGGATGGTGACGGAGCCTGAGCAGGTGCTGGTCTGCGCTGACCTGGAGACACACACACCCCCTCCCCCCCCCGGCAGAGCCCGAGGGAGCTCGTGCTCTTGCGGGCAGGGGTAAGGGCAGGGGGCGGGTGAGGAAAACCGCCTGCAAAATGCAACTTAATTGTTCTTTCTGATTAGAAAAGGGACACCCATGCATGCAGAGAACTCAGAAAACATGGAAAAGGATAAAGAATTTTTAAAACACCGTTGACATTTCACTGCCAGTCCTGACCACAGTTTCTGGTCTTACTTTCTACGCGTAGATACCGCACATCACCCGCTCACACCTGTTGTCATCGTCAACAAAATTGAGATCATACTCTACGCGCAGTTTTGAATTCTGTTTCGTATCCAACACTGCAGCCCAGCCTTGTCGTTACACACGCTTTAACGAGAGGACCTCAACGGGGCGGGGGGCGATGCCACAGGTGTAACAAAGGCGTGGCATCACGGGTCTAAGTGACACTAGAGGGTGAGGCGTTTAGGTTCGACGGATGTTCTCCAAAGAGCGCAGCTGCACCCCTCGCTCCCATGATGAGAGAGGATGGGCGTGTTGCGGGGGGGTGGGGGGGGGAGGAAGAACAGACACAGCCCCTGCCTGGCAAGGCTAATATCTGGGGAGCCGTGGGGGTCAGCCGGGAAGAGCTGAGGCCCGGGGACCCACCTGAAAGCTAACGGAGATGAAGCTGGAGAACGGAAACTGGTCAATGTCAGCGGGGAGGGTCAGCTTAGGCCGGACCAGCACTTCTGGGGGCATTGACTCCGTGATGGTATCAGCCAAGACATGATGACGGACTGGGGACAGCACGGGGAGGTGGCCCAGAAATGCCGGGTAAGGCACTGGGGCTGTGGCACCACCCTTCCCCACTCACCATCAGCCCCCAGCCCCGGGGCAGAGGGAGCTCAGGGGAGCCCAGCGCATCCTAGGGAGGGACTGCCGGGACAGACCCCCCCACACCGCAGAGGGACTAGGTGGGGAGGGGGGTCATCGCAAGAGTGACACTGGTCAAAACTCACCTTCTGCCGTCTTTAGCATGACGGCCAACTCAGCCGGGATCTCCAAGCGCCCCAGCTCCTGGCAGAGAGGAGCAATTACGAGGTACTGAGGGAGGGGCTACAGGGACCCCTCGTCCCTCCTCACCCCCAGGACTATAAACTTCTCCCAACACCGAGGATTCTGATCCTGGACACAAACAGGACCCCGAGAACCCACAGAGGGAAGACAGGGCAGCCCAGGCCTCTTCTGGAGGGCACGTAGGTTGCCCCCGAGACCCAGGAGCCATGGTGGCTCACCTGGAAGCCCACACTCTCCCTTGAGCCATGCCAGGTTCCATGGGTTCATAACCCAGCAGACACCCTCAAGCCCCCAGTCCACCTACCATGCTTGGCACCTTCTCGAAGGTCCTCCAGCTGTGCCAGCCACGCCAATGCCCGAGCTGCCTGGGGAGACGCAGGAGATGCTGGTGCCCCGGAGAGGGGTCTCCTCGAACCTCCCGGCAGCTCCTCCCCGCCCTGGCAGTTCAGCCGCCCCCTCCAGCCGCCAGCCCTCCGGGTCCCTCACCAGCCTTAGTGCTATGGGCGTCCCTGCCCGTCTGCCAGGGCACTGGGGAGAGGGCAGGAAGAAATGGTCCCAGAGGACAAAGTCCATCCAGGGAGGGGCCCCAGGGGAGCAGTATGTGGGCACTGACCTTTGAGCTGCTTTATGGCCCTCACATTGCAGTCATCGGGCAAAAGAGGGGAGCTGACAGGCCCCAAGAAAGGCCTGGAGGGGATAGGAAGGCACCCCAGGTAGGCAGGGGAGCGTCAGACTCTGGAGGATGGGCGGGGATGAAGGAAGCGACTTCCGGGAGGCACCAGCCTACACGCAGCCAGCGTGACATGGGAAGAGCCAGACCAGCAAGGCTGCCTAACTTCTACCTTGAGCTGCCGCACCCAAAAACTTCACCTGCCGTCTCTGCCGCCTCCAGAGCAGGGGACGGGTCACCAGCAAGATGGTGTTCAGCTGTCCCAGAGCCGCCCGCCGCCGGAGGTACAGCTTCCTAGAGGCCGGGGGGTGGGGAGGAGGGCGTGGGGAGGTGCCCAAACCTAGATCTGGTACCTGAATCCCCCAGCCAAACATGAGTGTGAACATTGACCCCCAGGCCAGCGATACTCCCCTGCAAGGTGCTTAACAGAAGCAGCAGGGAAAGGAAAGGACACTTTAAAAGAAGAGGTGCACTGAGCAGGTGTTCAGTGAAGGAGATTAAGGTCTTAGACAGCAGAGCCGACCCCTGGGCTCGCTTCTCTCCTGTTCAGTCTGCGTGGTCGTGCGGAAGCTACTTTCCCTGTTTTATCTCTACCATCTGCAAAATGAGGATTAGTGTAATACCTGCCCCACCGCAAGATTAACTGAATCAACCGACATGTTGAGAAGAGTCTGACATCTTTTTATTTAAGAACTTCTAAAAAAAGAAAAAAGAAAAAAACTACCACTGGAAATCTGATAAGACATCGAGAAGAGATCGTGTCTTTGAGAATTTCCCAGGTATAAGAAAGACCAGACTCCTCAGTAAAAGGGTCACGAGCAGGATTAACATTAAAAAATTTTAAAATGTACAGTTTTGAAGTGCCTGGCTCCTTCAGTCTGGTAGAGCATCTTGGGGTCATGAGTTCAAGCCCCATGTTGGAGGTAGAATTTACTTTAAAAAAAAAAAAAGGAGGGGGACACCTGGGTGGCTCAGTTGGTTAAGCATCTGACTTCAGCTCAGGGCATGATCTCGCGGTTCGTGGGTTTGAGCCCCGCATTGGGCTCTGTGCTGACAGTGCAGAGCCTGGAGCCTGCTTTGGATTCTGTGTCTCCCCCTCTCTTTGCCCCTCCCCTGCTTGTGCTCTGTCTCTGTTTCTCAGTAATAAATATTCAAAAGAAAAAAAAAAATAGGCACCTGGCTGGCTCAGTCAGTGGAGGGTGTGACTCTTGATCTCAGTTGTGAGTTCGAGCCCCACAATGGGTGTGGAAATTACTTAGAGATGAAATCTGAGGGGCACCTGGGTGGCTCAGTTGAGCATCTGACTTCGGCTTGTGGTTGGTGAGTTCAAGCCCCACACTGGGCTCTGTGCTTACAGCTCAGAGCCTGGAGTCTGCTTCGGAAGAATCTGTGTCTCCCTCTCTCTCTGCCACTCCCCTGCTCACACACACACACACACACACACACACACACACACACACACTCTCTCTCTCTCTCTCTCTCTCTCTCTCTCAAAAATAAATGTTTAAAAAATAAAAAAAAAATAAATGTACAGCTTTTGTGCCTCAAAGAACACAATCAAGAAAGTGAAAAGGCAAAACAGACTGGGGGAAATGTTTGCAAATCACGGATTTGATATGGGTTTAATTTCCATGATTTATAAAAAACTCCTACAACTCAGCAAGACCAACTTTACAATCAAAAGGCAGACAGAAGACTTGACTAGACATCTCTCCAAGAAGATACACAAGATGTTCAACCTCGTTCATCATTAGGGAAACTCAAATCAAAACCACGATGAGATACTGTTTCATGCCCACTAGGATGGTTCTAATTTAAAAAGTGGAAAATAGGGGCGCCTGGGGGGCTCAGTCAGTTGAGCGTCCAGCTTCGGCTCAGGTCATGATCTCACGGTTTGTGAGTTCGAGCCCTGCATCGGGCTCTGTGCTGCCAACTCAGAGCCTGGAGCCTGTTTCAGATTCTGTGTCTCCTTCTCTCTCTGACACTCCCCTACTCATGCTGTCTCTCTCCCTCTCTCAGAAATAAGTAAAACATTAAAAAAAATTTTTAACAAAAAAATTTTAAAAAAATAAATAAAAAGTGGAAAATAGGGGCGTCTGGGTGGCTCAGTTGGTTGAGCGTCCAACTTTGGCTCCGGTCATGACTCATGGTCTGCAGGTTCAAGCCCCGCATCGGGCTCTGTGCTGACAGCTCAGAGCCTGGAGCCTGCTTCGGATTCTGTGTCTCCCTCTCTCTTCCCCTCCCCAGCTCGTGCTCTCTTTTTCTCTCTCAAAAATAAATAAGCTTTATAAATAAATAGTGGAAAATAAGTATTAGCAAAGCCGTAGAGAAACCGGAACCCTGGCTCATGCTGGTGGAGCAGGAAACAGGGCAGCCGCTGTGGAAAAACGCTCCTCAAAACACAAAACATAGAATTTCCGCGTGACCTGGCAATTCCACCCCTTTCAATTCCCAAAGAATTGAAAGCAGAGACTTGAACAGATACTTGCACACTCATGTTCCTAGCAGCCTTATAGTCGCCAAAAAGTGCAAACAGTCCAAATGATGACTGATGGAGGAGTGGATACACAAGGTGTGGTCTGTGCACACAGTAGAACATTATTCGGCCATAAAAAAAAGAAATGAAGTTCTGTGGCTCAGTCGGTTTAGCGTCCCACTCTTTGATTTTGGCTCAGGTTGTGATCTCACTATTGGTGGGTTTGAGCCCCACATCAGGCTCCACACGGATAAGCGGGAGCATGCTTGGGATTCTCTCTCTCCTTCTCTCTGCTCCTCCCCTGCTCACGTGTTCTCTCTCTCTCAACATAAACAAATTTTAAAACAAGATATGAAGTTCTGATACGTTGTACAACATGGTTGAACCTTGCAAACATAACACTGAGTGCAGTGAGCCAGGCGTAAAAGGAAATATTGTACGAATCAACTTACATGTAATATCTAGAACAGGCAAATTCGTAGAGACGGAAAGTGGACTGGAGGTTATGGGAGGCTGGGGGAAAGGCGAGCGAGGAATAATTGCATAAGAGATGCAGAGTTTCTATTGGTGACAAGAACATCTTGGGATGGATGGTGGTGATGGTGGTGATGGTGGTGATGGTGGTGATGGGTGCCCCCCCCCCCCGCCCCCGGAAGACGTCCCTGGTGTCCACGGCACTGTCCTTACTTTATTTCAGCACTTTAACACCACCTTTGGGGTGGCTGGTGGCTGGTTTACTGTCTGCACCTGACTCCCCAGTGATCCTGGGAGGCACCATCTCCGCCTTGACCCCTGGGTCACCGTGCCTGGCCTCGGGTAATGGAGGTCAACAAACAGCTGTTGGGTGAGTGAACAAAAACAGGCTGTGAAAGCAAATGGGAGTTAATTATGTGAGAAGGGGAAGGGAGTGTTAGAAGATCAAGAAGTCCAAAGAGCCTAGAGTATAAAATCTGACTTAGAGGCTGGAGAGGTAGGCAGGGCCTCACACAGCCTAGTTCATGCTTTTATTTTATTTTTTAAAAATTTTTAATATTTTTAAATAGTTTATTGTCAAGTTGGTTTCCATATAACACCCAGTGCTCATCCCCACTAATGTTTATTTTTGACAGAGACAGAGTGCAAATGGGGGAGGGACAGAGAGAGAGACAGAATCTGAAGCAGGCTCCAGGCTCTGAGCTGTCCACACAGAGCCCGATGCGGGGCTTGAGCCCATGAACAGTGAAATCACGACCTGAGCCGAAGTCAGAAGCTTAACCGACTGAGCCCTCCAGGCACCCCGATTCATGCTTTTATTTATTTATTTATTTTGAGAGAGAGAGAGAGAGAGAGAGACAGCGTGAGCAGGGGAGGGTCAGAGAGAGAGGGAGACACAGAATCCAAAAACAGGCTCCAGGCTCTGAGCTGTCAGCACAGAGCCCAACGTGGAGCCCAAACCCACGAACGGTGAGATCATGACCTGAGCCGAAGCCAGATGCTCACCCAACTGAGCCACCCAGGCGCCCCGATTCATGCTTTTAAAAGAGGATTTTTTTTGCTACAGAGTGAAGAACAGACTAGAAAACACTCAAGGAGTCAAGACTGCAGTTTCGGGTAGCCTCAGTAGGTAGTGAGCTTCTTGTGACTAGGGGTATTCAAGCAGAGGTTGCAGGGTATGGGTGGGGACAACATTGGGGCATACAGACTTGCCTTGAGGCCCCACCCCTCCCGCACCCTGTCTCCCCACCTGAGAAGTCCCGGCTCATCCCACCCCTGCAGACCTTGCCTGGAGCCCTCGCACACGCGCCTGCATCCGAGGCAGGAGGAGGCGGCCGAGGCGTTGGCGGGAGATGCAGGCGCGCAGGCTGCGGTGCAGGGCGAGCAGGGCCTGGGAGCGTCGCTGGGCCCAATGCTGCTCCAGCTGCCGCCAGCCCAACTCCCGCAGCAGGACCTGGGGGCGAAGGGGAGGGCGCAGGGGAGCCGGGGCTCACCCTGCTCTTCTCCTGGGGCCTGGTCCTCCTCCCTTCCAGCAGGACAGCCTTGTGGGGGGCCCAGGACACGTGCCACCCACGCCCACACCCCGTCTCCTCACCACCCAGAAAGACCACCAAATCCTGACTTGGTCCCGGAACACGCCTCTCGTTTTCCAGCCACGCCTGCCTCTCTGCACACGTACACCCACCTGGGTGGCTCCGAGGTGACAGAGGGGCGACTCAGCCCCCAGCACCTGGCTCAGGATGGTGCCACACCTCTCCCGGTCAGAGGGCTCTCCCTGCCCCTCTGTCCCCAGGGCCTGGAACCTGCCCCTCGGATGGAGAGCTGAGGTCAGAACCTCCTTCCCTCCCAGCCCATCAGTCTATTCAGTCCCTAAGTCATTCAACGACGATTTGGAAAGCACCTACTATGTGCCAGGCACCCAGCAGAGTTTTGCTGTATGGAGGAGGGGCAGACGGAGACTTGGAGGGAAGGGGGATAATGAATGGGGAAGGAGAGAGGGATGGGGGAAGAGGAGGTTAGTGGCCAAGACTAAGGTCTCTAGGAAAGTGGGTCCACCTCCACCCTGAATGAACCCAGGAACCCCGGGTCTGCCAGCCGCCCCTGTGGGTCCTGGCCCTGAGCTCCCCAGGCCCTTGGCTGCCCCCATCCTCGGGCCCTACCTGGCCAGGAAGGCCTGGAAGGGCACGCGCACAGGAAAGTTGGCCCTGCGGGTACACACCGCCTCCAGGATGCCTGCCTGGAGCAGCTGCTCTGCCACGTGTTCTCCGTCAAAGATACCCGGAAGCTGTGGCCATGGGACAGAGCCGATGAAAGCTGGAGGCAAGGGGCTTAAGGCTGCGGGCGGTGGTGGGGACTCCTGGGGGCCACCGAGACGGGTGGGGCAGGTGGATGGGAAGGCTCTGGGGCCAGGCGTGGGGAGAAGGGGAGCTCACCTTTCCCGGGTTGGGGTTGAGGCACTGGATGAAATAGACATGGCTCCTGATGGGAGGAAAGGGGGTCATTCAGGCGCAGGCCAGCCCCTCTCCATTCACCTCCCTGGGGTCTCCCATGGAGGGCACTGTTCTCACCTGCCCAGCTGGGCTAGGAGGTCCCCCAGGGAATGCTGGAAGCGCGATGCCAGCGTGGGTTTGCCTCGCTCACTGCACCGGGACTCTGCTTCCTGGAACAGGCTGCCCACAAGCTGCAGGGGAGACGAGGCTGAGCTGGCTTGTCCCCCAGGCCCGTCCACAGCCCTGCCTGCTCCCCTGTCCCTGCAGAGCTGGGGGTCCCGCACCCCTGTCCCCGGGGAGCTGGGGGGGTGTAGTCAGCAGCATCCAGTCCCTGGAGGGCTCAGCCCACGATCCAAGGTGCCAGGGCCTGCCCCTTGGGCAAGAGTGTCCAGGGCAGAATGAGGGCCACACAGGGTGGAGGGGTGGGGGCCCAGAGAAGGCTGGCAGGGACACCTGGAGCTGGCTCTGGCCAAGCATTTCCACCACGGCGGGGTCAAGATCCTCCCGGTTTCTGTCCACAAACTTGTGAACCTGCAAGAGACGATGTGTGGAGCGGAGCGGCCGAGGAGAGAAGGCTGGGGTGGAGGCCGGTCCCTTTGTCACATAATCGAGCCTCTCCCACTGAGGTAAAGGGACTCCTTTGTCTCAACTAGAGCCTCTGGGAAACTGGAAACCCCATGCAAATGAATGAACCTGGACTCTTATCTCGCACCAGATGTAAAAATTAATGAATGGATGGATCAAAGATCTAAGGGGGACTTAAGGGGGAGCCTGGGTAGCTCAGTCGGTTAAGGGCCAGACTCCCAACTTCAGCTCAGGTCACGATCTCACAATCTGTGAGTTCGAGCCCCTCGTTGGGCCCTGCGCTGACATCGAGGAGCCTGCTTGGGATTCTCTCTCTCCTTCTCTCTCTGCCCCTTCCCCTGCTCTCTCTCAAAATCAATAAACTTTAAAAAAATCTAAATTTAAGACCTAGAACTCTAAAATTCTTAGAAGAAAACACAGGGAGAAGCTTCCGGACATTGGACTTGGCAATGATTTCCTGAATAGGACACCAAAAGCACAGGCAAAAAAAGGGAAAAAATAGATGCACTGGGTTTAATCAAAATTAAAACTTTCATGGGGCACCCGGCTGGCTAAGTCGGTGGAGCATACAACTCTTAATCTTGGGGCTGGGAGTTCGAGCCCCACGTTGGGTATAGAGATGACTTTATTTTTTTATTTATTTTTTTAAATGTTTTATTTATTTATTTTATTTATTTATTTATTTCTAGGAGAGAGAGACAGCATGAGCAGGGGAGGGTCAGAGAGAGAGGGAGTCACAGACTGAAACAGGCTCCAGGCTCTGAGCTGGCAGTCAGCACAGAGCCCGACGCGGGGCTCGAACCCACGAACCGCGAGATCACGACCTAAGCGAAAGTCGGACGCTTAACCGACTAAACCACCCAGGCGCCCCTAGAGATGACTTTAAATGAGTTAATTAATTAATTTAAAAAACCTAAAACTTGTGTGCCTCAAGGCATTTTTTATTTTATTTATTTTTATTTGAGACAGAGCGCATATATGCGCGTGCAAGGCACGGAGAAAGGGCAGAGGTGGGGAGAGAGAGACCCTTGAGCAGACTCCATGCTTGGCTCCCGCCACAGGGCTCGATCTCACAGCCCTGGGGTCATGACCTGAGTGGAAATAGTTGCTCAACAGACTAAACCAGCCAAGTGCCCCTCAAAAGAGAACAGAACAAAAGGATAACCCACAGAGTAGGAGAAAATATCACATAGCAGATAAACAATTAATAGCCAGGTTATATAAAGAACTCCCACAACCCAACAATAACAACAGCTTGATTAGAAAATGGGCAAAGAACTTGAATAGATATTTCTCCAGATGAGACACACAACTGGCCAAGAAGCACATGAAAAGATTCTCAACATCACGAGCCATTAGGGAAACATGCATCAAAACCACAGCAAGGTACCATTTCACACCCACTAGGAGGAGTATCATTTTAAAAAATGGAAAATAAGGGGTCCCTGGGTAGCTCGATGGGTTAAGCATCTGACTCTTGAGTTCAGCTCAGGTCACGATCTCACAGTGGGTGAGTTCAAGCCCTGTGTCTGGCTCTGTGCTGACAGCGCAGAGCCTGCTTGGGATCCTCTCTCTCCCTCTCTCTCTGCCCCTCCCCAGCTCAAGCTCATGCTCTCTTTCGAAACAAACTTTAAAAAATAAAAAATGGGAAATAACAAGTACTGGCAAGGACAGAGATTGAAGCCCTTGCCCGCTGCTGGTGGGAATATGGAATGGTGCAGCCATTGAAGAAGACAGTTTGGCGGCTCCTTGAAAAGAGTAAACCTAGGCTCTTTTCCTCGGCGCTGCCTGCGGAGGTGGCAGCCATCTGTTACTCAGCATCATGGCCGCCCTCAGACCTCTGGTGAAGCCCAAGATCATTAAAAAGAGGACCAAGAAGTTCATCCGGCACCAGTCAGACCGATATGTCAAAATTAAGCGCAACTGGCAGAAACCCAGAGGCATTGATAATAGGGTGCGCAGAAGATTCAAGGGCCAGATCTTGATGCCCAACATTGGTTACGGGAGCAACAAAAAAACAAAGCACGTGCTGCCCAGTGGCTTCCGGAAGTTCCTAGTCCACAACGTCAAGGAGCTTGAAGTGCTGCTGATGTGCAACAAATCTTACTGTGCAGAGATTGCTCACAATGTCTCCTCCAAGAACCGGAAAGCCATTGTGGAAAGAGCAGCCCAGCTGGCCATCAGAGTCACGAATCCCAATGCCAGGCTGCGCAGCGAAGAAAATGAATAGACAGTTTATGTGCACATATTTGTGTTAATAAAACCATAAAGCTACAAAAAAAAAAAAAAGAGTAAACCTAGAATTACCCCCTGACCCAGCTCTTCCCCTCTTAGCTACATACGCCAGAAGAATTGGAAGCAGAGACTTGAATAGAGACTTGCATAGCCATGTTCGCAGCATTGTTCACAGAAGCCAAAAAAGTGGAAACTCAAGTATCCATCAGCTGATGAATGGATACTCGAAACATGATCCATCCATACAACGGATTATTATTCAGCCGTGGAAAGGAAGGAAATCAGACACATGCGACAACATGGATGAACCTTGGGAAAATATCCTACTTAATGCAGTAAGTTAGACACAAAAGGAGTGTGTGTGTGTGTGTGTGTGTGTGTGTGTGTCTGTGTGTGTGTGTGTGCGTGGGTGTGTGGATGTGCGCGGAGGGTACTAAGATTCCCACTTGCCTGGAACAATTCTGTTCCATTGATGGGTCTGTTCCTTATCAACACCATACTCTTTCAATGACTATGTTTTAATGTCTGGTAGAGCAAATTCCTCCTTAATCTTCTGCTTTTCATTATTTTATTGGCTACTCTCATGCATTTCTTTTCCAGCTAATATTTCAGAGTAATTTTGTCAAAACTTGTTCCTCCTCCTCCCAGAAGAACCCGACTGGGGTATTGTCTGGAATGCTGTTGCTTTTCTAGATTAACTGAGAAAGAAGGTAGGGCTCCCCACCAGGAATGTGGTTTGACCCTCCTTTTTTAGGTTTTCTTTTGTGAGCTTCAATATAGTTTTGTGGTTTTCTCTATTCAGTCTCCTTGTGTTTCTTTTTTTTTTTTTCAGACATGATTGGGTTGGGGGGGGTAGGGGGAGAGGTATAACTGACATATGTCCCATGGGTTTGTTTGAGTAACTTCTGGATAATTTGTGTTTTCTTCTATAACCAAAGCATGTCACCTCCTCCAGGAAGCCTTACTTGACTTGCCCTACCTCAAACCAGTCACATGGTCCTACCTTTTACACCAGGCCCCTACCCAGTCTCCAGGAAACTCAGGAGGAGGAAGGGAGAGTGCCTTTCGTGGGCACCTAGCAAGTGCCAGGCACCTGATTGACCATTTCCACATTATTGCATTCAACCCTCACAACAATGTTATAGGACAGATTCCCACTTCCATTTTACAGATGAGAAAATGGAGGCTCAGAAGGAGAAGCAGAGAGGTGCCTGGGTGGCTCAGTCGGTTAAGCATCCAACTTCAGCTCAGGTTATGATCTCGTGGTTTGTGGGTTCAGGCCCCACGTTGGACTCTGTGCCGACAGCTCAGAACCTGGAGCCTCCTTCAGGTTCCGTGTCTCCCTCTCTCTGCCCCTCCCCTGCTTATGCTCTGTCTCTCGAAAATAAACAAACATAAAAAAAAAAAAAAAGCAGCAGCAGCCAGCCTAAGGTTATCAGAGCCAGGTTCCACACGTACGCTCTGCCCTTCTGGTCTTAAGGTTCCCAAGGCCTCCTCTCCCTGTGCCCCATCGTGCTCAGAACTGTATAGCACTGGGGCTCCTGGGAGGCTCAGTCAGTTAGCTGTTGGACTTTAGGTTTTGGTGCAGGTAGTGATCTCCCGGTTCCTGAGTTCGTGAGTTCGAACCCTGCATCAGGCTTGGGATTCTCTCTTTCCCTTTCTCTCTGGCCTTCCCCGTCAAAATAAATAAATAAGTAAACTTCAAAAAATAGTTTTTTAAAAAAGAAAAAAAAAAACAGGGCCGAGGACACAGGTAGACACATACGGCCAAGCCCTCGCAGGGGCTTCCCCTCACCTACTCCTATTACCTGTCTGGTGACTCAGGTCTGGGGAGCAGACACCACTGATTCACCCAGGAGTCTGTCCCCGATTTACCCGGGTACCTGGTAGGTGACGGTCCCGGCGTAATGTCTCACGGTGAAGACAGGAAGGGGCAGCTGGGGCTTGGCATAGCAGGGGTGGTTGCCATGGTGATAGTGGCACTTCTGGAGGAAGGTGTGGTCTGTGGCCTGATAAGAGGGACGAGCTTCCCTCAGGCCTTTGCACGTGAAGTTGCCCTTGCCTGGACTATGCATCCCTTTGTGGAATGGCCGTCCCACAGCCCTGAGGCTTGCCCTCTACTAGCTGGAGGCTTGAGGGACCCCTACGAGCCCTGTGCAGTCCCCATCACGCTGCCCTTTTTGCAGCAAGGACTTGAGGAGCCCCAGAGAGGTGAGGGATCTTTCTCAAGATCACCCGGAGACAGGATTTGAACCTAGTTTGCTTCACTGCCTTCCCAAGCTCTGCTGAGAGGCTATGGGCAGGGTTTCTGGACCCCATCACCTTTTGGCTCCTCTGAGAGGCCCTGATGGCCTCAGCCTGGCCACCAGGGCCCCCACCTCGTCCTTACCACTGGGAGCTCACCTGGGCCAGCCATGTCTGGGCATCCAGTATACTCAGGAGGCCGTGGGGCTGGGATGTGAGGAGGTCCAGGCAGGTCTCCCTCACAGGCTGGGGGACGGGCACCCAGGGCAGTGATTCTCGCTGACATGCCTCCTGGGAACAGCCAGCACCCCAGTTGCAGGGGGAGCTCATCAGAGCCCGAGACAGGGTGGCTCTCCCATTGTACAGATAAGTAAAGGGAGGCCCAGAAAGGCTGAGATGGCCCCTAGCAGGGGGTGCTTTGGGGCAGGGCTGTCAGTTCAGTGCCTCGGTTTCCCAGGGAGGGCCTCTGCTCTGGGAATGCCTGGGTGCCCCCCCCTCTGCCAGGCTCAGCTCCTCTTACCTCCTCCTGGGCCAGCAGCATCTGGCTGGCGAAGAGCTGCAGACGCTCGCTGGCAAGGTTATTGCACAGTTGTTCCAGGCCATTCACCCGCAGGGCCTAGGAGCGTGTGGGCAGTGAGGTAGGCACCCACATGAGGTGGGGGGGGGGCGCCTGGGGCAGGTACGGTGGGGGTGGGGTGCTGCACAGGGGCCCGGTGTCCTTCACTCCCCTCCCAGAACTCAGGGAGGAGTGGTGCCCTGGGGCTGATGCTGCTGCCTCCAAGGTCAAGTCCAAAGGCCCAGGCACAGCGCGTGCCTACACCTCAGTCCACACCCTTCCCTCTGCCTCAGCACAACTGTGAGCCTCCAGGCCCCTGGACAAAGCCATCCTGGGGTCTGGAAGGCACCTCTTCCTATGACCTTGTAGCTCCCTGGCTCTCAGATCCCACATCCTCACAAGCAGGGCCCCAGGCTGCTGCCTCCAGGAACCTTTCCAGCCTTCCTCCCGTAAGGATTGCAGGCTCCTGCCTGTGTCCCCCCCCCCCACCCCACCCCCCCGCACTCCACTCACAAGCCCAGAAGAGCCCCCGCTCCGTGCAGCTTCATACAGAGAGCGCTGACACGCTCTGGCACACACTTGCCACAAACGTCCCCCGCTCAGAGAGGGCACGGTCCCCAGGGCACGGTGGAGAGGAGAGGGCAGGGGGCAGTGAACGGTGCCCGTCCAGGGAAAGAGGCCACCTCCCCTTGCTCCAGCCTCCTCCCTGCTTATGAAAACTCAGGGCCGTTCAGGGGACTGTTCCTTTTCCGGGTCCGCTCGGTGCATAAGAGGTGAGACCCATCCTAGGACCTCTGCCTTCTGCTGCCCCAGAGGCTCCTGTGAGCAAGACAGAACTCTCCAGAAGCGATGTCAGGGCTGGACAGAGCAGGGCAGAAAGGCCACACCCATGGACTATGTCCTGTCTCTCGTGGCTAGATAGGCAATAGCTCACGGGTGCCACCCTCAGGGAGAGCTGGCCCCAGAAATGCTCAGGACGAGGGGGGCACCCTATCTTGGGCCCCGCCCCAAGTGGTGACCTCAAAGCCATAGACGTCCACGATGGTGACGGTGTGTGTGCTCTCTCCCTCCCCGGGTGGCGCCAGCTGCGCGTTGATCTTCCCCAGGAGCCAGGTGAAAAGCCGAGAATACAGGGCCTTGGCCAAGGCGTCCCTGTGGGTGTGGTGAGTGAGCCAGTGCCGTAGGGTAGGGTGCCAGGCCCGGTATGGCTCCCCCGCCCCCAGGGCCACCTGGCATCAGTGGCGCTCTCCACCGGCAGGGATCTGCAGACTCGGCCATAGGGGGTCTCCTGGAGGGCAGAGGAGGGACATCAGGCCCCGGGCTGATCCGGGCCCGCGCCAAGCCTGCGTGTGGTTGAGGTCAGCCCTGCCTCCTGAGGAGCCCGGGGCTCACCGTGACCCTCCTGGTGACAGCCCCCTCCAGGCACTCAGGTGGCACCAGCAGCAGCCGGGCTGCCGTATGGATCTCGGCCCAACTGGACACAGCAGCCACCTCCTGGGACTCCCGCTGGACAGAGAAGGGAGGGAGCGGGGAGAGCTCTGCTGGGGAATGGCCACATCCCACATCCACTGGGCGGAGAGAAGCGGACTCTGGAGCCTGGGGGTCCTGAGAGCGAGTCCTCATTTTACCTCCTCACTAGCTGGCCGGCTCCAGCAGACTCTTCGTCTCTGAGCCTCCACTGTCTTATTGTTAAAAGGGAAACAACCACCCTAAGTTCCAGCGTTGTTGTGAGAACCGAATTAGAAAACAGACGGGCGCCTGGGTGGCTCACCCGGTTAAGGGTCCGACTTCAGCTCAGGTCATGATCTCACGGTTCGTGGGTTCGAGCCCCGTGCTGGGTTCTGTGCTGACTGCAGCTCAGAGCCTGGAGCCTGCTTTGGATTCTGTGTCTCCCTCTCTCTCTCTGCCCCTCCCCTGCTCACACTGTCTCTCTCTCTCAAAAATAAACATTCTCCCAAAACCAAGAGCACACTGTATGCTAGTCAACTTGACAATAAACTATATTAAAATAAGTAAACATTTAAAAACAATTAAAAGAAAACAAACACATAAAGTAACTTCAGTGGTGCCGGATGCACGGGAGCTGCTCAGTTAGTGCAGGCCTCCCTTTCCTGGGTGGCAGCTAGGTGGCACTGGCGTCGGCACAGATGATCCAGGTCTCTGTTCTCTCTATACGACGGGAACCCGCCTGCTTTCTAGGGCAGCTGTGAGGCCTGGAGGGCGGCCCACAGGTGTTCCGTGTCATGGCTGCCCTGACTCCACAAACAAGCCACCATTGACCCAGCGTCCACACCGGCCCCTGGCCACAGCGGGGGCCCACCTCTGAGGAGGAGAAGCAGATGTTGCCCAGCTGCAGGATGGCACCCAGCACGGCCCAGGCTGCGCTCAGCTCCTCGGGGCACATGACCAGCACCTGCAAGGCCTTCAGAAGTCCTTGGAAGTCCTGGGCATCATCTTTGCCCTGGAGCCTGCAGGCCTGGCCCTGCACAGCACAGCGGGAGTGAGGGGGCAGGGCCTGGCGGCCCATAGCTTCCCTCCCCTCCGGCCACTCCTTCCAGACCTTTCCCCAGGCAAGCCCTGCCCCCACCTGGTTGAGGTAGTAGTAGGTCTCCGGCCCCTGTAGGGAGAGCTGCTCCCGTTGCGCAGGGTCCAGCCCAGCCAGCAACTCGTAAAAAACATGGAAACCCCGCTCAGCCTGGGCCTTGGGGAGAAGGACTGGCTTAGGGGTAGCAGTGGTCTGGTCCTGTGCCCCAGGGGAGCAAGGGCAGGTCCTGGGAAAGGCAGGGATGCAGACGGGAAGGGGTGGGGGGAAGGGTAGTGACCACACCCCTGCATGGCCCCTCCACCTCTCCCACTCTGGGAGCTGGAGAGAGGGGAGCAGCGGCACAGGTCTTACCTGAAACACCACCCTCGAGGCCTCCAGCAGATAATGTGATACAGAAGCTCCCACGATGACCCCACTGTGGGCACGGGACAGTGGGTGGGGATGCCCAGGGTGCACGCGACCCAGGGGCCCTGCTCAGAATGGGACCCACTATGGGCTTGACCCAAGGGCAGCAGGCTCGGGTTCCCAGTAAAGGGAGCTGAATGGGGGTGCCCCCTGTGCCCACCGCGACCCCCATCACTCACTGCTGCAGGCAGAGGCATAAGACCTGGCCGAAGCGACTGGCGTTTGCATTGAGGACCGTCCCGGCGTGGCCGAAGCTGCCGAGCACGAGCAGCGCACCGTCCAGCTGTGTGGAGGAGGGGCACTCAAGTATCCCCAGGAGCGGTGGCTGCGTCCACGATCAGGCATCCCAGCTGAGGATCCTTCGTGCCTAGGGGCTGTGCTCGGCCATGGAGAGGGTCAGCCCCACCCCACCCTGGCCTGTCCCACAGGAGGCAATGCCTGGGGCTGCCCCCAAGGAGGAGCCAGAGGCCTGAAGACCGCCCGGGGAAAAGGCCAGCTGCCCCTCACCTGACATCTTCTGTCCCCCGTCTGCTCCTGCTCCAGGTGGCTCAGGAACTGCACCATCTTTTTGGCAGCTTCTGTCTTCCCTGAGCCACTGTGCCCACTGTGGGAAGGAGCACAGAGGACACCCATGGAGCCCAGGAAGTGGGGCATGCCCACCTGGAAGTGATTCCCACCCCTGGAAATGTGGGAAGATAGACCCAGGGCATGGAGACCGAAGAGAAAAGAAGACGCCAAGAGGCTACAGTCAAGGGGCGCGTGTGGTGACCTCAGCCAGGAGCACAGCCCTTATGAATCCAGCGCTGCTGCCCAGCAGCAGACCAGGCCTGCAGCTTCCAATGCAGCCCCCACGTCCCTGCCTCCGGGTCCTCAGAGTGGCCCGTGGGTTCAGCAGGGCCCCACCACTCACCCCAGGAGAATGCATGTGCCCTGCCCGGTGCTCTGAGACAGGCTGTAGGCTGCCGCCACGGTGGCGAAGATGTGTCTGAGGGAGGAGGGGTGGGAGCAAATGAGAAGGTTGCCGGAGATGGGCTTCTGGGCCCTCCTAATGTAGCCAGGACACGCCCTCAGTCACCAGGATCTCAATCAGTGGCACATGCTGGGGCTTAGCCGCCCGCCCGGGGCGGGGGTGGGGGGGCAGGTGAGCAGAGGGTTGCTGGGGGCAAAGCCACGTACGGGGTGGTGTTAGGGGCCTTCTTGGGGTGGTAGCTGGCCAGAACCTCAGCTGAGAAGAGAGGCAGGGGCCGGCGGGGGTTCAGAGAGAGCAGAAAGGGCCCCCCAAAGGTCTGGGGAGAAAAGCAGATGCTGTCGTCACAGTGAGGAGGAAGCAGGGGATACAAACGGAGTGGGGCTTCAGTCCTCCCCAGCCCAGCCCCCCGCCCCCGCCCTGCAGGTCCCCAGTGACGGTTCAGCACTCAGCCCAGGGAGGAGAAGGAAGGAGAGGTTCTAGAAGTGCCAGAGAGCCCTCTGATCTCAGAGCACAGGCAATCCCGCCGCCCCCACCCCCAGGTGCCCCCATACGTAGATTCGGCCCAGGTGAAACCTCTTCTTCAGGCACAGCAGCACAGAGCTGTTACACACTGGTCTGCGGGGACAGCGGGGCAGAGGAGCAGGGAATTGGGGAGGGGGCAGAAGGAGGTCCTGGGTTAGCGCCGCCACTGGCTGTAGAGATACTTTGGGCAAAGCATGCGTCCTCTCTGAGCCCTGACCGTAACACAGGAGTCTGGCTGCTCAGTGAGTTACCCACTCCATGGGGGCTACAGGCAGGAGCTGACCCAGAGGGAAGCCTTGTGCCAGAGAAGAAAGTTCGGGGTAGGGGCATCTGATTTTCATCCCTCACCTGCATCTTCCCCAGGGGAGACCTTTTGTTAAGTTACAAGACCGTCTAAGGATACAATTTATGAAAACGGAGGTGGGGTGACATTTGAGGAACTCGGTGACCCACACAGGACAGATTTGGAATTGCGCCTGCTCACCGCAGCCGAGCCAGGTCCTCCGTGTCTTCCAGGCCTTCCCCAAGACCCCTGTCTTCCGCACCCAGTGAGGGCGGTGCGTCCAGGCCGAGCCCCAGGCTCAGCTCCAGGTCCCTCTCCAGCGCCTCCTCAGCCTCATCCTCTGGCACCCATCGCCCCCTCGGAGGCCCGCAGGGGCCCGGGCTTCTCTCCCACCGCCGGTGGGTCTCCAAGGTGAGTCGAGGCAGCAGTGCGTCGTCGGTGTCAGGCCCGGGGTCCTCGCGGGGTTCTGAGCTCTGAGTCCAGTGGACCGGAGCCTCCGCCTCCAAGGTTTCCGGCTCCGCTTCACTGCTGGAGCCGCTCTCGTCGAGTGGGGGCTCGTCGTGGGGAGCAGGGCCGAGGGGAGAGCCCCGGCGGGGCCCGGCCGCACCTTCTCCACTCGCCCCGCGCCCCTCACTGTCCCCCCAAGCCTCTGTACGAGGCCAAACGCGCGCCTCCCCGGCTGGGGCGTCGGCGGACGCTTCCTCTGAGCTCCGACTGCTCGACTCCTTCACGGGCCTGTGCATCCTGGGGAACACGACGGCGAACTTGGGGTCCGGAGTCCGGTCCTCGTCCTCAGAGGGGTCCTCAAGAGCTGGGCTCTTCGAAAACTGTGGGGAGCTCGAGCCGCCGCCAGGGGGAGGCCTGGGCCGTCCCCCGAGTCCCGCCACGCCGGCCAGGCGCAGCACTAGGCGGCGCCTGGGTCCCGGCCTGCGGCCCCGCCCCCCGGCCGCCCGCGACCCCGCCCCCCAGTCCTCGCCCTCCGGCCGCCGCAGCCGCAGCCACAGCCACCGCAGGAGACCCAGGGCGCGCGCCACGCGCAGCAGCCGCTCCTTAAGGCCCGCGCGGCGGGGAGCGGGAGCCTCGGCCTGGGGGGCGGGATCCGGAGGGGCTTTCGCGCGCAGCCTGCGGAGCGCTACGAGGGCGGCCAGCGGCGCTGGGGTCCGGGGCGCGTCTCCCCCTTCAGCTCCAGATTCGCTCTCGCCCGCCGCCCCTTGCACCTTCCCCACCACCTTTCCGACCTGGCGTCGCCGAGTCCCGGAGGCCGAGGCTCTTCGAGCGGCGCCCTGCGGCTCAGCCTCCTGCCGCGGCTCGTTGTCTGTTGTGTCCTGGGCCAGCCTGGGGTCCCGAGGAGCCCGTGAGCTCTGGGGGACGCGCTCTGGGCTGCCCTCGAGGGGGCTGGGGGGCTTGGCCTTTTTGCCCCCAGCCCCCTTCTCGTCGGCTTCCGTGGCCTGGCTCGCCGTTCCCGGGGCTGTCCGTGGACCCCCTCGAGGCCCGGCCCCCTTCAGACTCCATTCCGTGTCTGTCCCGGAATCCTGGCTCTCTCCCTGGGGTCCCACCCCCGACGACCCTTCCGGGCTCCGGGGTTCAGCGCTGCCCCCGCCGTCACTGCTGGGGCGTTCGCCGGGTTCCAGCTCTGGCTCCGACCCGGTTTGGGTGTCTCCCGGGACCGTGTCCGTTTGCTCCGTCTTGGGTCGCGGCTCCGGGGCCCCCGTGCTCTGGCTGTCGCTCTCCTGGGCCTCTCGGGCTTCGCTGTCCGGGCAAGAGCTGCCCCCGTCTCCACCCGACGTGTCCCCACGGAGGCTCCGGGTCTCTCGGCAGCCCTGCCGAGCCGAGGGTCCCCGCCCTTTCCTTCTCCTCTGGCGGCGGCAGACCTCACTGGTTGTCCCTTCTCGGGAGAGGCTGGCTTCCTCCAGGCGCCCGCCACGGTGGTCCCTGGGCCCGCGCCCCTCCTTAGATCCGCGTCCCCGCCGCTGCGCGCTGCCTGGTCTCCCCCCGGCGTCTGCCGGCGGCCCAGCCCCCGACGGTCTGCAGCCGCTGTTCCCCTCTGCGGTGGGCTTACGGCGGCCAGCCTGGGTCCTGTGGCTTCCTGCAGTGGCGGGTTCCAAGACCGGTCTGGCCCCACGGGCCTTACCACGACCCTGTCGGCGTTCCTGGCTGGGCACCCCGTCTGCGCTGGCCGACCCCGACTCCTGCTCCCCCGAGGCCGGCCTCCCGGGGCCCTCCTGGCGCTGGGGCGCTTTGCCCTTGCTCCCACCCATGGTGGGCCCAGCGAAGAGGGGCTTCTCCGCCTCTCCTCTCCCTGAAGGTCTGGCAGCCCACAGCACCCTCAGCCCTTGGCGGCACCCCTACCGCCCTGCTCTGGCTGGCTCTCCTGGCGCAATCTACCCCCTGGGGGCTCCAGCCTTACTCAAGAGCATTAATTATGCAGGTGGCTGCGGGGTCCTGACCCTTTAGGCCAACAAAGGAGTGGAAGCTGCCCAGGAAAGAGGAGACGCCTCAGCAGCAAAGGCCGAGGACAGGGCAATTGTGCCACCTGGGAGGCGCTGCCAGCCAGGCCAGCCTGGCACCGTGCCAAACTGAGGAGCCCCACGCGCTCTGCTCCCCTTTCACTGCTTGCCCAGCGAGGGGGTGAGCCCCCCTTTCAAAGAACCTAAGGGATCCCACTCTCCTTCCTTAGTCCCCTTGGACTCAATAGTATCAGTAAATAGCTAACACGTCAGAGCTTATTATGCACCAGGCACTGTTCTAAACACTTTATGGAGTCATTTAATTCTTTTTTTAAATTTTCTAATGTTTTATTTATTTCTGAGAGAAGAGAGAGGTAGCATGAGCAGGGGAGGGTCAGAGAGAGAGGGGTCACAGAATCTGAAGCAGGCTCCGGGCTCTGAGCTAGCTGTCAGCACACAGCCTGACACAGGGCTCGAACCCAGGAATGTGAGATCATGACCTGAGCCGAAGTCAGACGTTTAACCGACTGAGCCACCCAGGCGCCCCTGGAGTCATTTAATTCTTGAAAGCATGCTAAGAGGTGGGTGCCATAAGGATTCCCATCTTATGGCTGATACGACTGAGGCACACAGCTGAGTGTCATAGTGGCGGTCAGAGAAGGGATGCCAACCCAGACAGTCTGGCTCCCAAGGCCCGCTGGAGAACAGCTGTGAGGGGCTACCATCAGCTGCAAACTTTTTTAAAAAATTTTTTTACATTTATTTAATTTTGAGAGACAGAGTAAGACAGAGCATGAGTGAGCGGGGGAGGGGCAGAGAGAAGGAGACACAGAATCCAAAACAGGCCTCCAGGCTCTGAGCAAGCATTCAGCACAGAGCCTGACAGCGGGGCTCAAACCCACAAACCACGAGATCATGACCTGAGCCAAAGTCAGATGCTCAACCCACTGAGCCACTCAGGTGCCCCAGCATCAGAGCAAACTTGACTTTCTTTGGCCCATTCCAATGTATCCTGCGTGGTGCTCTGCGGCAGAGAGCTCCACCCTCCTCTCCAATCTCTTGCCTTCCTGGTCCCCTCCTCTCTGCATTATTGATCCAGACCAGGCCGTAGCTCACTCAGCTGCGTGGGTGTGGCTCCTGTCTTCCCAGAGCCTTCCATCCCTTCCCTAAGCATCCTCTCCAAATCCTCCGAAAGGGATGAAAGGGATGTCATCTCATCTCATTTTACAGATGAGGAAACAGCTCAGAGGATAAGTGGCTTAGGGATACACGGCCAGTAACTGAGGAATTGGGCACCAAACCCACCTCCCTTGACCCTTACTGCCTGTTCTTCTGCTCCGTGGAGTTTATGCTGGGAACTGGCTTTGGAACCAGCCAGCTATGGTCTCCCAGCTCACCTCCTTCCTGAGTGACCTCCAGCAGCCTGCAGGGAACCCCCTGACAAACAGAAGGGGGAGAGGGGACTCCTCTCCAAGCCCAGCTCTCACCTCTGGCTCCCACTTTCCCCTTCTCTCCCTCACCTGCTTTGCTCCTCCAGTCTGTGAGTCCTCCTCTGACCATGCTCCATCTCCCTTCCTCCCTCCCTCCTTCAGGAAGTCTCCTCCTTTCCTGGCCCCTACCACCAGCCTCGGTAACTTTCACCTCCTTGGGTTGGGTGTTAAGGTGCCGAGCGATTTTATAGACTCTCACTGAATCCTTACCACCCTCTGAGGCAGGCCCTGTTATTATGGCCTGTTTTATAGGCAAGTAAACTAGAGCGCAAGGGTGAGGTCATCTACCCAAGGCCACACAGTCGGTCACAGGTGAAGCCAGTGTTGAGGACTGGGTCTGCGTGACTTCCAAGTCTAAGTTGAACACTAAGTCTTTCACTTGTCGATGTTGAAGACCCTCAGATCCAAGTGTGCAGACCATGTGCCCAGCTGCCCGTGTTATGTCAGCAGGACCCTCGGAATCTGGCAGTGACCTCTGCCACTCAATCACCTTCTCCGCCTGGCAGCGGTCCTTGTCAACCCGACCTCTCAGTATCTCCATTTTGCCACTATGGTCACCTCCCCCTGCATGGGAGCTGCAGGGACCTCCAACCTCTCTCCGTGCCAGCTCAGCTTCCAATCAACCACTTTCTAGACAGCGCCAGACTCTCCCATTTGTGCACGCCTATCCATAAAAATTGTTGATCTCTAAATAGGAGAATGTTTTCCTAGAACTGAAACGGGCGAACCACCACCATTAGCTAATACCTCGTAGCACAAAGTACTTAAGGCAATGCTCATCCTTCACAAGCGCGGATGTAAATCCGTTTTCAGAGTCTTGATATTTTCAAGTGTGTGTGTGTGGTTGTTATTGACTCCCGTTCGGTCTGATGAGCTAGTTCATTGCTGCAGCCAGGAGGCTCCCCTGCGCTGTGGGAGTGCTCGGTTTTGCCATTTTCTTCTGCTCTCTAGGCGCTGCGTTATTTCCACGATCTTCAATTCATGGTTTCTTGGCAGGAAACTTCATGTCACTTGTCCATTTATGTAAGATCATTTAGCTAACTGGACAGTATAGGCACTAAGTCCCTCTAAACCAGCAGTCAGAAAACCACACAAATCCTCCTGACCTGTGTGTGTGTGTGTGTGTGTGTTTGTGTGTGTGTGTGTGTAGCTGTCCAGCTCTCCAGGGTGTGATGTTCACTCCCTCCTTGGCACCCACTTTTGGTGCATAACCCTCTGATCTACAGACTGAGGACCGGGTGCCAACCCAAGGTATAAACAAGACCTAATTTCTTTTACGATGAAAATAAAGGTCTTGTGCATTCTAACATGTTCTCCCTGACCCTGACAGAGGGTCACCCCCATCGTGAACCTGTGAACCTCGTGGACTCCCGTGAACTTCACGACAGATCATGAGGGGTTCCTCTTATCTCTTATCCTGTTCCCCAGAAAAAACTGGGACACAGGTAGGCAATTTGCCTGAGGTCACATGAGTGGAACTTGCTGGGATTTAAACCCCAGTGGTCTTTGAAAGAATGAATTTCGTAATAGAATTTCCATGCTCAAAGCCCTGCAGACGCTTCCAGAGCCTCAGGCTCAAGTCCAGACTGTCTTGCAGGGTACACAGCACTCCCCTCCTGTCTGTAGCTTTGTCTTTTTATCTACCCAGCATCCCTTCTCCACTGCTCCTGGGATAGCAGTCTGTGTTCCTCTTCCCTTTGGGGAAACTATTCTCCCCTATTCCTTGTGGCTTTTGGGACTCCCATCTCAGTAAATGCCACCCCCCCCCCCCTTCTAAGGAGATCAGGGGAGCCGGAGTGGTCCAAGTCACACAATCCAGGCTCTTGAGCTGCACATGCTTGGCAGGAGGGCATGTAGGGGGCTCCCATGACGTATCCATCCACGGACCTGGGCCGTGGCTCCTCCTCTGCCCCGTGCGCTAACCCATGTCCTTCCAACAGGCCATGTGGTCTCCCGTGGCACATAGCAGTGCCCTTGCCCTCTGCCAGGCTCCAGGGGGTCCCAGTCTGGCCACTTGGTGGTCTCGTTTTTGGCACACTTCCTGCCAACCACTCACCCTCAACTCTTGACGCAATCCCACAGCAAGCCGGCCAGTTCAGGTGCTGCCCGTCCCTCTGTCCTCTGGGTAGAACGATGCACCCAGGCCATTCCTGGTCATGTTCCTGCCCCAGCTTAATGTCACCTTCCCAGGTGCATCTCTCACAGGCCCCACATCCCCCGGGCTTGCCTACATCCTCAGACTTCCTGCCCTTAGTAGTGTGAGCCCCAGGGGGCAGGGACCACGTTATCTGGGCCACCTCTGACCCCGAGCGCCTGGCATATAATAGGTGCTCAACAAAGACAGGCAAATGAAGTAGAATCAAGTAGACTCAACCCCCTGGCTTATAAGGACTGTAACAGTGGTCTGATCCAGCCCCTCATCTGGGGGTAAGACCTTTCATCTCTGGGAACTGCCTCCGACCTCAGCAGCACCCTATGGTCATTCCCTGGAGTCCGTAAGAAGCCACCAGGTCTGCGATACTGTGTCTTCCCCCTTCTGACAGCAAGCAAAGGCTGGTCAAAGGGGACTCTATCTGCCCCCAACCCTGGGATGCAGCCATGCTCACTCAGGACGGTTAACTCTTGCCATTCATTTCCAAGGACAGAAGGCGCAGTGCTCAGATACGAACAGGCAGAGTTTGCTCTGACTCAAACGGCCTAAAAACCGGATTCTCTGGGGTACCAGCCTGGCCTGCAACTGGGCCCCAGGGGGCAAAGGCAAGGGACCAGCTAACAATCATTTCTGTTTACAGAGAGAAAATTCCTGCACAATTAAAAAGATCAGTCATTGGACCCGTCCAGCGAAGAGGTAATAAGGTGTTTATTAAAAACTTTTTCACCGAGAGGCAGTTAAAATTTATAATTTAAAACCCAGCCCACTACAAAAAGGGGGGGGGGAACAAACTGTGCAACATTCACAAAAGAACCGACAGACAAGGCCCGGGTGGGGCAGCCCCTCGGCCCTGGGGTTCCTCCTCTCCGAGGCCGAGAGCAGCAGCAGGGTGGACACTGGGGTGGGCTCCGGCCCCTGGCGCAGCCCAGTGCACGGGCCTCCCGGGGGCACGGGTGGGGGGGCAGCGCCCCAGGAAGCGCCCTCAGTAGTGTGTGTTCATCGCACAGCCCGGACTGGAGACCTGCTCACTCGGCTGCGGAAGGACACAGAGCAGCGGCGACTCAGGGGCCTCTTGGGCGGCCCGGGAGCCTCAGTCCCCTGCCCAGGGGCCTCAGTCCCCCGCCCAGGGGCATGCCCTCCCAGCCACCCCCAGCCCGGCAGCGGTGCCCAGGGCCCCTACCTCCCCCGTTGCTGAGGCTGTAACCCGTGGCCACTCGCTGAGATCGCCAGTCGCCATAGCTCCTGCACAGGCAAACACAGGGCAGTCACCATCCTTGGGGACCTCTGGGGAGGCCAGACGAGGACCCTCATTCCCGGAGAACTCCTGGTGCCTCAGGGCCCCCCCCTGCAGGCCCGAGCAGGAACTCACCCTCGGTCTCCCTCCAGCGTGCTCTGGATCTCCTTCAGGACCCCTGCAGGGTTAGGGAACAGCGGCCTACTGAGGCTGGCAGAGGGCAGGCCAGACACCAACGCTGCTCCCCCTTTTACTGGTGGGGTGTCAGATGGGTCTGCCACCCTCAGTATTGGCCCTCAGTTCTACTTTGGCTTTCCAAGCCCCCCCTGCCCCCACCCTGGACGTCCCTCATGAGGGCCCACCAACTCCTGCCCCAACTCACTCTCGTCATTGAGCAGAGCGTGCTCCATCACCAGGCCAGGCCTCCTCTCTGAAAGGCAGGGGCCAGGTCAGGTGAGCCCTGAGTCCTCCTCTGCCCCAGCTCCCCACTTCCTGGAGCGGCAGTGCAGGAGCCCAGAGCCCAGGATGGAAGGGATGCCGTCTCTACTCTTAGCCCGAACACCACCTATTGGCCTGGGGTTCCCTTCCTTCCCCTTCGGTCTGGGTCTGGGCCCAAGTATCACAATGTCCCTGCCCCCCACCCCTGGGCACAGGGCAGCCTGTCTTACCCTCTCCATCACTCTGGCTCCCTGAGTTCCTGTGGGGAGAGAGGTGGTGAGGACTGGGGAGTCCCGAGGCTCCCCATTCCTGCTCAGAAAGCCCTGATCCCATGAAGAATGAGGTCAACTGACCCGACCTACCTGGAGCCAGGGTATTAAACCAAGCCCTGGCCAGGATGGCAGCTGCCGTGGGAGGGAGGGGCACATGAAGGGGGGCAGTACGCCAGAGCCCGGAGGGTGGGCTTAGCTCACAGGAGAGGGGCCAGGGCAAAGTCCACCTGTCATTTTACTGACCTGGCTCGGCCTGAGACCTTCTCTGGGCCTGATCCGTTGTGGGGGCAGCTGTGGCTCTTGGTTTCTGCCGAATCCACCAGACACCGGGGCTCAACCAGCCACTTGGTGGAGAGAGAGAAGCGCTCAAACTCTGAGGGTGAGATTAGGTAGAAACCTGGAGGGAAGGAGGAGAAGCCTGGAGGTGAGGCCAGCCCACGGCTCCCAGGCCCTGCGGCTGCTGACCGGACTTCCCTCCCAGGACAGAAGGGCCGGGGGCCTCCCTCAAAGTTCTCTGAAGTCAGTCAGTCCAGCCTGGCCTTGGCGGTGACACCCCCCGCTGCCCTTCTCAGCAGCCCCTGGCAGCGCAGTGGGAGCCCTGACCCCCGCCCGCCCTCGGCCACCCCTGTTGCGCCCACCTTGGCCGTATTTGGTGAAGACGCAAGAGGCAATGCCGCTGACATCCTCCCGGCGGATGCAGCTGTACCGAACCTGGGGCTTGAGCAGGGGCAGCGAGACCACCTGGACGTCGCCCAGGTTGGTGAGGACAGCCAGGTGGTGCTCCCCGTAGTCCTCGGCTCGACAGCTGCTGAAGTGGGCCACGCTGACCCGCCGCACCCGCGAGCCCTCCAGGGCAGTCAGCTTCAGCTTCAGCTTGGCGCTCACCTTGGGCAGCGTGAACACCTGGGGGCGCAGGGCACGGCTCACACCTGCGGCTTCCGTGCCTGGTGCTGTCACAGGGCCCTGCTCCCCATCAACGACTGCCCGGTCTCCGAGCCCGCTCAGCGCTCGGATATGCAGTCGCTATGCTTTGGCCGCGAAAGACACCCGGGCTATTTACTCCCATGTCTGTGTTTTCTGCCCCCACCCCCGACACAGGTCCTGCTTCAGTGCCCCCACGCTGACCCCGGGGCCCGGGGTCTCTACCCGTCTCCTTTTCTGTGCCTCAGTAATCTCTCACGCACCAACTGTAAATACGACTTTACGTGAATCCCGGCCACTGTCATATGTGCCCAGGATGTGCACTCCCCACATGCCCCAGGGAACCCCACCTCCACCCAAGCAATACCTTGAACTGCTCTTCCGACACCACAAGCAGCTGGTGGCTTCCCTGCATGTCCGGGCTCTTTGACAGGTCATGGGCCACCTCCAGGGGCTCAGGAAGGGGCACGCTGTGTCCATCCAGCACCAGGATGCCCACCACAGGCGCTCGGTGCATCAGCTGGATCTCCTTGGCTGCAGGGAGAGAGGCAGGTGGTGGCTGATAGTTGGGTCGGGTGGAGGGCGAGGCTTGAGACCCTCCCCTCTCAGGCAGATAAGGACCCTCTGCTCTCCCCCTGCCCAGCACTCACCCTGTTCTGCCCGCACAGGCTCATCCATTCTCCGCTCGGCGGGGGGCACACGCAGGGCGAAGGCATAGACGGTACCGCCGTTGGTGCCAGCCCACAGCGAGGGGCAGTGGCGGGAGCCTGCGGGGAAGCAAAGGTTTATACCCAACGCACAGTTCCAGGGGTCAGGTAGAGCCAGGTGACCTGGGCTTACATCCCAGCACTGCCACTCACTACCTGTGTGACCCCAAGGTGAAGTTAGCAAACCTTGTAAGCCTCAGTTTCCTCCTCTGTAAAATGGAATGGCTGTGGGCCCTGCCTGTCTCCTGGGGGTACAGACAGGAAAAGCCGGGAAGGCTCTCTGACAACCAAGGGACCTGTGCACAGGTGATCTTGAACCCAGGGCAGCTCAGCCCTGAAGATACAGCAGCAGATACCCCCACCCCACACGTGCCCTGGCGGTCGGGCGGCAGGAACCTTCTGCAGGCTGCACCGGGGACTGGCAGGCACTCTTGGAAGAAGATATTCCTTCCCTTTACAGGGAGAGGAACTGAGACCAGACTAAGTGACACTTCTAGACACACTTCTAGAGAGTGGTGGCGCCTGAGTACGAAGCCAGGGCAACCCGCCTTGGGGACCCAGGCACGGGAGAGAAAAGGCAGGCGGGGGATCAGGTGTCCCCATGCTCCCCGCCAGGCCAGGCAGGAACTTCTGACACGCCCTCAGGCCAAGGAGTGCTCTCTGGGGCCCCCACACCTCAGGCTGGCCACTCACTGTCCCTCAGATAGGTGTCAGCAAAGTAGAGGGTGCGGACGAATCCCGTGAAGGAATCCTCTGCCGAGCGAGCCTCGATCTTCCGCTGCACAGGGGCCAGCTCCATGTTCTGCACACCCGTCCGCTCTGCCCTGGCGCCTCCCTCCGGCACCTGCAGCGGGTTTGGTCAGGCCTGAGGGGGGGCTCTGGCCTCCCCTTCCTGGGGGGATCCATCGCTCAACGCCAATCCTTCCAGGGGAAGATGGCCACCACCCATCTGGTGATACTGACTGAGGACTGAACCCTTTACACTTGGGGAGGCTGAGGCCCAGAGACGCAACAGGACGTGTCCGAGGCCACATAGCTGGCGGGCAGCGGGGCAGGATGCGAGCCAGCTGCCCTGGGCTCACGGCTGGTCTCAGCCTCACCTCTCCAGGGGGACCAGCTGGCCGCTGCTTCCGGCTGGACACCCGGCTACGCCGTATCCGGCGGAAAGACTGGCGCAGGGACTTCTTTAGGGACTTCACGCGGGACAGGGGTCCCTCCAAAGCCAGCTGGTCACTGGGGTGCAGCGTGCATCTGGGGGGGGACATCCGGACATCAGTGCTGCCGGGGCCCTGGGGCCCTGCCCAGCGCCAGTCCTAGACTCAGGCCCCAGCCGCCCCGGGAGGGCTGCTCACTTGACAAAGACCTGCCGCCGCTGCTGGTGGTCAAAGAGGCCAAAACCGTGGCTTGTGCCAAAGGCCACGAGCCGCCACTCGGAGTGCAAAGCCAAGGAGGTGACCACGGCCGGGGGCTGGCACTGCACCAACACGAAGGGCTGGAAGCCGGGCTCGAAACGCACGGGCCCCGGGCGGGCACACAGCCGCTCGTGGCCCTTCCAGCGGTAGCCCTCCTGGCCCTGCAGCAGGTCGGCCTCCACCTGCTCCACGGCATGCTCCGCCTCCTCGTCGTTCAGCTCCAGCACCAGCACCTGGGGCGGGGGGGGGGCGGGCAGCGAAGGACCTGGGACCCACGCCAAAGCCCAGGGCCCAAGGAGCGCCGGAAGGCCTCTGCCCGATCCGGGGCCCTCAGTCCTGGTTTCTGGAGGAGAAACAATCATCCCGAAGGCCTCGCTAACGGGACCAGGCAACCCCGATCCCCTGGGGAAGGCTCGGAGCCACAAGGGTGGGTGACGGTCCTGGTGCCGCCTTCAGTGGGCGCTCAGGAGGCTAGTGCCTGTGCCTGCTGCCCCCCAAGCCTTGGACACCGCCCAAAGTCAGCTGCCCGCTCCTCCTAGCTGCCCCCCCCCCCGCCCTGCGCCAGCCCCGCCTGCTACCTGCCCTGCTGTGCCCGCCACAGCCAGGTAGCCACTGTATTTGCAGAGGAAAATCTTCTGGATTCCCAGCCTCGGATCATCACTGTAGGGGTCGAAGGAGCCCACCTGACGACGGAGAAACAGTCCGTGAGCGTGGCCCTAAGTGCCGGACCCAAGCCTGTCCTCGCCCGGCCTCACCTTGCGGAGCGGGGGCCAGTCATCCTCGCCCTGGGCGTTGAGGTTCTCGCTGGGCTCTGTGTCGGTGACGAACACCCGTACCGTGCTGAGTTTGTAGAGCAGCCGCAGGCAGACGCCGGAGGCGTCCCAGAACCGCACCGTGCCGTCTTCGTGCCTGTGGGCAGCGTCCACCTGCCAGTTGTGAGGGGTGCCAGGCCCGGAGTGCCCAGGAGGCCAGGGGTGCCCGGGGCTCTGTTCCCACCCCGCGTATTCTACCGAGCAGGAGTGGAGGGCCACGAAAGTCACCTACCCCGTGAGCAGCAGGTCCCTCTGGGGAGGGGCTGGGGCCAGGCTGGTACCACCGTCAATGGGCCACTCCTACAGAACGAGACCAGAAAGTCCGTGGGCGAGCCTGGCCCGAGGCGGCGCCGGGACTGGTGCCAGACGTACCATGGTGGAGAAGTGTGTGTGCTGCTGTCTGCCGGCGGCGACGATGCGCTCCCACAGCTTCAGGGGGATGTTGGAGACGTGGTGGGAGCAGGTGATGGCGGAACAGTGCAGGGAGGCCAGGTAGGGAGGCTGCACCAGTGGCCAGCCAGCGGCCTTCAGGTCAATCACCACTAGTTCCTCCTCGGCCAGCACCACCAGGGCGTAGGGGTCATCGAAGGCTGTGGGGACAGGCCAAGGGTCAGGGGCTGCAGGAACCGCAGGAGGCATTTTGCCCCAGCCCAGCCCTGCAGGATCTGAAGGTCTGAAGGTCCGGGACTGGAGTCAGAGAATCTGCATTTATTTATTTATTTATTTATTTATTTTTTACATTTTTTTATTTTTGAGAGACAGAGAGTGTGAGTGGGGGAGGGGCAGAGGGAGAAGAGGAGGCAGAATATGAAGCAGGCTCCAGGCTCTGAGCTGTCAGCACAGAGCCTGACGCGGGGCTCGAACTCACGAACTGTGAGATCATGACCTGAGCTGGACTCAGATGCTTAACCGACTGAGCCCCCCAAGCGCCCCTGGAGAATCTGCATTTTGAAAACAAGTTCCACTTGAGACCTGCTTCGGGTGAGCCCCATGTCTCTCTCTCTCTCCCCCTCTGCCCTTCCTGGGAGTTTCTCTCTCTCTCTCTGCCCCTTGCTCACTTGTGCCCCCTCTTTCAAAAAAATTTTATTTAATTTTAATTTTTTTTAATGTTTTATTTTTTCTGAGAGAGAGAGAGAGAGAGAGAGTGTGAGCAGGGTAGGGTCAGAGAGAGAGAGGGAGGCACAGAATCTGAAGCAGGCTCCAGGCTCTGAGCTGTCAGCACAGAGCCCAATGCGGGGCTCGAACCCACAAACCATGAGACCATGCCCTGAGCTGAAGTCAGATGCTTAACCGACTGAGCCACCCAGGCGCCCCTCAAAAAAAATTTTAAATAGATAGACAGACAGATAAATAAGAAAGCAGCTCCAGTGGCACCTGGGTGGCTCAGTCAGTTGAGTGTCCAACTTCGGCTCAGGTTGTGATCTCACAGTTCCTCTGCTGTCAGCATGGAGCTCGCTTTGGATCCTCTAACCCCACCCCCACCCCCCACTTCCCCACTCACACTCTCCCAAAAATAAACAAATAAGAACAAGCTCCAAGTCCAGAAACATGTAGAGAAAATGACACGCCATGACCAAGTGGGATTTATCGGTCTGCAAGACTGTGCCAACATGTGAAAGTGAGCTAACGGAACCCATCACATCAATAGGCTAAAGTGAAACGCAGGATTGTATTGCTCCACGCAGGAAACGTATCTGACAAAAACCTAACACCTATTTATGATAAAAACCCTCAGTAAAATAGGAAGAGAGGGGAACTTCCTTAACTTGGCAAAGACCGTCTACAAGAAAAAGCTACAGCTCATGTAACTCAAACAAGTGCAAAACACAAAGCTTCCCCGCTAAGATCAGGACCACGGCGGACGCCCCCTCTCTCTGCCGCGTTATGAGTCCTCGTTGCTGCAGGGAGACGAGAGGAGGAAATAAAAGGCACTTAGGTCAGAGAGGAAGAAGTAACAGTCTTTGTTCACAGAGGATGTGATCATCTCTGTAGAAAATCCGAAAGAATCGGCCCCAGTCCTGGCATCCTGAATCGGGTGTGAGGAGGGAAGAGGTAGAGAAAGGAGGGAAAGCAGGTTTGGAGTCTCCCTCCAAGCGGCCTTGTAGTGGTGAGGCTGGGGCCATGGGGAAGACAGCCCAGGGTGTCCGGAGCAGGCGGGAGCCCCTCACCTGGAGGCCTTGGCCTTGTGAGGCCAGACTCACCTGGGGGAGAGGCCCGCCCTCCTGGGAATCTCCCGCCAGGCCTCTTCTCCCTCCAGGTTTCGACATCACCCTTTCTGGTCTCGTCTGTCACCGATTTATGAGGCTGACTCAGGGCTTTGCCGTCTTGGCCCGGCTCCAGGAGGCCGGCTCAGAGCTGGCCCCACACGGCAGCCCCTGCCCCACCCCACGATGGGAGGGCTTCGCGTGTCTAAGCCAGGATGTCTTTGCCTCAGCTACGGAGCTGTTAAGCCCCACAGCCTAGATCTGCCTGTCTCGGGCTCAGTCCCATCAGAGCCGAGCGAGGGCGAAGAGAGTTCAGGGCGGGTGGGAGGTGTGGCCCGCCAGGATGAAGCCACAGGCCGGCAGGGGAAGGGGAAGGCCCTGAGAGGGGTGCTGTGGGGCTCAGGGGCTCAGGTGCTGGGGGGTTTGGGAATGGACAGGCCGCCTCCCCTCACCCACGCCCCAAGCCCACCTACCTGCCGCAGGGTCCGCCTCGGCAAGGACGGTAAAGTCGATGACACGGGAGGTGAAGTCGAAGGCTGTCTGCTGGCCGTTGTGGACCACCGAGATGCAGTGGCGGTCCCCGTAGCTGGCCCGTGGCATGCCCCCCTGGAAGATGGTGAAAGGCAACCTGGCAGGCACAGAAGAGCCGTGGGGTGGGCTGGGGCTCCCAACAGCCCCTGCAACAGCCACAGGCTGAGGTGGCAGCTTAGACTTCGCAGTGACCAGAATGGCAGACCTGGGAGGGAGCCCTGTCTCAAGGTGGGTGCTCACTCAAGGTCCCCAGGAGGGGTGAGGGGGCCCCTCTCTCTTCCTGGCTGCAGTAACCCAGGAGAACTTGGGAGTGAGGTGGGGACACCCAGGCTGTGGTTCCTGAGTCTCTACAGCCACCCCTGCTTCACCTGCCCCCCCCCGCCCCCACTCTTGCTTATGGGTCGGGTTTCCCTGTATTGTCTCTGTTTGAAGAAACAGGTCTCCTGCTGAAAGTCTGAAAACAGCCGATCTGAATCATCTCTCCGGGAGGGCAGGGGGCGGGGGGGGCAAGGTCAGAAATGTTCGCTCAGGAATTAGCCATGAGAGGTATGAATGATTAGCCCTCTCACCCTGTGCTGGCATCTGAGACACCGATGTGGGACCCCAAGGCACTCCCTGGACCCTGCCTCCCACAAGCAGAGGCCAGATCAGTCCCCAGGAAGGCTGCGGAAAGGGAGACGGAGCACCGATACCTACCCTTGCTTGGTGATCAGCCAGAAGATCTTGGTAATAGCTTTGCAAGGAAAAGGACCTACAAGAAAAGGAACTGGCTTGAACAGACCCTCCACCCCCATGTCCACGGGCCCAGACCCGTCAAGCCCACAGCCGTGCAGCAGATTGCAGAGGAGCCTCGCTCTGACGTCCCTCGAGAAAGCCACGACGGGCACTGGGAAAGCTGCTGCACAATTCTGGACAAAGCCTTCGCTTCTCTGGGCCCCGGTTTTGCTTCTAGGAGTTGGGCACCCACACCCGAATGTGGGGGAGACAGCCTGGGAACAGAGGATGTGGCTTTGCAAGCGACAGGGCGGGGCCAGGCCCCCGTTGGGCGGATGCAGCACTGACCGTAAGGCACACAGCTGCGCAGGGGCTCCGGGGGCCGGGCGTCACTGGACACGGGCCACTGGCAGTAGCTGCCGTCGGAATGGCAGCTGACAATCAGGCGGCCGTCCCGCTGCCAGCAGACGTTCTCCAGTTGCTTCGGAGGAAGAGAGGGAGAGCGCGCAGGCCGGCGTCAGGGTGGTGGTCCTGGTCCCGCAGGTCTCAGCACAAGGGCCTCAGGGCATTCGGGGCACCTCAGGGCATGGCACCGCCACCGTGCCGGGCGCCACCTACCTGGTTGCTGAGGAAATGGCAAAGCACGTGGCTGCCCCGCAGGTCCCAGACAACGATGAGGCCACGGCTGTAGCCGATGAGGACCTGGTTGGGGTCTCGCGGGTGCTCCTGCAAAGCTTCCACCATCTCAAACACCCGCCGGTGGCGGGCGTCCTCGGGCAACCTGGCGGGGGTCGGGGGGAAGCACTGTGAGCCCCCACTGCCGCCATCCGCAGGGCAGGACGGCGCCCGTGGCCCGGTTGCACGTGGTGTGCGTGTGCCAGCGTGGGACGATCGCAGGGACAGAGAAGCCACGCGCGCAGCAGGACGGTGAGATACAGAAACCTATATACCCCGTATATCCACCTGCAAACGCATGGGGCACTGCTATGAGAAAAGGCAAGAAGTGGCTTCCGGAAGAGTTGATGCGATCGTTGCCTTGGGGGAAGGAGGGAGTCGTGACTGGGAAGGGCAGCAGGGGCGCCTGGGAGGCTGACAAAGTTCTATTTCTTTGCCCAGGGGGTGGCCGCAGGGCTGATCACTTTACAAGAATCCATGAAACCGCACATTCATATTTAGCGCATTTCTGTACACAGGCGGTATTTCATAATAAAACAGTTTTTAAAACCCACAAAATAAAACTCTCTATATTAGTTGGCCTGGCCTTGAGCTTTGTCCCCCTCCTCCTTCTCAGCGCCCGGAATACTGATGTAAAGTCTGGAGGCGCTGCAGCCAACAGAAGACCACGAGGTGGCAGGCACAGGACCAAGAACCCACACCGAGGAAGGAGAGTAGGAAATGCAAAGAGCCTGGACCCCGAGGGCATTTTGTGCGCCGAAACCAAGCCAACCTCTCCTTTTAGATCAGGACTTACACTGGTGGGAGGGGGCTTCCCAGGGCACTCGGGCTGGGGGAGGCCCCCCCTCCCCTAGACTCCCACCAGTACGGAGTCAGGTGGGCGCCCGCACAGCCACACGTGAGAAACAGGTCCTTCTGCTGTCCTGGCCACAGATGGGGCACCCAGGCTGAGAAGCCACCATGCCTGCTGACCCGCAAACAGTCCTGCTCTGACCGTGGTCGCGCTGACCTGACTCTGCCCTGCCGAGTGGCAAAGACAGACATTTGGGCCTAGGTGGATGCAGCCCCAAGTGGGAATCCTCCCAAGCCCTGCCCTGGACAGTGGGCCCCGAAGGACGTGAGCGCTTGGAAGGCCAGTCCTTTCGGGAACAGGGTCCCGTCCGCTCGAGCCAGAAGCAGCTCCCTGTCCGAGGACCCTGGTCTCCTCTCTGTCCCGTGAAACCGCAAAACATTCCGCCCCTGCCAGTCCTTCTCCTCCTCCGGACCCTGACACCCTCTCTCCACACCCGGACCTCATCTGACCTCCACTCTGTTGCCGACACCACCATCATGGAGCAAAGCCTCCAGAATGATCTGAAGAAACTTAGGGGTTTGTGGCCGTCCGGGATTTTTGGCCATGGGGCCTGCATGCAAACAAAAACTCAGCACGGACTCCAAAGCATACACCTCACCAGGAGTTCCCCCACCTGAGGCGGCAATGTGAGGTTTGGGCACCCCCGCCTGCCCCTCTGCGGAGCCCCTGGGGTTTTTGAAATTCGCGGTTATCAGTGCGAAGATCGCTGGACTGAGAATTGGTGACATTACAAACTCATTTTGAGCATCATTTTCCTCACCTTTACATGAAATGACATGTTATCCCCAAGAGCCCTCAGAGCGTATGGTGCTAACACATGGGGTGAGAGTCTCTCAATTTAGGGGACAGGTCGGGGGGGCGGGCTGACAGTCTCTTCTCCCGTCCCTACAGACTTCCCAGGAGAGAAATGATGAGCTCCTGAGATACTGCTGGGACTCGAGAGAAGGCCATGCCCCGCTGGGGGGACCAGCTTCCCGAGGGCAGTGGGGTCTCCAGGCTCACCCCTGCAGCACAGCGTCCGCGCTGACGGTCCGGTCCTCCAGGGTGCGGAAGGCCGGCAGCTGTACCGCGAACACGGTGCCACTCTCGGTGCCCAGGTAGAGGAGCTCGCGGGAGGAGTGAGGCAGGACCACCGTGATCTGTGTGGCGCTGGGGGCGGCCCTGAGGATGAGAACGGCCGCCTGTGAGCTGACTGCTACTCAGGCAGGGGAGACCCCGGGGTTAGGACCCCCGACTCGCGCTGCCCTCAGCAGTCCCGGGAAAGGCCGTGGCCAGGGAAAGCAGGCCTGTGAGGTCCTTTAATGGGGTCCAATGTGTCTTGGGCCAGGACAAACATTTTGAGGATCTTCCGCTGTGACAGGACACAGACAGTAGGGAGCTTGGGCTAGGAGCACACAAAACTCCCCAGAGCCTCCTGTGCAGACCGTGGGGCCGGAGGGCCCTGCTCTCCCAGAACACCTGCAGCTGTTCATGCGGCGGCTCGAACACCTGCCAGGACCACCGGGGGCTCCAGGGGACCTCCGAACGGTGATTCCACTCTGGAGCTGGGTGTGCAGGGAGAGGATGGGCACCAGGTCCTTACCCTGGGGGGCCACGCAGCGTGAAGCTCTCATCTTCCTGGAGCTCTGACACCCCGCCTCTGACCTTCAGGCTCCACAGATGCAGGCTGTTGTCATCCAGCAGGGTGACCAGCTGGCACTAGGGAGGGAGGGGACAGGAACCAGGAGTGTGTGGGCTGGCATGCACCGGGGCCTTTCACACTAGGGTGGCCCGCCCTGTGCCGGCTGATTCAGAGAGCCCCGGAACCAAAAGACCCTTGGCTCCTCTTAGGGTGGTCTGTGAACGGCAGCTGGGGGAAAGGGGGGTGGTTCCAGGCCCTCCCATCGGAACCAGACCCAGGGCTAGCAAATGCCTGCCTCTCCCCACCCCTTCTGGCTGATGTGAGAGTCAGAGGGTGAGGAGGGCCCCTTACCTGGCCAGGTAGGAAGTGGATCTGCACCACAGCGTTGTTCTCCCGGTGCAAACCCATGAACTCCACCCCTGGGGCACCGTAGCTATGAGTAGCAGGCTCAGGAAAAGCTCTAGAAGGCAGGACACCACCCTCTCCCGCCCAAGAGCTAGGACCTCTGGGCCCATGAGGCAAGGAGTATAAATGCCTCAGCAGCACAGAAGGGCTCGCCCTCCTCCCAAACGGCACTGACCAGGACCTTGGGTTGGGAGAAGATGGCAGTGGCCCCGGCCCGCGGGCCCTTGGCCAGTGGTGACGTGGCCCGAGGTGGAGCCAGCTCCAACCAGGGAGAGCTTTTTCAGCCAGGCAGGTGGGGTGACACCCTAGAAGGCTGAAGACTTATCCTGGTAACTGCTGGGCTGCTTCCTACACTCCCCACCCACCTCCGCACCTGAGCTGCAACAGACCCATCAGCTACCACAAGGTGGCACCTGAGAAAAGACAGGGCACCCCCCCTGGCCTCCCCCCACAACCCCTCCCCGCAGCTGTGGCGCCAGGGATTGGTAACCAGGATACAGCCGGCCACGGCCTGGCAACCATTAACCAGCTGAGGGAGTGCTATCCGCCACCTCCAGCCTAGGCCAGCCTGCTGGAGGTGTCCTCCCTGCCCCTGCTGCATAAGAGGAGAAAGAAGGAGCTGGAGCCTCACTGGAGGCTCGAGCCGGGCTCCCCAAGGGTGGGCCCCCATCTCCCAGTACTCCCAGGTACCATGTGGTTCACTCTAGGGACTCAGGTGGGATTTGGGGCTGGAGGAGCTTCCAGACTTGTAGTCCAGACCAGAGAACCCACGCAGTGATCCTCTAAGTTCCTGGAACCCGCCGGCTTGCCTCTGAAATAGCCCAGAGGCCCCCGCAGCCCAGAACCAATGCTTTGCATGGAAGATGGCCCTTTCAGACCACGTCCCGCCAACCAGGAGTCCGTTCTACACTCTGCGTGTACACAGCGGGTGTGCACGGTGGGGGAGAATCTGGAAGACTTAGCACTGCTCCTCTAACCCAAGGACAGCACCCTGGGGCCAGTCTACTAGGTGGGAGAAAAGAAAACAAAACAAAAGCTCTGCCTCCACCTACTGCATTCAGGGCTGACTCCCGAGAGGGTATGCGGAACACCCTGGGCCGAAGGAGGGGTCATCCACAACTGGCTTTTGTGTGAATCCCACCGATGCCCGGGCCCCGCCCCGGGTGGGAGCTGGGGGAACAGAAAGGATACAGCTTGACGGCTCCAGAGCGGGTGCCAATGGCCAGGATGCGCAGAGACAGGCTGTAGCCGAGGGCGCTGGGCTGGTGTGGGAAGCCATGCTCCACCGTCTGCAACGAGAACCATGTGGGTGTGGAAGCTGCAGGCATGTCCCCTCCACTCCACCACAGCTGGGGGACCGGGGCTGCACAGAGGAGCTGCAGCACAGAGCCACCTCCAGCAGGAAGGAGAAATTCAGTCATGTTCAGGTTCCTACCCAGATACCCGAGTGTGGAGTCAATCCCAGACCTGTCTGTGACTTAGTCTTAGGCGCTGGGGGCGCCTTCTCCCCCCAACACCACACTGGCCACTTGACGCTTTCCAGGAATTCTGATTTGGTTTCTCCACCACCCACAGTGTAGGTGACTGACCCAGCCCTCCTGTGGAGGTACGGGGGCAAGGGAAGCTTTGGGGGGGGGGGGGCTGGCACAGTGGAGGAGCCGATGGCTCGGGAAGCCTGCTTGTACCACAGCTCGGGGCCAGTCCCTGGGGCTGGACAGAACCCCCAGCAGCCGGTCCCGGCTCTGGGCTGTCCGAGGCTCCTCCAGCACCGAACACCTGTAGTCTCACCAGTCCCTCCGTTGTGAGGTCTCCTCCACTATGTTTTCAGAAAAGAAGCTTCTGGAGTTTTGTTGCAGACACATGCTTTTGCTCGTTTCTTATTACCGAAGGAATATACATTATAGGAAACTTGGGACGTACGAAGGAGTTTGAAAAGGAAAACAAAAGTCACTCATACTCCCGCAACCAGAAGTGACCCCTGCTAATATCTTGGTGTGTCTGTCTTTCTCGTGTTGTGACTGTACACACGTGTGTGTCTCTATTTAATACAAAGACCTGATTGGGGTAGTGTCTATGGATGTCGCCTACTTGCCACCTATATATAGCCGGCCCAAACCAGCAGAGGCACTAAAGTGACTTTTAAATGGCTAAGGACTCTTTCCTACGTAAAAGTGCCCTAACGCATGAGGCTTTTGTTGTCGCACACTGTCTTTGGTCCTGTGGGTTTTACAGTTGCCAATCGGTGGCAGTGACGACCTTCCTTGGACTCCTACCTTTGCTTGCGACTGGGAGTACTTACTTAGGCAGAGGTCCAGGGCGCGGAACTCCGGGTTTAAAAGGCATGGATGTAAACATCGCAGATCCGGGTTGATAGACCATCTTCAGGAAGGTTTTTGGTCGTTTCTCTATCGGCCCTCCCGCCCCCCACCTCCCACCCCAGGGGATGCCAAACCCATAGAGCTAGATCAGAGCAGGGCAAAGGATGCCAGTCAGCTACTTTTTTTTTTTTTTTTTTTTTTTAAAGCAGTGGAGACTCTGCTCTGCAGAGAAAGATTATGCCAGTCAGGTGGCTCTCCTTAGGCCCGGGCTCCTCCTCTTAGCTCTCACATCAGGCCTCAAAGGAGAAGAAAGACCGAAGTCCTGGCGATGGCAGGCACAATAGTTTAGTAAACTCGGTGCTGCCTGTTGGCTTATCCAGTCCAGTCTGGTGGCTCCCGGGAGGAGGCCCTGAGCTGGGGCTGCCCGGGAGCAAGAGCCCCACAGAGTTTATTCTGGGGACACATGGGTGGAAGGGTCCCCCAGGTCTGGCTCTTTGCCAGGAACCAGCCTGCCCTACAAATGGCTATACCTGCAACAGACGGCCTGGAGAGCAAAAGTGACCCTGCTGGAGCCCCCCTCCCCCTGAGGCCCCCCCCAACCCCCCTCCCGCCCCCCAGCCAGCCCAGGTCCCGGTTCAGCTATGTAAAAAATGCAGCGCCTGGAAAAGCCTTGGGGAGATAGCAGAGTGTCTGGAATGTAAACATTTCCCAGGAAAAGGGGGGGGCAGGGCACCCAAGCTCCCCCAGAGTCCCCTCCCGGCCACAGCCTCAGGTTGCTGGGGCCTCAGGAAGCCAGCGGCCAGGTTCCTGGGATGGTAGCATTTTTCAATCATCCCAATCAGCAGGAGTGTGCGGCCAAAGCCTCTGGAATTTGGAGGAGTCTGCGGAAAATGTCCCGCAGGAAGGAGCCCTGTGTCCAAGAGACCCACATTGCCCAGTGTGACAGTTGTGAGCTGCACAGAGATACAGAGCACTAGCAACATGGCTGGTGCCACCAAGGAATGGAAGTTTTCATTTTAATTAAAAAATTTTTAGATTTTTTTTTTTTAATTTATTTCTAGGAGAGAGAGAGAGAGACACAGCGTGAGCAGGGGAGGGTCAGAGAGAGAGGGAGACACAGACTCTGAAACAGGCTCCAGGCTCTGAGCTGGCAGTCAGCACAGAGCCCGACACGGGGCTCGAACCCACGAACTGTGAGATCATGACCCAAGTGAAAGTCGGACGCTTAACCAACTAAGCCACCCAGGCGCCCCTGCTAGGACATTTTAAATTACATATGTGGCTTTTGTTATATTCCCATTGGGCCGAGGTGCTGCCCTAGACGATTCTGCCTCAGGCTAAGGGCAAGAAGGTCAAGCCAAAGAGAAAACACCACGCAGCTTTTTTCTGTCAGGCTCTCCGGCCACGCATTATCCTACCCTCACTGGCAGGAAGTTCTCCTGGCATCCCACTTGAGTTCCTCCTGCTGCAGGTGGGCCCCTTTTCCTTAACTGGAGGGAGACAAAGGTCGGGTCCACCTTTCATTCAGTCTCTTGTACTTACTCCTCATTTCCTTCAGGGTCCCGGGGACCCCGCACCACTACCACCTCTCATCTCCACCTTCTTTTCCATAGGCTGGTTTAGAAAGAACAGGGACTGGGGCCCCTGGGTGGCTCAGTCGGTTAAGCACTTGACTTTTTTTTTTTTTTTGTAAGGCTTATTTATTTATTTTTGAGACAGAGAGAGAAAGAGAACACATGCATGGGCACAAGCAGGTGAGGGGCAGAGAGAGAGGGAGAGAATCCCAAGCAGGCTCCACATTGTCAGTATAGAGGCCAATGTGGGGCTTGAACTTACAAATTGTGAGATCATGACCTGAGCCGAAATCAAGTGTCGGATGTTCCACTGACTGAGCCACCTAGGCGCCCCAGCATCCAGCTCTTGATTTCAGCTCACGGTTCATGGGATCGTGCCCCATGTTCGGCTCTCTGCTAACAGCATGGAGCCTGCTTGGGATTCTCTCTCCCTCTCTCTCTCCCCCTCCCTTGCTTTTTCTCTCTTCTCTTTCAAAAAGCTTAAAAAAAAAAAAAAGGCAACATCATGGATGGAACTAGAGCGTACTATGCTAAGCGAAATCAGAGAAGGACAAATATCATATGACTTCACTCATATGTGGAATTTAAGACACAAAACAGAAGAACATAAGGGAAGGGAAGCAAAATAATATAAAAACGGGAGGGGGACAAACCGTAAGAGACCCTTAAACACAGAGAACGAACTGAGGGTTCTGGCAGGGTGTTAGTGGGGGGATGGGCTAAATGGGTGAAGGGCGCTAAGCTAAGGAAGACACCGCTGGGATGAGCGCTGGGTGTTATGTGTGAGTGATGAATCACTAAATTCTATTCCTAAAATCATTATTACACTATAGGTTAACTAGCTTAGATATAAGTTAAAATAATAATAAAAACACATACATACATGCCAAAAAAAGAACAAGAGAACAGAATGAATAGAGACTGAGTCAGGCCCACCAGGCTTTGAATCCCCTTCTGCCACTTAAAATGCCTTGGGACTTGGGTGAGCTCTTTGCCTCTCTGAGCCTCATTGCACATCTGAGAAATGGGAGGGTGCCAACGACCGCAGTGAGCAGGACCGCCCGTGGCTTGAATGTAACCTTCAAGAAGCTGGTGGCTGGAAGGCTCAGCCCAGCCCGCAGAGCACTCAGGCCTCGCCCCACACAGCCCGCCCAGTTCTCCATCACTCCCTTTATTCCTCAGGAGATCTTCTCCAAGGGATCATGGCTCCCTCAAGAACAAAAGGAGGGGAGGAAATATGGCGCCCGTACCTGGGCAGGGGCCAAGAGACTAGGTTCAAATGTAATTAGCGTGGTGACAGGGGACACCCCAGGTCGGGGAAGAGGTGGGGAGGAGAGAAACCTGCAAATAGGGCCCACAAATCCCCAAAGGAGGCTGCACACCTGAGTGTGGGCAGAGGGAGGAGGTGTGGCCCCAGGCCAGATCCCAGAGGCCTGGGGGTCTTGTCGGCAATGGGGAAAGAAGGGATTTGGATTCGGGGAGAGGACAGAGGGCAGTCAGGGAGGAGCCAGAAACCCAGAGCAGCCCGGCCTCCCCATTCCTTGGTTGTCCCATCTCCCAACTTCTAAGAGCCTTTAAAGACGCAGCCCCTCACCGGAGTACAAGGTGCACACGGGGCACAGGAAGTGGGCTCAGCCCCAGGGATGCCCTGCTGTGGGACTTCCAAGGGCACGCAGCAGCCCCGAATCATCCCCCTCCCGGGACAAGGGGTGGGGACTCGGCCTAGGACAGTAGAGGCCTCCGGCTCAAATTCAAGCTAGGAGGTTGCCCAAAGCCTGGCAGCCACTGGTGCCAGCCTCCCCTACCTCCTGAGATCAACATCCAGCCTACCCACCCTGCCCCCACCCTGCTACCTGGCTCAGGTGACCTCTGCCAAGGGAGGAGAGAACAATGAATTCTTTTGACAGCAGTTAGGGAAGGAGAGATTTGTAAGAGCCGCCAAACTGCAACATTAGCCTGGTGTGGGAAAGAAAGCCCCGTCTGTCTCCTGCTGGCCCCAGGACCCCAGTTCAGGTTCTCGGAAAGGAGAGAGCAAGGGCTGTTGGTCAGAGACGGCGGGGGCCCTTCATCTTGTCCCCAGCGAGGGAGGACGCCGGCCAAGATCCAGGGCCAAAGATTTTGTCGGGGGGCTGGAAGGAGGGCTGTCTAGGGCCAGAGGGGTCACGCCCACCCACTGGGCTGGGTGGCACTGCCCTGTACTGGGTGCGGTCAGCTCAGATTCCTGGCCGTGGCAGCAACCTGGCCTCCCTGTGTGGCTGTCACCTGACACCAGGGGCCCAGCCACAAAAAAGCCAAGACCAAACAACCTGGTCCTGGACAGGGGCAGCCGGTCGGGAACACACTGTTTGTTCAGGGCCTGGTGGTGGGGGGAGTGTGGGCGGGCTGGGCAGGAAGGGCCCAGAGCCGTTATCAACGGCTGGTTTCACCAGGGGAGGGAGAGGCCTCAAGCGATTTCCAAGGCAGGAGTTTTACTGTGGCATGAGTTTCTGTCCCCTTGGCATCACTTCCTCCCCACTGACGCATCCAGCGGGCTCCACAGTCCCCTGATCTGGTCTTGGATGGCTCAGAAGACTACTTCATGGGGAAAGAAACTGAGGCTTGGGAGGGGAGGCCACCATCCTCCAGGGCCAGCTGGTAGGTAGACAGAACCGGGGACCCTGTTCCTAGCCGGCGCTACCACTTGCCATATACTCAGGCTGTGCAAGCCCTAGAGGCCTCAGTCTTCTCACCTGTAAAATGGGAATGCCACCCACTGTGAGGCACCCGTCATGAGGATGAGGTGAGGCACCAACTGTGTACCAGGCACCATTCAAAGCCACTTAACTTGCTTAGCATGCCAACCTGGATGTAGAGACTATTACGATGCCCACTTTGTAGATGAGGAAACTGAGGAGCCGAGAGGTTAAATAACGTGTCTGCAATGACTCAATGAGAAAGCGGCACAGCCAGCACCTAGACTCAGGCCATCTGGCTTTAACCACTGAACCACCCGGCCCCTTGGCTGTTTGGCTGAGGGTTCAGAGACTCTGTCTACAGGCACAGCTCCTTCCCAGGTAGCACCGGTGTGGTCTGGACACTCCTTGCTTCACCAGGCACCATTCAGAGGGCCCCTCATCTCCGAGTGAATAACACCTGCACTGACGGGCCACCTGAGGCTTACAACTCCGGCTCTGTGGATCCATCCCACTGTCCCTGAACTCAGTCTGAGGCCAGGCAAAGCCCACAGAGCTGTGCTCTGAATCCCTAGCCACCAGGAACGCACAGCCTTGCAACTTAGACCTTAACCCATTTAATCTTCCCACCAACTCTCTGGAGTAGCGTCTGTCATCTCCCCTGGAGAGATGAGTGACCTGCCCAAGGTCACCCAGCTGGTGAACCTCAGCACTCAGTTCTGGGGCCGGCACCACTAACCCCTGGGCCAGACCGCCTCGCGATGAATGGAGATCACCGTTGTTATTCTGTCCAAGTTAAACGTATCACTTTCCCTTAACCTGCTCCTCACCTCTCCTGGGCTCCCCACTTCATTGCTTGGCACCATTCACCGCCCGGCATGGCACCCCACAGTCATGCTGGGCACCCACCGCCCTTCCCTGCCCCGCTTACTCCTACACCCCCATCTAGTACCAGGCCTCATGCCCTAAATAGTTCTCTAATCCAGCAGTCCTCAGCTGGGGGCCGCTGGGCAGTGTCTGGAGACATTTCTGGTTGAACCTTTTGAGGGAGCAGGGCCAGGCACGCTGCTAACCGTTCTCACCACAGAGCCAGCCCTGAATGTCAACAGTGAGAAGGTTGAGAGGCCCTGTTCTATCCCCGCCCTGGGCACCCTCCCCCCCGCCCCCCCCCCCCCCCCCCCCCGCACTGCCCAAGCCTCATCCAATCACGGCAATGCTCTACTTTAAAAAAAAAAAAAAAAAGTTCTTTTCTAAACTGTAAATGGGATCCCTCTCTCCCCTGCTCAAAACCCACCCCAGCTACGGGGTGTCAGGCCCCAGATTCCCAGGTTCCCGGCTTCCTCAAGCTGACTTCGGGGAAGCCTGGTTGGGGGGGGGCGGGGCTGACATGGGCGGGACCACCCAGGCTTCCAAATATTCCAGGATCTGGACTCATTCCCCATTCCCCACCCTTCAGGCTCCCCACTCATTCAGTGTCTACATGAGAATAAACCAGCCCATCCCCACTCCCCCTCCTCCTTTCTAGTCCCAGGAAGTGGAATTTTAGACCATCAGCTCCTTTCCTCTTTCCAGACTATAAACATCCTGGAGGCTGAAGAGGTTATCTGAGATCCCCCCACCTCAGCCCCAGCCCTGGGCTGTGGAGGTAGTAGGTGCTCAATGCAGGCTTCTAGCTAGTGAATGGAAGGAGGAAGGAATTCCAGGAGCCTCCCCTCCCCCTCTCCCCAGCCAGGCCTAGGGGACAGGCCACCAGCTGTGGGGCACTGGGGTGGGGGGGGAGGTGACTCCTCCGCCCCAGCCCCGCCCCGACACACAGCTGGAACCTGGGGCAGGGGTTCCTCCCTCTGCTGAGCCTGTCTGTCCGGTTTCTACTAGAATTGGCCACCTTTCTGGGGTGTGATATCTCTCCATGTCATCGGGGACAACTGAGGCACGCGTAGGTCACCCAAGCCCCTAGGTGGGTGCTGAGGCTCTGAGACCCTCCCCCAACTCACGGGCTACTCACTTCGAACTCAGGGTAGCAGGCCCCCAGGGGCCCCGAGATCCTGCACTCCCAACACCTGCACCCCGTTTCCCGAGGCCCCAAAACCCTGCCCACAGCTTCCTTCTGTCAATGGAAGGAGGTGCTCGTTTAGGAAAGCCCTCAACCCGCAGGGGAGTGGCCTCACAGCAAAGCTCCACAGGTCAAGAAAATCAGAGGAAAATGGCAGGGCACGCGGGGACGGCCACCCACCCCAAACGAGCCCCTGGGACTGCTCTCTCCCTGGGAGGCAGCCCCTGAAGACAGACAGCAGCTAATGTTCCTGGACCACGAATTATTTAACTCCATATAATTCTCGCAACATGCCTATGATGTGGGTGGCAGGCACAGGGTCACCTAAGCGCTAAGTGGCCAAGCTATTTGAAGCCCCGCGCATCAGCATGTGCTGGAGAAGTCATCGCTGCCTGCAGTCCACCTGCGGGACAGAGGGAAGCACGGGGACACAGGCCTCAGGCCGAGATCAAAGCAGACCAAAGAGAGGCTAATTACCCCGAAACACGAGCAGATTGCTAGGTGGCTGCAGAGCTAATAAACCTCATTGAGCTCCTCCTGTTGACAGGTCGGCTCGGGCCTTTCCGGGCACCAGCCACGCTGGGGCGGCCCTGGGGAGCTTCTGGGACCTCAGCAGGTTCCGGGTTGGGGCAGCCAGATGCCAGCCGCGGCACGTTGTCGCAGGTTCCCCTCCCCGCTCACCCAGGCCTAGCGCTGCCATGAGGAACTGTAGCCTTCCGCCTAAGGGGACGGCTGTGTTTTCCTCTGGGGGCAATCTGAGGAGAAAGGGGACAGCCATGGCCTGTGGTCACTGCCCGAAGGACCGGGCATCACGGGAACATGGTTACACCTGCAGGGTTCAGCTTCCTTTCATCTTTCCAGTCCCTAAGCCTCCTCAACAGCACTGTGAGGAGATAGGTTGTTTTCTCCTTATTTTACAGGTGGGGAAACTGAGGCTGGAAGCAGCAGAGTGCTTTGCAGAGGACACACAGCCAAGAGGACTCAGGACAGGGAGTCCTAATGCCCGGGCATCCCACTGACCTTTCTCGGGAAAGCCTGCCAACCAGACCCCACTTCCAGAGCCAGAATCCCAAGAGGCACTGCAGGCAGCACCAAGTTAATACCTTAATCCAGGTAAAGGCAACCTGAGTGGCCCGGCCCGCGGAGGGTGGATGATACGGTGCCTGCCATACGCACCTGACCCACTTCCCCTTACCTTGTTAAACTGGAAAAGGTCCCGCTTGAGCCTCTCCCTCGCAGGGTCATGTCCTGGCCTCAGGAACCGTCTCATCGTGCCTGGTGTGCAGCCTCCTAGAGAAAGAGGAGGAGCCGCTGATCACCAGGGAGAGGCAGACGCGCAGCCTGGCCCCAGCGCCCATCCTGGCTCCCAGACGCCAGCTTGGCCCGGCCCGGCCGCTCTCCCCAAGCCCACAGCGGCTTCACCGACTCTCCTGCGCACCCTCGCTCCATCCGCCAGGTACAGTGGAGGAACCTCAAGGACTTCTGTACCTGGAGGTCCAGGACTGGCTGAAGCTCTCACGCCGGCTCGGGGCCGCCCGTGGCCTTATAAAGCCAGCGGGAGAAGCTGGGGGAGGAAGCCATTTCACCTGGCTTTATAGGAGCCGAGGCCCTGAGGTTAATTAGCTTAATTGTTAACCTGTTTTCTGAAAAACCATAAAAGCCCAGCTAAACAGAAAGGGAAACTTCCCAGGCCTCTCTCACGAGAGCCAGTTGGGAGGCAGAAGTACAAAGGCCGTCCACCTGGGCTCCCAGACCAGAACCTGAACAGGGGCAGGGGGCAGACCTGGCAGCGATCCCCGGGGCCAGCACACCTGGGCAGGCCTTTCCCGCTGACCGCAGGGAAGCCTCTCCCACGGCAACGGGCAGAAGCCTGAACAGGTGACATGTGGGACACAGTCTGGTACCGCTGGGGTTTCAGAAGCCGCAGCTCTCGCCCTGGGCTTCCCGGCTGGCCCCCCACTCCCACTCCTGGCCATCCCGGTCCCAGCTCCCCTGGGCTCTGCTGGGGTGCGCCCATGACTCCCTCTTCCCATGGGCCCAGCAGAGCCTTGTCAGGAGAAGTCTGCTCCCAATAAAGAAACCAGCTCAAGGCCCCAAACCCGGCCGCTCAAACCATCCGAGTATAGAACGCATTCCCAATCCGAGGAACTATTTCTGGATCATCCTTGGGGGAAGGGAGAAGGATCATCTTCTCTCCAGTTTCCGGCTTCCAGCGGCACAGCCTCCCACTGACCACAGGACGCCAAGGCCTGTCCTCAGGAACACGGGGGCTCAGGCCTACCCGACTAAGCAGACCGGGTCCTGGCCCCGGAGGAGGGGCAGGCAAAGACAGGCCAGTGTAGCGCGTGGAGTGCCCTGCCGGGGGGCACCAGGCCAGGGTGCAGGTTGGGGGGAACACCCGGCCCAGACCGGGGGATGCCCTTTGGGGAAAGAAGGTATCAGAGACCTGAAGGATGCCTTTTAGTTTCTGGCTTCTCAGGAGGTGACAAAAATGAACATCGTGCCGGGGCTTTGCACATGAAAGGACCATGTGTGGCCCAAGACTGGGGGCTCCCTCCCAGGCATGTGCTTGGCAGAGGGGGGCGGCGGCGGTAGTCTTCTGGCAGAGCAACCAAGGGCTGGCCATGCTGGGAGGGGACACCCCACTTGGCAGAGACACATATCCCGGGGCAATCCAAACACCACCCTGGCTGGAAACAGGTAAAGACCAGCCCTCGGAAGGCCATCACCTTCTGGGGGCACCAAAAAGACCGCCACTTGCAGGAGGGGGTGGGGTGGATGTGAGAGATTCGGGCCTTTCACGTTTTGGGGAAGCCAGGGCAGAACGGGGAGCCCCGCTTCCCTACCGCAAGTAGCCGAGAAACTGCCAGGTGCCCACGGGACCCGAGGCCCCGCAGCGGGTCAGGGAAGAAACACAGGTAAGGCCCGGAGGCTCTGGGGACTGGGCGTGAAAGCACTTCGGGGCGAGCAGCAGGGACCTGGGCCTCCCGGACAAACAGCTGAACCTCGGCCTTGCATTCCAGCTGTGGGGGAGGGCGGCACAAGCTCATAAATCGGCAGCAGCTCCGCTCCCGGCTCCTGGGGGCGTCCGCTCTCCCTGCCTGGGCCTAGGTCACTGGGTCAGAAGCCAGAGGAAGCTGGGAGCGGTGCCCTGGAGGAGAGGGGCCTACAAGGAAGGGCCTGCTCTAGGGAGGGGCTGCTCTGGGCTCTGGCCTGAAGGATCCATGCCGGCTGTGGGGGCTGTGGGGTCGGGACCAGAGGGCACAGGGCCATCTGTGCCAAGGACCCACACAGGCTCGAGGGTGACATGGCACAGACCCAGGGGGATGAGGTGCAGGGGAGGAGGGAGGCAGACAGGATGCAGAGACCGCTGGGAGATGGTAGGCACTCCATCCACCCAAATGCCCTGCAGAACATCTGCTGCATACCAGGCACTATACCAGACTCCTACATGCTATTTTTATTACTTTTTAAACATTTCGCTCCAGTAATCCCTGCTCACTGTAAAAAAAAAAAAAAAAAAAAAAAAGAGGAGAAAATCCTCCCTAAACCCCACTACTCGTAGGCCCAGTGGCGTGTCGGAACATGTCCTGGGCACTTCTGCACAAGGTACACCTAAACCCCGTCCCGGATGCTTGTTTGCCCTCCACAAGCCTCCCTGGAAGTTGAGTGGAATGTCTCCACTTGGCAGACAAGGAAATGAAGACCATGGAGGGTGGACAGCTTCAAGGGTCGTTGAGGAGAAAACCCAGCAGAACTTGGATTTGCCCCCAGGCCTGGCGCGCTCCAAATCTAAGGACTCGGGGAGGCAGGGAAGGATGGGTCCCACAGGACACAGGGTGCCTAATTACATCCCTGCAATTCAAAGGCACGGACACATGCAGACACACACACTCCCACGTGCCTTCAGCTCAGAGCCAACGAAGCAGTTTGGGGCTTGGGGCCCGGCTGGTCGCTGCTGGCGAGGTGCCACCTGCTCACAGAGGGCTGGGACTTCACGGGCACCGGGTGACGGAGCCAGCACCAAGACCGGCAGCCACGACATCTGTTCCTCACTCCAGCCAACCCCTCAGTGTTGCTCCCAACACAGAAATGACTGCCCAGGTCAAGGCATAAGAAGAGCACCCTTTCTTGAAAGGGAACAGGTCTGGGACTGGCTAGATTTACCTCCAGGCAAACCCTCGGCTCTGCTCACACCCGATAAGTGGGTTCTCCAGAAAGAAGCTTCAGGGACACAGGCCTGGAGCTTTATGGTATGGAACAGACCCTACCTATTCAGCCCACTCCTGGGGGTGAAGAGTGCATAAGGGAAAGAGCCAGGGCTTGGTACCAACAGTCAGCGCTCAACCACCAAAGCTCAGCCCCCGCAAGCTGGGTGGCCACCAAGGTAGCCCCTCCAGCCCCACTGAGCTCCTCGGCAAAGGGAGGTGCACCTGTCTGCTGGTGGGGAGCAGATATTGTCCTAGGGCTCGGGACGCAACGATGACAAAGACAGACGTGATCCTTTATTTCACCAAGTTGACATCTTTGCAGGGGAGAGCGTGATGACTCACAAGTTCACAAATCAGTCAGCAGGACGGTTTCAGAGAGAGAGAGCAGGGCCCACAAGGAAACGAAGGAAGGAGCCAAGACAGAGTGACCAGGGCGTGGTGGCTGGAAGGACTCGGTGAACGTTCCCGAGTCTGGGTCCATGGGTTTGCTGCTCCTTCTGCCACAGAATGTTTTTCCTCCAGATAACCCACCTGCTCCCTCCCTCCCTCCTCTCTACTCAAACGTCCCTTTTTGGACACTCTCTCCTACTTCCCAGTTTGCTCCTTAGCACTGGTCACAGTGAGACAGGTCTCCCTACCAATCCTGGTTGTTACCCGGCAGCCCTCGGCAAGGATGAGCCTTCTCATTCTTATCAGGACTCCTGCCCTCTTTTCACTGCGGCACCGGCACCGCACCGGCGCTAAATGAATGAAGAAGGGTGGAAACGCCTCCGCCCAGACCTGAATGATAGGAAGTGGTCAGCCATGGTAAGGTTCGGGGGCAGGGCGTGTCAGGGGAACGGAACAAGCTTGCATCTTCCAGGGGGATGAAGACGAGCACAGGGGCTGAGTGCAGGCAACAGGGCAGATGGGGTGGGCCAGAAAGGGGGCCTGGAGGGCCACTGAGGAAAGTCTCAGTCCTAGTTCACTGGGAGCCAGCTGACAGTCCTGGGCAGGGCCTGCCCTCCCCTCCCCCACACCGTGCCCCACTCCCGCCAGGCGTAGCCCCATGCTGGCTGACCCATCTACTCACCCCCCACCCCAGGCTCCATCTACTATGGTCTCCCTGTCTGCTTTCGTCTGAAATAACCTTCTTGCCTTCACGCAACACATCAAAAATCATCTACAAAGCGTTTTCCTCCTGAACCCATCTTGATCATTCTCCGCCTCCTCCCTGAGGGGCTTGTCCACACGTTATGCTAAAATGGCCCCTAAAACCACCATGGACAAGGGCCCCCATCTGGCTCCTCGAATGTTCTCCCCAGCCTTGTGCTGGTCATGAAGCTACCAGGGAAAATAAGAAGCAACTTAAGTGGCCAACACCAGGGAGCAGGTGAAGTGGGCCCAGCGCCACGGTGGGCATATACAGTCTGTAAAAGGGCAGAAGACGGTGGATATGGAACTATGTGCACCAGGTACCTGAGAGCCAGGCAGACTCCATTAAAAATAAGTAGACAACACCCTGGCAGGGTTATGCGATTAGTGGAGACTTTTTCCTTCTTTTATCTGCCTCCCAGGCTGGGCAGATAAGAGGATCACATGCGAGAAGGGGCGAAGGCCCAGAGAGTGGTCAGGTATGAGGGTGGCCCTAAGCTCACAGGAGGCGCTCAGTGCCGTCAGTGGGATTGCTCCGGCTTTCTTGGGGGCTGGGTTCCTCTCCGGCCATGTTAACCTGAACAGGGGAGAGGCCTGCCCGCTGGACACCAGATGGGTGCAGAGGCAGGGAAGAGACAGGCGGGTGGGACCAGCTGGATGACCTTGGGCTTCAGGGTCCCAGGACCAGAGGGTGGATGTTACTACTTGATAGGCCACGCCCACTGGGGGGATGCCAAGAAAAGTATGAGGCAGAGTGGCTGGAGAGGTGTAAGATGTTCTGAGGGTCCTCTGGGCTTCCTGCACCAGAGACGCCACATGCCCAGAGCATGACCCCGGAGAAGGGGCTTCGTAAGGAGAAACACCACCATCCCCTGAACGTCTAAAGAATGCCCAACCTCAGGCTCAGTTCCTTCCTGTCGCCCTCTCTGTCCTTGACGGGACTCAACTCCAAGCAGCCCTCCCTGCTCTGCCCTCTGCTCCCTTGGGTGCGGGCGCTCAGGGTCTGGGGCTGGGCCATGTGAACCTTGCTGACTGATGGCTGAGCTGTGTGTGTGTACTGGTGAGGAGGGGAGCGCTGATTCTTAACCACTTGCCACACAGGTCTGTGCCTCATGTGTGGAACCAGCCTGTGAGTTTCCTGTGGGCAGCTGACCTGGTGATTCTCTCCCCTTCCTGCTGCTCAAATCACCCAACACTGCCACCGGCCACGAAACATGCCAGAGGCCAGGACTGGTGTCCCCACACCCTGATGCACACCCTGGAAAGGACAGGAGAATGGTCTCCTTGGCAAAGTCACACCCTGGTTTCCCTTTCCATCCTCAGGGGGAGACCCCACCGTGGAGATGTACATGAACCCTGCATCTCAGGAGCTCAGTAAAGAGACTAAGAGAGGCAGAGATGAAATAACCAGATGGGGCAGGCTTGTCTTGGCCCCTTTCTCTAAGCAGATCTGATTGTGCTACGGGGAGGGGAAAAAGGGGGCCCCAGCCCAGATTGCTCAACCCACACAGGTACTGTTTGCCCAGAGGCAGAGGCTCGGCCAAGCTAAGCCTGTCTGTCCTGAAGGTGTGAGATGGGACATGAGAAGGTCCCTCAATAGCGTGGTCAGCTCCAGTGATCTGGCCGGAGGGGCTCTGCCCAGGGGCAGGACTCTAGACACCTAGGCCCGAGGGAAAGAAGGCCCCGGCAGCCACACTCAGCACCTGGCTGAGTTCCCCATCTCCAGGAGCACATACAGCATGAGCTGGAGTCCCAAGCTCTTCTCTCCTCTCCCCTTTGTTTGCGCTCCCCACAGCCCCCTGCTGCTGCAGAGGCTGCCCTCCCTTCCCCACGAGGGGAGGGTGACATCCTGTGTGAGGCCTGCATGTGGCTGTGTCCTTCCGTCTGCGTCTGTGGGGTATGAGTACACCTCCTACCAAGGGGAGCGGTGGCGCAGGGCTCTCACCGACTGGGGCCGCTGTCTGTGCCAACTCAGGTGCCCAAGGCTGCTTCGCAGGTGTCCATGTTGCCCAGGGAAACAATCTCCCAGAGGCACCAGACAGTGCCCTGGCCAGCAACCACGCCTTGGCTGAAAGGGCACGGGGCTAGGTGGGAGGTGTGACTACGAGAGGGGACAGGAACCAGAAGGCTGTCACTGCTGGTGTTAGGTAATAACAAGGATCGAGATGCAAACTGTGGCCAGATGCCACCTGAAGCACTCTACCTACATCATCTCATGTAATTCTATTACTTACAAAGTAACCCATTCGGAGAGAGATCAAGCCCAGGCAGTTAGTGAGAGTCCTAGCCCCAAGCTGAACTCTGACCTGATGGCACAACCCTCTGTCTGCCAACTTCAAGCCCCTCACCTAGGGCAAAGGGACTGGTCAGCAGTAGCCTGGAGGGGCCAACCTGAGTGAGTGGCCAGAGCCTGACCTCACCCTCCCTGGCTGGGCCCAGGGCAGCCACGCCCCTTGACTCCACCCTAAGGAGCCACAGGCCAATCCCACAAACCCAGGAGGGCCTTCCTGCCGCACCCAAGGCTCCTCCTACAGGGTTTCCCACCCCAGCCACTGAGGATGAGGTGGGAGTTTGAAACGCATGCATTCCCTGAACACACCCCCATTCCGGAGGGCTCTGTCCCTTCCTGCGGCCCAACATCAGACTTCTCCAGAGAAGCGAAAAGACTGGAGATGGCCAAGCCCGAGGAGGAAAGCCATTCTGGGGACCAGGTGGGCAGCCTGGCTCATCCTCTCAGGCCCCATTCCACTGCCTCCTACTTGCCTCAAACCTTGAACAGCTGACCCAAGGAGGTTCCAAGAGAAGTCAGCTCCAGGAGAAAGGGACAACTGCCTGTCCTGTCCATGGCTGTATCCCCAGGGCTTACTGCCCAACATGGAAGACACTCCAAAGCTATCTGAAGAATGCCCTCACCCTCTGCACATCTGCGCTCAAATGCGGCACCCTCACCGCCTCTCCAAGTTGCAGCCCGTCCCCCCACCCCACCCCAGGGGTCCCAATCCCCTACTTTTGTTCCTATTCTAGATACTAGAGTCAACTTTCAACACATGCTTTATTACTTATGCTGTTTTCTGTCACTCATGCTCCCCACCCTTTACAATGTGATTCGTGGGATGGCAGAGATCTCTGTTTTGTGTAAGGATTACAGCTGGTGTCTAAGCCACGCTGGGCACATAGAGGCACCAGTAAATACTTATTACGTGAATGAACAAACAGCTAGGACTGAATAGAGATCAACAAGGCAAAGGTCTTCTCCAGTTGGGAGCCACTGACCCCAAAGAGTACTGGGCGGGGGCCCCACGGGGTCCCTCGGGGAACTTCCCCACCCTGTTCGCAAGCCTCTAGGCCAAGGCCAGAGCCATGTAGACATCATGCCTGGCATCCCGCTGGAGATGCCTTTGTGGGCCCTGCCTCAGATCAAGGCTCCAGGACACCCAGCAAGGAGGCTCCAAGAATAACATGATTTGCTAGGATCAAGTAGTCCCGTGCCCAGATGTCCCTCTCATCAAACCCTGGGAACACTGAGTCAGGTGTCCTGAGAGAAGACTCTAGTCTCTGCCGAATTCCTTAAGGGTAGAGTCAGGTACCTAGCAGCTTTCCCGTCCCCACGCCCAGAGAAGCCTCTCCTAGCTCAAGAATTCACTGTGGTTCCTGGGAAGGGGAAGGTGTAGGGTGACTCTTCAAAGTGCCAGTTTCCTCTGAGAGGCAGGGAGGGGAGGGAAGGTCACCTCAAAGGGAGCTGAGCAGAGCCCCATGGTGCCAGGGCACAGGAGGGGACGGTGTCCTGGGGAACCCTGGGAGCCAAGGCTGGAGAAGTGTAGAGGAGAAAGCAGTTCCAATGCCCCCTCCCCTCCCCGGGAACACCCCTCTCCTGCCCCATACCCTCCTTCTCCCTGAAGGCTGCTCGTGGGTAGGGGAAAACAAAGTTGCCAAACAGACCTGGCATGCCTCGACCCAGGAGGAGCCCTGATTGTGATATCGGCTAAGTGAGATAAGGAGCTTCTCCGAGCTGAGTACTCAGGAGAAGGAAGTCCAAGCTCACAGCAGGCAACCCAGGAGTGGGGAGTGTGGGCCTCCTGGGCCTCCTCCGCTCAGGTGTCTCAACAGCTGCCCCTCACACTTCTGGAAGGACCGGGAAGGCTGAGGAACACCACAGGTTTCCTGAGACTCTTGCCTGGTATGCTCAGTGTAGAAAGGGGTGGGGGGCGAGGGGGTAGGGGCGCATTAAAGACTGTTGGTAGAGGCTTCACACTTTCCAGCTCCAGGCCCCACTTCCTCAATCAGCGGGGGGCGGGGGTAGACTTGGGGCCAGGAGGCCGCTCCTTGCCTGAATGGGGTTGAAAGAGAGCACAGTGGAGTTAAAGCTCCTTCAGAACAAAAGAGCAGCACAAGAATGTGACTGATGCCCCTCCAGCTCCAACAGGGTATAGAACACATACAGCCAAGCCCTCTGCTGAGCAAAAAGTTGAGCAGATTAGATTGTATACCCTCTTCCTCCCAGGGAAGGCCCCCACCTGGGGTCTGGCTTTCATGCCTCACTCCTGGCTCTCCCAGGGAGCAGGGGGAAGTACCAAGGGCCGGAGAAACACAAGGTGAGGTTAGAAGGGGCCGCTGTCCTCTACCTCTGCCTCCCTAGTTTCAAGGAACGATACTTGCATTTAAAAAGGTCTGACTTCCAGGGGCGCCTGGGTGGCTTAGTCGGTTGAGCGTCCGACTTTCATTTCGGTCATGATCTCGTGGTTTGTGGGTTCGAGCCCCGCGTCGGGCTCTGTGCTGACTGCCAGCTCAGAGCCTGGAGCCTGTTTCAGAGTCTGTATCTCCCTCTCTCTGACCCTCCCCTGTTCACGCTCTCTCTACCCTACAAATAAATAAAAATATTTAAAAAAAAAAAAAAACCTCTGACTTCCAAAGGCTTTCAAAAATCAGGACCTCTTGGGGCACCTGGGTGGCTAAGCATATGAGTCCGTTAAGCAGTCGACTTCGGCTCAGGTCATGATCTCACGGTTCATGGGTTCAGGCCCTGTGTTGGGCTCTGTGCTGACAGCTCAGAGCCTGGAACCTGCTTCAGATTCTGTGTCTCCCTCTCTCTCTGGCCCTCCCTGTCTCTCAAAAATGAATAAACGTTAAAAGAAAATTTAAAGAAGTATTAAAAAACAAATCAGGACCTCTCAGATGACGTTTGGACAAAGAAGTTAAATTCCCTCACAACTCACCAGGCATGTCCAAAAGGCTCAGGTGTCTGCCCAAAGGCCCACAGGTGACTCTTTTTAAGCTTTATGGCGGGGGGGGGGGGGAGCTAAGCAGTTCACATACATCCCCATGCCTGTTATAAGCCAGGCCACACGTGTTCGTGACATTTTTTTCATTCTCCCGTCAACAAGGCTCGCTGGGGCTCGGCATGGTTAAGTGACCGAGCCAAGATTAAGTAGCAAGAAATCACCAAGGCAGGATTCAAAACTATACCTGCTGTCCAGAAAGACACCAAAACTTAACACCACGTTTAAGGAAAAAGACTGTGAGGCAAGAGGGAGTTTTGCCTCTTACTTTACACTTTTCTAAAATGTTTCACTTTCCCCACAATGGGCTCCTGTTGCTTTTTAAAAAAAATTTTTTTTAATGTTTATTCATTTTTGAGACAGAGAGAAACAGAGCGCAAGTGGGGGAGGAGCAGAGAGAGAGAGAGAGAAGACAGAATCTGAACCAGGCTCCAGGCTCTGAGCTGTCGGCACAGAACCTGATGTGGGGCTCAAACTCACGAGCCGAGTAGAAGTCGGACGCTTAACAGACTCAGCCACCCAGTGCCCGGGGCTACCACTGCCTTTTTAATTTTTTAAACTAACGGTTCAGCTGGGATCATGGGCCTTTTTCTTCTTTTAATCCAACTGTATTTAAAAAGTTCCTAAGTGCTAAATTATGAAGTTATCAGAATTATATTGTTTTGCCACCAAGACACTCCATTGACTCAAGAAGAGTAGGGATGCAGACTGACCTCAGACACTGGAAACACTGTCCCGTGGCCCCCACAGAGACTGGCCTCGTCTAACTTTGGAGAAGAGGCGTTAGCAGTGGTCAGAGCCCTCAGAGCTGGGTTAGAGTCTTGACTGCCATAGGTGAGCACTGTGGGCAGATCACTCAAGAAAACCAACACGATAGAGAAGTAGGACCATGTCTCCCAGGACCCTTCCCAATGCCTCAGCTCACACAGACACAGACTGTCTTCCTCAAAAGCTCTTCCCACCCTGGGCTGGGCCCCAGCTATTCTAGACTATCTCTTTATTCTCCCCACCTGGGGTTTCCTGTCTCCCCGACATTCATTCCCTCCCAGCTCCCCTCCCAGTTCACAATGCCCTCTGCGGACAGACAGGGCTTTGAGCTGTATACTCTGCCGCGGATCCCAAGAGCCCTGGTTCAGACGCTCTGCATGTGGCACATGATCCCCATGCGAAGGGGCACGGAGTCCAAGGCCCGCCGCCTCACCCAAAGCTCACCTTATCTCAGGTGAGAGCCTGAGCAGGCCCCGCCACGGTTCTCCGGGTTGGTCAGTTCTCACTGCCAAGGCTCGGCGTGTCTACAAAGTGTCCAGCGGGGGCAAACCGAGAGCACAACTTTGCACGCTTTGGCAAGACCGTATTTTTCACTTCTCACCAGGTCCCGACGGATCGCAAGGCAACTCCACCCCCGTTGTCGTGGAAAACCTACTGGATCTCCGTATGTTCCCGTAAAGGTGTCCAAAGCCGCCAGAGGCGGAGAAAGGCCCAGAGACCGAAGTCCCTCCCGCGGGCTTCCTGCGTCCGGGGATTAGGAGGCACAAAGGGCCGGCAGGGAGCGGGCCCAGATGGCAGGGGCAGGGACTAAGCCGCCTAGGTAACGTGCTCCGGCCGCTGCTCGCAGACAGCGGGCTACCTGAGACGCAGGTCGCCGGCCTCCTGGGCCAGGCGCCTTGCACGTGGGGCCCAAGGCCCGCGGATCCCACCCCCGCGCGCAGTGACCTCCTGCACCCACAGCCCGGCCGGGCACTTGTTTCCCCGTTTCCCTAAACCAACACTACTGGGCAATTCCGAAGCTCCAACTGTGTAAACGCGGGCGGATCAGGCAGAAAAAAGTTCCCAGCCGCAATTCCTACAGGTTTCTTTCTCCCAGACGAACGGAGCCACAGGATCCAGGGCGGGCGGGCGGACCTGTACACTCTCCCTGCCCCGCTCCGGGAAACCAGGGGTCCCGGCCCTCCCCGGCCTTCCCGCCGCGAGTGGAGGGCGCCCCGAGGGGGCGGGCCCGGCTAGGTGCTTCCGGTCCCGCGCCTCACCTGGAGCCCCAGGCCGGCCCCCGCCCGAGGCCTCGGCGTCCCACGGCACCAGCCACCGGCTCCGCTCACTCCGCCGCCGGCCCACGGGCTGCTGGGCGGCCGTCTCCTTCCTGCTCACCTCCGGCGCGGCGAGCCGGGGGCGGAGCCGCCGCTATTTACATAAAGGGCGAGCCGGGCGGGCTCGCGGAGCCGCGAGTCCCGGGCCCCAGCGGTCCCGCCCCCGAGCCTGGCCCCGCCCCCCTCAGCCCGGAGCCGACGGGGCGGGAGGGCAGCGCGGGCGCCCTCGGGGGGCGGGCGGCGGCAGCTCGCCGGCCAATCCGCGTCGCGGGGGAAGGCGGGGGCGGGGCCGCGGCCCGCGTGAATACGCACGAGGCGTTGCCGGCCCGCCCCCGGCCTCACCTGCGCGCACCTGGACTCAGGACGCACGCCGCGCCCAGTGTCCTGCCGCGTCCGGGAGGAGGAAATAGTCCCTGAGACGCGCAGCTGCCCTAGGCGTCTGCCCCGCGGGACCACAGAGGGGAGCCGTCCCTCCCCTTCACCGGCCCAAAGCGGCTGCGGGAGGAGCGTAGCGAGGCCGTCTCTTCCCTAGAACGCTCAGCCCATTCAGAGCGGGTGACCGGCGGACAGGGGACCAGCGGTCGGGACCCCAGGAAGTGGTGGCCTCGGGACGGGGGTGTCGCCGCGAGGCGCCTCCCCTCGGAGCGGGCCCCAGGCCTGGAGACGCGTCCTCCGAGTCGCTGCTGAGGCCGGAAGGCGCCCGACGCCCCAAGGGACAGACAGCAACATTGACCAGAGTTTTTAGCGCTACGGGGGAGCGGGTTGGAGCGACGAGGCGGGAGCGGAAGGGACGCGGAGGCCGGAGACACGAACGGCACGCTCCACAGCACGACGTGAAGCCGCCAGGGCTCAAGCCACACCGACATGGCGCCTCTCCGCCGCCCTTCTACCGGGATGCGGCTGCGTTCAAGGAAGGCCCGATGGAGGCCAGCCTCCCTCCGCGGACTGCCATGCAACAAGCCAAGCAGACTAGGTCTGTGACTTCCCGTCCCCTCGTTGCAGGCCCTGACAAAGGTGCAGGGTCGCGTTCTTGCCCTCCAGGGTATTTCTCTTCCCTTCCGCACCAGAGAAAGCCTCGCTGTCTGTGGGTCTGCAAAGCAGAGGTGAGAGAGAGCCTTGGGGGACAGATGGAGTGTAGGCTCGGGCTGGGGACTTGTTCACTATCACCAGCCACAGCAGAAAAGGGATCTATTTTTTAATGGCTTTGGCTTTTTCGCACGAAGCAGGCACCCTCTCGTTTAAAGGCACAGAGTCCTCTCTTCTGCCTCACCCCTCCGGGTCTCTGAAATCTAGTCCTGAGTTCCAAGGGGATCACTGCAAGACAGCAATGTCAGGCGTGGGGCTGTGGAAGCCAGGTAGAGGGCAAGGCATCTTTCTCCTGCAAGCATCAGACACCCAGGGCCAAGGCCCAGACTAGCCCCTGAAGCTATAGGTCAGAGTCTGGGTATAGGAGGCAGCTGAGATGGTCCCTGAGAGTAAGCAGTCCAGGTTCCCCAGGGCAGGTCCCATGTCCTGCCAGAGCGGTGTGCTCAGTGTTCCAGATCCCTGGGCAGCGTGAAGTCCCTGAAGCTGTAGAAGGAGATGTCTCCGTGATCCACCAGGGCAAAGATCAGAGGAACATCCCCACTCTGGTAGGACAGCCGCTTGAGAGTACAGAGGTCTGGAACTGGCTCATCAAATCTGTAGGGATGAAGTTAGACTGAGACAGGGACATAGGTCACCGTAAGCTTTGAGACCCCAGCCCTCTGAGGCTACCAGGGAAGGGAGGTGATTAAGACACGAGTTGGGGGTGCAAGAAATCTGGCACTGGACCCTCCTGTCTGCAAACCGCGTGGCTCACGGTTCTCCATGGGCAACCCAGGGCCTTGGGTGGGTAAGGGGGCAAGGAAAAGTGAGGTTCTCCCCACTCTTGGCTTATGAATCCCTCTGATTCACATCCCTTCTACTGGGTGAGCCTGGCACTAAATTGACACAGGAGATAGACTACCAAAAATGCCAGGAATAAGGGCTGAGGACTTGGGAAGCTCTGGTGCCTGTGGCACTAACTGCGTGTGTGGCCCTGGGTCAGTCACAGCTCTCTGGACCTCTAGTTCCTTTCAGATTGGCAGACTGGCCAGGGACATGGAGAGGAGGTCCACTTGGTTTACAAGAGAACTGGCAGCAGCCTGAGGGGAGTGCTCACTGGTCTCATACCCACTAATGCACATCCGGGCGTAGGGCTTGCCAGGGTTATTCTTTCGGAATGTGGCCACGGCATCGGCCTGGTAAATGTCAAAGCTGATCTGCAAGCCTCCAGACTTCTCCAGCAGCCTGAAAACAGAGGGAGAAACCTTAAGAAACAGGGAATCTCCTACTCTTCCCCCTTTCCTTTCCCTGCCCCAGTTCCAGGAAGAGACCTCATCCAGGGGAACTGAGGACCTGTTGTGATGCCACTTGGGCAGAGGGAGGCTCAGCTGCCTGTCTCAACCCTCGGGCTAAATCTACCTCTTGCCACTCATCCCTCCCTCTCCCCTAGACACGCCTGAGCACTGGCCAGGCTAAGGGTCCCTGGAATGATCCCCCAGCTCATGCCCAACTTCAGGAGTCAGATCCCAGCTGCCAAGGTGCTATAGAGACAGGCACTACCTGGAAACTCACCGTGCACCTCCATCGGCGAGGTGTGTGGTCTGCAGCACAGAGATCTGCTGAAGGACTGTGGCTATAAGGACAAAATAAGATGTTGGAGGGGCACCAGGGTGGCTCAGTCAGTTAAGCGTCCGACTTTGGCTCAGGTCATGATCTCACAGTTGGTGAGTTTGAGCCCCACGTTGGGCTCTGTGCTGACAGCTCAGAGCCTAGGGCCTGCTTCAGATTCTATATCTCCCCCTCTTTCTGACCCTTCCCTACTTGTACATGCGCGCGTGCTCTACATAAATAAATAACCATTAAAAAAAAAAAAAAGGGGGAGGGAAGTCCACCATCTACAGACTCTTCTGACATTTCTGAATCTGCTATCTAGTGTATGGTTGCCAGACAGCAGACTTTAAAAAAAAATTTTTTAAGTATGTCCCATGCAATATTTGGAATATACTTACACTAAAATTAAAAAAAAAAACATTAGCTGTTTATCTGAACTTCAAATTGAACTCGTCTGGCAACCCTCATCTAGTTACTTGGAATCTCCCATGTTCTTATAAAGATCGTTAAGGCTTCCGAATCTGTTAATACGGTTCTTGCCCTGTTAGTTCCCGATTTTTTTCCTTCCAATTTTTATTTAAATTCTAGTTCGTTAACATATAATGTAGCATTGGTTTCAGGAGTAGAATTTACTCGTCATCACTTACATGTAACACCCGGTGCTTAGTTCCCTGTCATGTACACAGTAAGCCTGCCTTTTATTTGTCCAAGATGTCACCCCCTGGTTCCCCTCTCACAGTTGGGAGAACAGGGGACCAGAGCTAGTTGGGGGTAGAGCCATCCACATGCATCTTATTGTTTTTAAGGCAGGAGTTGTAGTTTTCATTCCTCTTTGCCTCTCCTCGGACTCAGACCTGCCGTTTCCAAACCTTCCCACGTGGGTCCCTTGGCTGCTTCCCGGAACAGACTCCTTGTGGGTTCCGCTCCACTGACCCCTCTCTCCGTCCCATCTTTCTTAAGCCTCAATTAGCCGTGGTCAATCCATACCCCCTTTCAGAGTGTTAGGATTCCTCAGCTGCCAGGGGCCTGTGGGGCTACCGCAGGGTGAGGGGGTACCTGGGGAGTCTGCCTGGCCAGGACTCAGCAGGGGGCGGACCGGCTGGTCCCACAGGTGTGGGGGGCGGCTCTGGCCGATCCGCAGGTGCCTCCTCTGCAGCAGCTGCTTGTACTCCTGCCAGCTGGAGCAGCACTGCACCTCGGGATCTGCGTTCACATCGTCCCGGAAGTGCTGGGCCTCTGCTTGTTGCTCCCGTTCCCGCCTGGAGAGCTTCTCCTTCCTTTGGTTCAGCTTCCGGCACCAGGATTCAGCGTCTGTCTCCCGCCCTGCGACGTTCGCCGGGAGCAGCTCTGGGGCTGGGGCAAGCAGAAAGGTGTGGCGGCTGTCTGCAGCCATGTTGGGGAAGGAGATCTGCTCAAAGTCCCAGCGTGGCTTACAAACCCCCTTGACCCCATTCTCTACTTTGCCACTCTGCTGGGTGCGCCCCACCCCCTCGCTGGCCAGGCCAGGCCAGGGCTCCAGGGATCGCAAAAGCGGAGGGGGGCCCGTTGGGCCCTTTACAGGGCTTGACTCCTGAGGTTTCTCCTCTGGGCATCGGCTGTGCTGGTTGCAGGGAGGTGGGCTGGAGGTTGTCAGGCTCTCAGTTGTCTCATCCACCCCCCGTAGGGGGCTCTCCAGGGCCTTGGCCTTCTTATTAATGGACCTGAGGGACGTGGGGAGGAAATGCAGCACATCTGCTCCTGATTGCTGAAGCGTCCGTCCCATGCATGCCTACTGCCTCCAGGGTCCTACAAGGGAGCCGCCCAAACCCAGCTCTTAAGACAATGCCGTTCTCCAGGGTTCCCAAAATGAACACTCCCTCAACAGCTCCGCTCCCCAGAACTCCCTGGGGGGTGGCCACGTGGGGAGCATTACCGAGAGCTGGAGCTCCTCCTCTTCCTCTTGCCATTCTGATCCTCCAAGCACTGGGCACTGCCATCCAAGTTCAGCTGTCTCTCATAAGGGGATAGGATCGAGCTGTAGGGTGAGAATTGGGTAGGCAACAGATCGACTTCCTCACTCTGGAGTTCCCAGTGGAATTTGTGAAGGACTAGCCCAGAAGAGCAAGTCAGTGGGCCAAAGCCACACGCCAAGACGAAGGCCCTGGGCAGACCTGCAGGCAGGGGTAAATTGGGGCAACCAGCGGGGCCTGCCCATGATTCTTTGCCCCGGCCTCTGGGCCCCACCAATGGCACCTTTGAACAGAGACCGACTGGAACCCGGGCTCCTGCAGAGCCAGCAATAAATGATGAATCACTGGTGAGAAAAATCAAGAGAACTAGAAAACTTGGAAGATACAGAAAAGTAAAAATGAAAAAACCTACAGACACCCCTGTAACACACATATTGCCTCCATATGTTTTTTTCTATAAAAAATGACATTGTACTAATATACTGCTGCTTAATCTTTTTTAGACTCAAGAATGTATATTACAGATATGGCGCCTGACCACTATAGCATTCTTCCCTGCCACGATTTTTTATGGCGCTAAGGCTTCACTGTCCAAACAATACCCGCCACTAGGCACAAAGAGCTATTAAGGTTAAATTTAAGTCCATGAAAATGAAACAAAAATTCAGTCCTGCGGTTGCAAAGCCACATATATTGGACGGCACAGGCATCAAATACTTGTTTTTATCACTGCAGAAAGTTCTACCAGACAGTGCTGCTCTAAGGCATAAACTCTAATTTGTGTGACCATGCCTTCCCCATTGAACTCACAGGATGTTTCCAAGCTCACCCATTTTGCAAACTGATGATGTCTTGTGTAGACTGCCCGCTAAAGGCAAATTCTGTGGGGACAGTGATTTTGCTATTCTTCAGCAATGGGCCTGGGCCTGGCGATCAACAAGTATTTATCAAGTGACTGAACGTTCTCACAGGTAAACTCCTGCACACATCTGCCACTATTTCCTTAGGATTTATCCCACTTTCAGGAACTAAAGGACACGCCTATTCTAGAGCTTTCGTGACACAGTGTGAAACAGCAAAGGCTGTGCCAGTTTCTACTCTAAGGCTGACGATCCCTATGACGCTTAGCAATACTGGGCTACTAAGGTGATGATCTTAAGAGGCCCAGAAAAAAAGAACATCCAACTTAGCAAAACGTAAGTGAGACCCGACTCAACTGTCAATTCCTCACTTAGCCCTTCATTCAGACATGCCCCTAACAGGCCTGCCCCTAACACACCTACTGAGGCACCGTTCTGGAACTACAGCTACATGCCAGGGACCTGTCGGGAACTGGAAGTGTTCACTTGTTATCTGTGGAGCGAACAGGCTGAAGGTGGGGCTCAATGTGATAGCCCAGGATAAGCTGAAATGACCCAGATCTGTCCCAACGCGCCTCTCAATAGAGCACTTCCAACTGAGGTCCGCAGCCAGGGAGCTGCAGCTCCAGCCAAGGAGAGGCCATTTTCCACCTTGGGGCTTGTCTACCAGTCCCCGGGACTAGAACAAATGAGAGGGAGAGGGGATCAGCATTTACCTTGGTTGGAATCGTCGAACCACATAGCCCAGTCTCTTCAAGTGGCTGAAGACCTCAAGGAGAAAAAGATGAGATGTCCACTTTTGAAAACACCAAATGGTTCCTCCAAACAGGAGGCATCCCCCACACCCCCTCCCCTGCCCCTCCTGCACACCCCAATTCCAAACCCTGGCATGGGTTGGCCCGCACTCCATTATACACACCCTCCCCAAAGGAAGGTCTCAGTCTCTGAATTCCTGTCTCTTGCTTAGCTTACTCTGGACACAAATGACATTTAGCACTTTCTTGTTAAACGCAAAAACGAAAAAAAAAAACAGCTGATGAAGCAGGAAAAGAACTACGCCCTAGAACGTATGATACAGAAGCTGTCGAGAGTGAAGCTCCTGACTACAAGGGAATAAGAAGGTGGCAAAGGTGGTAGACAGCCCACCCCCAAACCCCGCCACTCCGCCCTTCACCTCCACAGACAAGGGTAGGGTAGGGGCGGTCTTTGGTAAAGCACAAGTCCATCCTTGTGTTCTATGACCCATATCACACAGATGTGTACAGGAGTGCCCCCATCCTGCTCGGTGTCTCAGCAGCCTTCAACGCAGCCGACCACTTCCGTCCCTCTCTTGTCCTCCGTGAGGCCACCCCTCCTGGTTTTCCTTCTGGGTTGTTGGATGCTCCTCAGCCTCTGTTTCTGGTTCCTTATCCCCCCACCCCACACCCGCCATCTCCTCACACTGGAGCGCTCCAGGGCTCAGACAGCTCTCTACTTTGGCCACACTCCCAGAGTGCCTCGTGGTGTTAGAAACCATCCATGTGCTCCTGAGATGCCCACATTTGTCTCTAGCCCTGAGCTCCTCCCCTGCTTTGGCTTCTTCCTAGCCTTCGGTTCAGTTGCTTGCTCACTTACTCCCTATTGACACCACTAGGATTGCAAGCATCATGACAGCAGAGCCCCCACCTGTCCTGTCTGGAACCTCATGGGTTCTTATAAATCCTCACTGACTTAGCGGATGGGTGGCTCCTCTCCTGGGAGAGGGTGGCAGATACCTGGTACTGCAGGAAAGTCATGGTGTCCTCAGTCAGCAGGAGCTGGTATGCCTCCTGAATAGACAGTGGCAGGTCTTGGTGGAAAAGCCGGATGGAGCCCTGGAAGTGGGGTCAACAGCTCAGCTTGTGGCTTTGGGGGCACACCCCGTGGGTCAACTTCCAGGCTGTGACATATGAGTGCTCTCTCCCCCTCCCCGCCCCCAGCATCACAGCAAGAATATGGCCAATTGGGAAAGGAGGGCAGCACCATTGACTTGGGCTGCGATCCCGGCTCTCTACATGGTATTCTTGTCTCCGTTTCTGGAATTCAGGTTACAAGCTTCTTGAATACTCAGTTGTGTCTACACTTTTTCTCCAATAAGAACGTGTCCTTTCGGTTCCTTGGTCCTCACCCTCCCTCACCCCCAGGGGCCCCACTCACACACTCCAGCAGATATAAAGCCTCTTCGGGGTGAAGCCGCTGCCGTCCCTGCTCTGAGAAGCCCATGGTCTGCCAGAATTTACCCTGTGTAGGACCCAGAGCAAATGTCACAAAGTCGCCAGGAAGGCAGAGAAGGCGGGTCCCTCTCCCTGAGCCCGGCAGCTCACCGCTGGAGACTTCAATTCCACGAAGCCCTCTTCTGGTCTCCACTCGGCAGCCACCAAACTGCCCCTGGCGAAGAGTGGGGAGGAGTTCATCTCAGTCCCCCCGCGAAGTCCACGGCCCCCGGCCTCGCCCCGGCCCGCCCCGCTTACAGGCGTTCCACGCGCTCCTCCGCCAGCAGCTGCCAGAGCTCCTTGCGGCACCGGCGCAGCCGCTCGGCCTGGGCCGCCGAGCCGTCGGGGAGGAAGTCCTTGGGCCCATGCGAGCGCGGAGGCAGCTTCTGGGACCGCGAGCGGGCGACGAGGAGCTCCCGGGCACTGGGGGAGGAAGGGACGTGGGTCAGCGGCGCGCCGCCGGGGCCGCTCAGCCCCGCCCCGGACTCCCGTCCCCCTTCCCTACGGCCCTTTCCGCGCGACCCGCGCCTCTCTGGGCCGGACCCCACCTGAGCACGCGCCCGGCGGGAACCTCCACCTCGGCGGGCTCAGGCTCCATCGGACCGAGGTCTGCGGCTGCGCGCGCACCGCCCTCGGCCCGCCCACCGCCGGAACTCCGCGGGGCCCTAGCGCCCGTGGATGCTACCGTCGCTCCCGGCTCGACCAACCGGCTTCTCACCTTCCTGGCTGGGCTCAACCAACCGGCTTCTCACCTTCTTGGCTGTCCTAGCGCTGACAATAAACTTGTGTCTCGATTCCGGGGATGGAGAGATTGCAGGTTTCTGGATTTGTAGGAGCTCTTCTCCTCCCCAGCCATCCCCTGGACTCCTCTCTAGTAAAAATTGAGGAACCTGGCGTCCGAGAGTGTAGAGTGGATAAATAAGTGACCTTCCCCTCCTTAGCCCTGGGCCGCTTTGTCTCCACCACTCAGGCTGGACAAGGAGAGAAGAAAGGCGGGTTTGGAGAAGGGAGAGTGGTGGGTTCCCACATTCCAGTCTCGCAGACTGGCCATCGGGGGCTTTCAGATGCGGGCTGGGTAGGTTCGGAGTTCCTTCTAGGTCTTCCGTTGAGTCCCTTCCGAGGGGCTCGGAAGCCGGGTTTCCAGGGCCGGGGGGCGGGAGGAGCTGTCCGGCCCACGATGGTGCTGAAGCGCCACTCCAGCCCGTCATTAGCACCTCCTGGAGGCTGGGGTCCCCGCAGCAGCCACCGTGGGCCGCTCCGACACGGTCCACTAGGTGGCACCATTGCTCTAACCAGAGGCTGTGGGTCGGCGACTCTGGTCGTGGGCGGAGGTCACCACGGGAGTCCCAGAAGGGGCGAAGGGCGAAAATGAAGGGGGCTTCCCAAGTAGGGTCCCCAGATCTCGGTTTCTAGACCCCTTCACATAACGTCTTCTCTCCCACCCAGTCATAAACAGGGAGGGCATCTCGCCATTCGGCCTGAACTCTAGGGCTCCAGGTCGCTGCGGCTCCGCAAACGCGACGCCGCGGCGCACACTCTCACCCCTACCCGGCCCGTTCACCTGGGCGCATGCGCTGACCCGGCCAGCGTGCCCAGGGCGGACGAAAGCGTTGGGGGGCGGGGCGGGGCACGGATGGGGGCGGGGCCGCAGGCTCTGACTGACAGTCCGACTGCGCGGCCGGGACGGTCCCTCCGCTCCCGATCCGGCGGGAGGGAGGGGGGGAGGGGCGGGATTTCCTGCGGGAGGCGCCGAGCCGGCCTTGGAAAAGGAGGAGAGAGAGGAGAAAGGGGCTAAGGGGGGCAGTGGGAGCCACGGTCCAGAGTGCCAGGGACCGCGCCGGGCCAGCCGGACCCCCGGCGGGGCAGCCGGGAGAGGTGAGACTGAGGGGCCTGCGCTGGGGGTCAGCACCTTTGAGGGCGGGCACAAACTAACTTTTCTTTCGCGATCGGCGGGCGCCTTAGTCTCTGCTCCTTCCGTTCTCCTCGCGCCCGTGTTCCGTCCTCACGCATCAATCCCTCCGTCGCTTGGCTCTCCCGGTCGCTCCCGCCGCTTTGTTCCCCGGGTCGGCCTGGCTTGGGCTGGGTTGGGGGTTTGCGCGGCGCTGGACGGGCATTCCGGGGGGCGGGGGAGCCAGCCCGACCCCAAGCGCTACCAGGGGCGCCCTCCTCCCATGTCGGCTGCGGGCAAGAGCCGAAGTGCCATCTGGGTTGGACTTGGGACGTTTCTGGGAGTAAGAAGACCCCAGCTAGGGCCCCAGGCCTGCGCGGGTCTCATGCCACAGAACTCGGGCAACAAATTCCTGGCCCCTGAAAACTGACGTAAGCTTTTCTGCAGCGAAGTCGAAGCTCCGGGCCTCAGGTTCAGGCTTGGGGGGCCAGGCAGCCCCATTTGCCAACAGTGCTCCAGCTCTTGTCTCTGTTCTCTATCCAGCTGCTTCGTCATCCCGCAGGAGGGGTGAGGATGGGTCAGCAACAGGTGCTGTAAAGCCTCCCTGTCCAGCAGGCAGACCCCGGCCAGAAATGGGGAGCTATAAGCTCTCCACCCCACCCTTTGAATTCATAAAGAGCCTGGGGCTAGGCCGTCCGGCTATTACAGTAAAGCTTAGGTTGGGAGGAGTCTGGGGGCAGGCACCTTCCGCAGGGAGTGACCCCTGCGGGTCTGCCTGTGCCTGACCCTTCCAGGCTCCACCTCCTGGCCCACCAGTTGTCTGTGGGTGTCAGAGCCCCAGGCTGTGGAGAACAGGCTGCTGGCCTAGCCTGCCCGAGTGTGTCGAGTGTGTCGTGCTGCCAGGGCCCCTCCTGCCCCCAGGTTGAGGTGCTGCCAGGTGCCCTGGGGCCTCAGTGACTCAGCCTCCCCCTCCCAGAAAGTCACCTCCTCCCCCCAAATACTGCTCTCATGCCTGGCAGCTGTCTTCCCGCTTTGAGTGTCTTGGCCCTTCCTTGACTCAAAACAGGCAGCTAGGGTGGCTTGGGGGCTCCCTGGAAACCCTGTCTTCCTCTTCTTCTGAGCCCCACTTCTGGGACCATTACAGGCCTGGCCCCGCCTTCGGCAGAGGCACTGCACCTTTTCCAGATCCTTGAGATTTGTCCACTGCTGCTGCCCGAGGCCGGAGGGAATGCTGGCTGCTCTCTGGGTAGGCGCGGGTGCTCCTGAGCCACACTGGGAAGAACGGCGCGCCCAGCCCCAGCCCAGCCCTGGGCCCGTCAGACGCTGCAAGCAGATATCTGTCCAGATTTCCACGCAGCCTCCACCCCCTCAGAGATCGGTTTTCCTGCTTGTGGCAGCAGCTCACGAAAGACCGTGAGGGAGTACCCATCAGTGCCTAACAAGAAGCCCGCTGCCTGGGACACCAGACATACTCCCCCAGGACGCCTGGCCCTCCAAAGGGCCAAAGCATGGTACCCTGAGACCTTGGCTTAGACCTAAAGGTTTCTGGCCTCTGCCCCGGACTCCCGATCCCCAGATCCCAGCCTAGGGACCACAATGGGTCGTGAACAGGACCTGATCCTCGCTGTCAAGAATGGAGATGTGACTGGGGTGCAGAAACTGGTGGCTAAAGTCAAGGCTGCAAAAACAAGTGAGTACTAGGTGGGGTGACTGTCTAGCTGAGACCCTCCCCTGAGTGCTCAGGCCACAGAGAGAGGCTTGGGGATCACTGTGATCTGGGGACTTGAGTAGGAAGACTGTCTTATTCTGTATAAGGAATGCCTCTGTGGGAGAGCCAGAGAGGAAGTTGGGTCACCCCTTGCTGTGTATCCTTAGGCAAATCACCTAACTTCTCTGGGCCTCAGTTTCCTCACCTGTCAAGTAAAATATGTTCATTCAAGGTTTTTTTGAGTGCCTATTATGTGTGCCAGGCTCTCTTCTAGGCGCACTGGGCCGCAGCAATGAACAAAACAGGCCGAAATTCCTGCCCTCATAGCGTTGCCTTTAGCAGGTGGTTTTTCCGATGTGTTCTTTGGAGCCACGAGATTTCTGGCAGTGGGTTGGGAAAGCCTGAATAGCTAGAGCTCCGACCCCATCCCCCAACTTAGCAACAGCATCTCTGCATTTGTGTCAGCATAATGGGGATGCCTGTAAGATAGCTTTTAAAAAGACATCTCTACTGCCTTAAAACAAAGTTCACCACTATCTCAGCTCTTGCTAAAGCCCTCTTCCCCTGGATTTATCTGCCTGTATCCCCTGGGGGTGGGGGGTGGGGGGGTGGGGAAGGTGTGCCCAAAGCTAACTTTCTAGAGGTTTCTCCAAAGCCTGGGTCTCTCATCTTGACAGGGTTACGGGGGCTCTATGCACGGGCAGCCACACTTGAGCCCCATCTCTCAGGTACCCTCCCCTCCCCACGCCCCCAAGGAGAGTGGACCTCTGGGCTTCAGGGCAAGCTCTCTGAGCTGTCCCAGGAGGACACTGGGCTTGTCATGAGTTCCTAGACCAGCAGGGGCAGGAGGTAGCCCCTGCCACCAGACTGGGGCTGGTGGAGGGAAGGTTCCCTCAGAGTCCTGGGGCTGGAGCCCCAAGACACACCTTGGGCCTGCGCACAGGAAGGGGGCCCCCAGACTATGTGAAGACATCTAATTATCCTCACCCACACCAGGGAGTTTGGGGTGCCAGAAGGATGGATTCGAAGGGCCTGGGAGTTGTGCACGTGGGTGTGCACCCATTTGCACACCAAGGCAGGAGACCCAAGGCATGGGGAGATGGAGATAGTGGCTGGGGGTGGGGGTGGGGAGGCACGCAGAGAGCGGTCTGTGTGCCCTGGGGAAGTAGATACAGGTTGAGCAGATGGAAGGAAGGTGCCAAGGAGGTCCCCGGAGGGCCCTGGAGGCCCAAGAGTGGGAGCCCCACCCCCTCCTCCCCTCACCTCTGTGTTGTTTTTGGCGACCTGCCCAGTAGGGCCTTGGTTGAGCTGCTGCTGGCCTCACAGCTCTGGGGCCTCAACGTGAGGCCCTCAGGAGGGCAAGTGGGTGGGGTCTGGAAGCTGGTGGCGGGAACCTCACGGCCAGGCTCCTAGGCTCTGGGAAGGTGCCCTAGGCCCCAGAGAAAATGTCTATGGGAAGAGATACCTTCTCTCAGCCCCCAAGGGGACTTATACAGAATGTAGGCATGGGCACAGAGTGACAGAGTCCTGGGCCTCCTTGTGAGGCCCTGGCACTGAGCCTCCCCTCCTAGTCCTCTGAGAAGCTGGGAAATCCGGTGCAAAAAGGAGATCACAAGGTGACGTTTGCAGACCCTACAGTTTACGAGATGTAATCCCTCAATTCCCCGTCAGATGGGTATTTCTGCATCTACCTTACAGATAAGGGAACTGACGCTCAGAGAGGGTTAGTGATTTGCCCAAGGTCACACAGCCATTATGTGGCAAATCAGGGTCCCTGTCCTCTCCTCTGCACCTGCACTCAGCTGCCCTTCAGAATTACCCAGTGATTGTTCTGAAAGACTCCCTGTTCTTCCTCAGAATGAGAATCATCATAGAGATCTTGTGACTCCGCAAATCAAAGCGGTCTCCAGGTGACTCTAAAGCAGTTGTCAGAAGCGGGGGCTGGGAACTCCTACTCCGTATCACAGTGAGGCAGAGGCAGCTGATGGAAAGGGAGGTGTCAGGGCTCCCCTTTTTCCTTCTGGTGAGTGGCTCGAACCTTCTGGCTGGCCAAAGAGTGGTGCTCCCTCAGCCTCCTCCGTTTGATATCTGGTCACTGGCAGTTTGGCATTCCCTGCCCTCCCAGGTCCTCTTAAAGGAGCAGGTGGCTGGGAGGAGAGAGGAGCTGCTGCCCTGGCCTTACCCCTGCCCTCCCTCCCTCCCTCCCCCCTACTCCCTTTTCTGAGCTGTCTCCTTCTCTGGCCAGAGGAAATGGAGTGGGCCGAGGGTGGCCCAGTGAGCTCACATCCTCTGGCTGAGCCTAAATCAGGAGCGACCCTTCCACCCCCAGAGCCGGGCCGGGAAAGAAGATTGTGATACAAGGGAAGTGCCTGGAGCGACCGCCAGGAACCTGGACCCTCCGCCCTCCAGCCAAGGTCCCAAGCCCAGTCACTCTGAGCCTCTCCCCCACCGCCTTTCCGGCCATTGTTCTGGAAAGAACAGAGCCACCCAGCCTGGCCCTGCTCCCGTTCCTGTCCCTCCTGTCATATTGTGCTGCCACTCCCCGGAGGGGTTGTATCTCCCCACTGAGCGGCCCCATTCCGGACTGTCTAGGCTGGCAGCAGCTGGAGGGACTTTTTGCGCGTCCTCCCCGCTGACCTCGTTGTCTTCACCGCAGAAGTTCGGAGAGGCGCCCTGGCTGGCCAAGGTCGCACAGCCAGTAAGGGGGAGAATTTGAACCACCTGCTTCCTGCTTCTAAAGCCCCTTTCCTTTCCGTTGCCCTGAATGGCTCTGTGTGACCACGACTTTCCAAGGGGCCTAGAGACGGCTGGGAGACCTGTGTTTCTTTCCAGCAGCCCCCACCCCCTCTGCCCCGTGTCACTGCCCGGCTCTGTATTTACCTTTTCTGCATAGTGCATAGCTTAGTGCGGCTCGGCCCTAAACGTAGCTGTCCCCTCTCCCCATCTCCTACTCCTCACCACTGCGTTGATCCTCCCTGTTGGAATGAAGCCCTGTCTTGCTGGGGTATTCAGGGGCCCACCAGGGCCTGGAGGGCAGGCCTGGACCAGCATGCTTGGCACCCTGCCCAGCCTGGGTTGAGCCAGGCCTCCTCCTTCCCAGCAAGAGTGGGTTCCAGCAGGAGGCAGGGGCCCGCCTGTGACAGACATTCCCCTTCCTCTCCCAAAGCTCATCCAGGACCGCCCCCTCCTGTGCCCTGGCCCGTGCCTGGAGCCCACCATTCCTGACGGGGATGAACCAGCCTCCTGCCCGTGCCCCTGGCTCCTCTGGCCACACCCAGTAGAGAGCCCTGTGCCCAGGGCATGAACATGTCTGCTGGGAGCCTGTGGGTGTAGAATCAGCAGTTATCTCCTTGATAGGAGCCAGTGGGGGGACTGTACCAGTTTTGCCGGAGGACGGCACGTGGGCCACCATGGCTAACGTGTAACGAGAGCTAAATAGGGCAACGGCTCCCATCTTTGGCGTGCGGACGAGGGTCAGGCATTATCCTCACGACCCTGGTGAGCCGGTTCCGTGATCAACCCATTTTGCAGATGAGGACACTAAGCCCGACGGGTTAAGTGACTTGCTCAGGGTCCCACAGCCAGGACATGGCAGAGCTGGGCACGGTACAGGTTCTATCTGATGCCACCTTCTTCACCACGCTCCAGGCGGGGATGCCCCTGGGCTTGAGCCCAGTCCTGCTATCTGCCCTGCAGCCCTCCAGCATCTAGAGCCCCTCTTCTTTCTCTCGCAGCCCCCTCGGCCCAGTGGGACAATGAGACACTCCTTGGCCCTTTCAGGCAGGAATGCTAACCATGCATTCGTGGGCCTGTCCATTGAGGGCACGGCATGCCAGTCCCCCCCCTTTCCCGCCCCCTTTGGCTCTATAAACAAGCTGGGCTGGGGGCCCAGGGAAGCCAGGCCACTGCCGCAGCAGCTCCCTGCACTGGGTGCCCTCGAGCCTATGGGCCAGCAGCCCGGGTGGGGAGCCACAGGGACAGGATCGCAGAAGGGCCATGGGCCAGGTGCTTTCTTGCACACCAAGAGGTCAGCTGGATTGGGGACCTGGGTGGGGAGGGGGCATCGGTTAGGATGCAGGTAAGGGCGGATCATTCTAGTGTGTCCTGATGCCTTCTGCTCTGATCCCCTAGAGCTCCTTGGCTCCACGAAGAGACTCAACGTCAACTACCAGGATGCTGATGGGTGAGTCTCGAGAGCTGTGGGGTGGGGGAGGGGTAAGGGGAAAGACCTGGGCCCTAGAGTCCCTTCCCCTCTCAAACTTGGCCCTTGAATGGCATTTGCTGAGAGCTCTGCTTCTGCCCACCCTGCTGCCTGTGGAGCTGTCCCCGAGTGAGGGGAGGGAGCCCTGGTGCCTCTCGGAGGGGCCTCCTGGGTCAGATTCCTGCTTAGGCCCCCTTTTTCTCCCCAGAGGGTAGGAGCCCTCGGGCTCCTGCTCCCACGGCCCCCTCCCCTGGGCTGGCTGGGGGGGGAGGCCAGACAAACAGGCCTCTCAGCCTAGACACTAAGCCCTTTCATGCTGGAGCCCCGCTGCTCTGCGCTCCCACGGCAGGGCTGGCAGGGTGGGGGAGCGGGGGCCACAGCGGGCAAGTAACTCACCCCTGCCCGCCTCCGGGATGAGTCTGGTGCGGAAGACCCGGATTTGGGGGCTGGGGGGGCTACTCGCTGACACCCCTGCCCTGTGTCCCACCACCTCAGATTCTCTGCTCTCCACCATGCCGCCTTGGGGGGCAGCCTGGAGCTCATAGCCTTGCTGCTGGAGGCTCAGGCCACCGTGGACATCAAAGACAGCAATGGTGAGACCCCGGTGTGTCCCCTCACCAGACCCTGTGGTCAGAGTTTGCTCCTGCTACACCCTAGCAATGCTGACACGTGTTGGCGCAGCCTTCTGGGGGTAGTGGGTGGTACTAACACCCCAGTATCCAGATGAGGATGCCAAGGTTTCCTTCCTGTCGTGAGGAACCACCCATGGTGGGCAAGGTGGGATTCTGCCTTGAGCCCCATACAACCAGATGTTTCCCTGACCAGAGCAGCATCCTTTCCCTTGGGTCTGTCTCCCCCCCAGCCAGGGAGGCCCTACAGTGTGCTCAGTTCCCTCCCCTGACCCCAGCGCACCCGGGGACCTGAGCCGCCTTCCCTCCTGCAGGCATGCGCCCCCTGCACTACGCAGCCTGGCAGGGCCGGCTGGAGCCGGTGAGGCTGCTGCTGCGGGCCTCAGCGGCCGTCAACGCCGCCTCGCTGGATGGGCAGATCCCACTGCATCTGGCTGCCCAGTACGGACACTATGAAGTGGTACGAGAGCCTGTTTGCCTGCAGGGGCGCTGGAGGGGGGCGGGCAGGGGGCGTGGGGGCGGGCCGTAAGCAGGCCAGGCCAGACGCCTCCCTCCCCTCCCTCCACTCCAGTCAGAAATGCTCCTCCAGCATCAGTCCAACCCGTGCCTGGTCAACAAGGCAAAGAAGACACCCCTGGATCTGGCCTGCGAGTTTGGGCGGCTCAAGGTGAGTCCGGCAGCCCTTAGGGTGCTAGGGCGCGGGCACCCGCGGGGTCTCGGAAGGAAGCCCTACCTGGGTGCTGGTTGCCGCAGGTGGCCCAGCTGCTACTGAACAGTCACTTGTGCGTGGCGCTGCTGGAGGGTGAGGCCAAGGACCCGTGTGACCCCAACTACACCACGCCCCTGCACTTGGCTGCCAAGAATGGCCACAGAGAGGTCATCAGGTACCCACTGGGCGCCCCCCCCCCCCCCCCCCCCCCCCCCCCCCCCCCTCCTGTGGAATGGGCGATGTCCCCTCGGTGCCCTGCCGCCCTCTTCACTCTCGCTCTGGATCACTCTCCCAGCCTGGAGCAGCCTGTTCCCTCTCCTGCCCCCATCACCCCTGTGACTCACCCTGCACCCCCCGACCCCCATACTCCACAGGCAGCTCCTGAGAGCTGGGATCGAGATCAACCGCCAGACCAAGACAGGCACGGCCCTCCACGAGGCAGCGCTGTATGGCAAGACCGAGGTAGTCCGGCTGCTCCTGGAGGTAAGTGTGGGCACCCGGGCGCCCCCCACACAGGAGGGGGTCTCCACCCACGATGTGGTGCTTGGGTAGGCACTGGCCTTGTGACTGGAGAGCAGGCAGACCTGGCTCAAGCCCCACTTCCACCGGCCACTCGCTGAATGACCTTCAGCTCGTCCTTGATCCTACCTCTGAGCTTCCTTTTTTTATCTGTAAAATTTGAAAGTAGTAGGTACTGTTTATGTCCTGGGTGCTCATGAGCACTGGGGGGAGTGGCAGGCGAAGTTCTTAGCGTGTGCTCACGCTGTGCACCCAGGGCGGGGTGGATGTGAACATTCGGAACACGTACAACCAGACAGCACTGGACATTGTGAATCAGTTCACCACCTCCCAGGCCAGCCGAGAAATCAAGCAGCTGCTGCGGGGTGAGTGTGTGTGAGGGGAGATCCAGCCCAGAGCTGGGGGGTGGTGGGGAGGAGGCAGGCAGGGGAGGGAGAGAACAGAGCCACTCCAGTGATTACTAGGAAGTGGAGCAGGGGCGATGTTCCAGGAGCAAGATGTCACACTCCCTAACCTGGGGCTGGTTTGGGGACTGCTGTAGCAGAAACCTGGGGGAGGGTCGTGAAAGGGACAGGAGGGGCGGGAAGACACCCTAAGGACTCTGAGATGATGCCAGCCCTGCATCTTCTCTCAGAGGCCTCGGGGATCCTGAAGGTCCGAGCGCTCAAGGATTTCTGGAACCTCCACGATCCCACTGCTCTCAATGTGCGGGCAGGGGATGTCATCACGGTGAGGACCCAGTGCAGGTGGATTGGGCTGGATGGTGCCAGGAAGGGCAGAACCGTGGTTGCGCTTGGGTGCCAACTCCTCATGGGAAGAGGAAAAGCTGGATCGTAGCTATAGGGCTGGCTGCCTGCCTTTGCTCGGTGCAGGAAGTGATTGACGCCACGCTCTCCCACGCCCCCTCTGCCCCAGGTGCTGGAGCAACATCCCGACGGCCGCTGGAAGGGCCACATCCACGAGAGCCAGAGGGGCACGGACCGTGTGGGCTACTTCCCCCCAGGCATCGTGGAGGTGGTCAGCAAGCGAGTGGGCGTCCTTGCGCCCCGCCTCCCGTCGGTGCCCACCCCCCTCCGCCCAGGCTTCTCTCGGACACAGCAGCCCCCTGCCGATGACCCCCTGCACTCTCTGACCTATGGCCAGCTCCCGCGTGTGGGCCTCAGCCCAGACAGCCCAGGTACATCCTCCCAGAGAGTGATGCTGGGCACCGGGGTGGGCGTCCAGCCTTGGCAAGCCGCCAGTCAGCTGTTGGTGAGGCCAACTGGCACTCCAACCCCGTCGCTTGTGTCCCTGCAGCAGGTGACAGGAATAGCGTGGGCAGCGAGGGCAGCGTGGGCAGCATCCGCAGTGCCGGCAGCGGGCAGAGTTCCGAGGGCACCAACGGCCATGGCACTGGCCTTCTTATTGAGAACGCTCAGGTAGGAGGCAGGGGGCATCAGGGCCGGGGCAGAGTCGTGCGCCCCGCCGTCAGCTCCCCCACATGCTGAGTAGCGCCTGTTCTGTCTCTAGCCTCTGCCTTCCCCGGGAGAGGACCAGGTGTTGCCAGGACTGCACCCCCCATCCCTGGCAGGTAGGAAGGGTAGATGGTACCCGGGCGGGCCCTCCTCCATCCTGCTGCCCCTGATTCCATTTCTCTCCCTCTTGAAGACAACCTGAATCACCGCCCTCTGGTCAGCTACCACTCTGGGGAACAGCTCTTCACCCAGGACGTGAGGCCGGAGCAGCTGCTGGAGGGGAAGGTGTGACTTCCCTGCTGGGAAGTGGGCTGCAGGCCCGGGGTGGGATGGGCCTCGGTATGGACTCAAGTCCCTGCTCTGGCCGGGCCCCTAGGGGAGGCTGGGGCTGACGGGTGGGCCCCGGCCTCGGCTCTTCCTCCGGAGTCTCCGCTCTGTTAACTTCACTCTGCCCGCACGCCACAGGACGCACAGGCCATTCATAACTGGCTGAGTGAGTTTCAGCTGGAAGGCTACACCGCCCACTTCCTGCAGGCTGGCTACGACGTGCCAACCATCAGCCGCATGACGCCTGAGGTAGGTGCCACAGCAGGAAGGCAGCAGAGGGCCCAGTGGGTACCGGAGGGGGCCTAACGGCCCGGGTCTGTGTGGCAGGACCTGACGGCCATCGGGGTGACCAAGCCTGGGCACAGGAAGAAGATCGCCTCAGAGATCGCTCAGCTCAGCATCGCCGAGTGGCTGCCCAACTACATCCCGGTAAGCAGGTGGCTGGCGCCAGCGCCCACCTTCAGCCGTGGCCGTGTGGGCCCTTCCCGGCTTGGGGGCCGAGGGGCCGGCTGGGGACCCGGCTCCATTGGGGTCCTTTTCCAGGTGGACCTGTTGGAGTGGCTGTGCGCGCTGGGGCTGCCGCAGTACCACAAGCAGCTGGTCAGCAGTGGCTACGACTCCATGGGGCTGGTGGCCGACCTCACCTGGGAGGAGCTGCAAGAGATCGGGGTCAACAAGCTCGGTGAGGACTGCGCTGGGGCCTTCTGGCCAGGCCCCCACGTGCCTCCCAGGGTCTCTAAGACATTTCAGGGGTCAGGCCCGGAAGGGAGAATGGGGTCCAGGAGGAACTAAGGTGACCCTTTGCAGCCCCCACTAACCCTGTTGCCTCTACTGTCCCCTCTCAGGTCATCAGAAGAAGCTCATGCTGGGAGTGAAGCGGCTGGCCGAGCTTCGGCGGGGCCTGCTGCAGGGGGAGGCCCCAGCGGAAGGTGGCCGCCGTCTAGCCAGAGGCCCAGAGCTGATGGCCATTGAGGGGCTGGAGAATGGGGACGGTCCGGCTGCAGCTGGCCCACGCCTCCTCACCTTTCAGGGCAGTGAGCTGAGCCCAGAGCTACAGGCAGCCATGGCTGGGGGTGGCCCTGAGCCGCTCCCCCTGCCCCCTGCCCGCTCTCCCAGCCAGGAGAGCATTGGAGCACGCTCACGAGGGTCCGGTCACTCACAGGAACAGCCTGCGCCCCAGCCCAGTGGTGGAGACTCCAGCACCCCACAGGAGAGGAACCTTCCAGAGGGCACAGAACGACCCCCTAAGCTTTGTTCCCCACTTCCTGGCCAAGGCCCCCCCCCTTATGTTTTTATGTATCCCCAGGGCTCACCCTCCAGCCCAGCCCCAGGGCCACCGCCTGGTGCACCTCGTGCCTTCTCCTACTTGGCTGGGCCCCCCGCCACTCCTCCGGACCCACCTCGGCCCAAGCGCCGGTCCCATAGCCTAAGCCGCCCCGGCCCCACTGAGGGCGAAGCAGAGGGAGAGGCTGAAGGGCCAGTGGGCAGTGCCTTGGGGAGCTACGCCACCCTCACTCGGCGACCCGGACGCAGTGCCCTAGCTCGGACCAGCCCTAGCCCGACTCCCGCTCGAGGGGCTCCCCGCAGCCAGTCCTTTGCCCTTCGTGCCCGGCGCAAAGGCCCCCCACCCCCACCCCCTAAACGCCTCAGCTCTGTCTCTGGCCCCACCACCGAGCCGCCTCCACTAGATGGAAGCCCGGGGCCCAAGGAGGGGGCCTCCGTGCCCCGAAGGCGAACGCTAAGTGAACCAACCGGCCCTTCAGAGCCCCCCAGCCCACCTGCCCCAGCTGGCCCTGTGTCGGACACAGAGGAGGAGGAGCCAGGACCTGAGGGGACACCCCCATCTCGGGGCAGCTCAGGGGAAGGGCTCCCGTTTGCCGAGGAGGGGAACCTGACTATCAAACAGCGGCCGAAGCCAGCTGGCCCCCCACCCCGGGAGACGCCTGTGCCCGCTGGCCTCGATTTCAACCTCACAGAGTCAGACACTGTTAAGCGGAGGCCCAAATGCCGGGAAAGAGAGCCGCTGCAGACGGCACTTCTGGCCTTCGGAGTGGCCAGTGCCACACCCAGCCCCTCTACCCCCCTGCCCTCCCAGCCCCCCAGTGAGGCCCCCTCCTCAGCTTCTCCCAGCCCTCCCCGGCCTGACCCTAGCAGCCTTCCAACTCAGGGAGCTCCAGCCCCTCTTTCTTCCGGCTCCCCAGCCCAGCCCCTTGCTCCCCCCTGCCCTGGGCCTGCTCTGGAAACCTCGGTGGGGAATCGGCGGCACGGGGAGACTGAGCCCCCAGCTTCCCCCGCTGCCCTCATCAAGGTGCCAGGTGCAGGTACGAGGCAGGGTCTGGGTGGGGGGGGGGGNTGGAGGGTGAGGCCAAGGACCCGTGTGACCCCAACTACACCACGCCCCTGCACTTGGCTGCCAAGAATGGCCACAGAGAGGTCATCAGGTACCCACCGGGCGCCCCCCCCCCCCCACTTCCTCATCCTCTTCCTGTGGAATGGGCGATGTCCCCTCGGTGCCCTGCCGCCCTCTTCACTCTCGCTCTGGATCACTCTCCCAGCCTGGAGCAGCCTGTTCCCTCTCCTGCCCCCATCACCCCTGTGACTCACCCTGCACCCCCCGACCCCCATACTCCACAGGCAGCTCCTGAGAGCTGGGATCGAGATCAACCGCCAGACCAAGACAGGCACGGCCCTCCACGAGGCAGCGCTGTATGGCAAGACCGAGGTAGTCCGGCTGCTCCTGGAGGTAAGTGTGGGCACCCGGGCGCCCCCCACACAGGAGGGGGTCTCCACCCACGATGTGGTGCTTGGGTAGGCACTGGCCTTGTGACTGGAGAGCAGGCAGACCTGGCTCAAGCCCCACTTCCACCGGCCACTCGCTGAATGACCTTCAGCTCGTCCTTGATCCTACCTCTGAGCTTCCTTTTTTTATCTGTAAAATTTGAAAGTAGTAGGTACTGTTTATGTCCTGGGTGCTCATGAGCACTGGGGGGAGTGGCAGGCGAAGTTCTTAGCGTGTGCTCACGCTGTGCACCCAGGGCGGGGTGGATGTGAACATTCGGAACACGTACAACCAGACAGCACTGGACATTGTGAATCAGTTCACCACCTCCCAGGCCAGCCGAGAAATCAAGCAGCTGCTGCGGGGTGAGTGTGTGTGAGGGGAGATCCAGCCCAGAGCTGGGGGGTGGTGGGGAGGAGGCAGGCAGGGGAGGGAGAGAACAGAGCCACTCCAGTGATTACTAGGAAGTGGAGCAGGGGCGATGTTCCAGGAGCAAGATGTCACACTCCCTAACCTGGGGCTGGTTTGGGGACTGCTGTAGCAGAAACCTGGGGGAGGGTCGTGAAAGGGACAGGAGGGGCGGGAAGACACCCTAAGGACTCTGAGATGATGCCAGCCCTGCATCTTCTCTCAGAGGCCTCGGGGATCCTGAAGGTCCGAGCGCTCAAGGATTTCTGGAACCTCCACGATCCCACTGCTCTCAATGTGCGGGCAGGGGATGTCATCACGGTGAGGACCCAGTGCAGGTGGATTGGGCTGGATGGTGCCAGGAAGGGCAGAACCGTGGTTGCGCTTGGGTGCCAACTCCTCATGGGAAGAGGAAAAGCTGGATCGTAGCTATAGGGCTGGCTGCCTGCCTTTGCTCGGTGCAGGAAGTGATTGACGCCACGCTCTCCCACGCCCCCTCTGCCCCAGGTGCTGGAGCAACATCCCGACGGCCGCTGGAAGGGCCACATCCACGAGAGCCAGAGGGGCACGGACCGTGTGGGCTACTTCCCCCCAGGCATCGTGGAGGTGGTCAGCAAGCGAGTGGGCGTCCTTGCGCCCCGCCTCCCGTCGGTGCCCACCCCCCTCCGCCCAGGCTTCTCTCGGACACAGCAGCCCCCTGCCGATGACCCCCTGCACTCTCTGACCTATGGCCAGCTCCCGCGTGTGGGCCTCAGCCCAGACAGCCCAGGTACATCCTCCCAGAGAGTGATGCTGGGCACCGGGGTGGGCGTCCAGCCTTGGCAAGCCGCCAGTCAGCTGTTGGTGAGGCCAACTGGCACTCCAACCCCGTCGCTTGTGTCCCTGCAGCAGGTGACAGGAATAGCGTGGGCAGCGAGGGCAGCGTGGGCAGCATCCGCAGTGCCGGCAGCGGGCAGAGTTCCGAGGGCACCAACGGCCATGGCACTGGCCTTCTTATTGAGAACGCTCAGGTAGGAGGCAGGGGGCATCAGGGCCGGGGCAGAGTCGTGCGCCCCGCCGTCAGCTCCCCCACATGCTGAGTAGCGCCTGTTCTGTCTCTAGCCTCTGCCTTCCCCGGGAGAGGACCAGGTGTTGCCAGGACTGCACCCCCCATCCCTGGCAGGTAGGAAGGGTAGATGGTACCCGGGCGGGCCCTCCTCCATCCTGCTGCCCCTGATTCCATTTCTCTCCCTCTTGAAGACAACCTGAATCACCGCCCTCTGGTCAGCTACCACTCTGGGGAACAGCTCTTCACCCAGGACGTGAGGCCGGAGCAGCTGCTGGAGGGGAAGGTGTGACTTCCCTGCTGGGAAGTGGGCTGCAGGCCCGGGGTGGGATGGGCCTCGGTATGGACTCAAGTCCCTGCTCTGGCCGGGCCCCTAGGGGAGGCTGGGGCTGACGGGTGGGCCCCGGCCTCGGCTCTTCCTCCGGAGTCTCCGCTCTGTTAACTTCACTCTGCCCGCACGCCACAGGACGCACAGGCCATTCATAACTGGCTGAGTGAGTTTCAGCTGGAAGGCTACACCGCCCACTTCCTGCAGGCTGGCTACGACGTGCCAACCATCAGCCGCATGACGCCTGAGGTAGGTGCCACAGCAGGAAGGCAGCAGAGGGCCCAGTGGGTACCGGAGGGGGCCTAACGGCCCGGGTCTGTGTGGCAGGACCTGACGGCCATCGGGGTGACCAAGCCTGGGCACAGGAAGAAGATCGCCTCAGAGATCGCTCAGCTCAGCATCGCCGAGTGGCTGCCCAACTACATCCCGGTAAGCAGGTGGCTGGCGCCAGCGCCCACCTTCAGCCGTGGCCGTGTGGGCCCTTCCCGGCTTGGGGGCCGAGGGGCCGGCTGGGGACCCGGCTCCATTGGGGTCCTTTTCCAGGTGGACCTGTTGGAGTGGCTGTGCGCGCTGGGGCTGCCGCAGTACCACAAGCAGCTGGTCAGCAGTGGCTACGACTCCATGGGGCTGGTGGCCGACCTCACCTGGGAGGAGCTGCAAGAGATCGGGGTCAACAAGCTCGGTGAGGACTGCGCTGGGGCCTTCTGGCCAGGCCCCCACGTGCCTCCCAGGGTCTCTAAGACATTTCAGGGGTCAGGCCCGGAAGGGAGAATGGGGTCCAGGAGGAACTAAGGTGACCCTTTGCAGCCCCCACTAACCCTGTTGCCTCTACTGTCCCCTCTCAGGTCATCAGAAGAAGCTCATGCTGGGAGTGAAGCGGCTGGCCGAGCTTCGGCGGGGCCTGCTGCAGGGGGAGGCCCCAGCGGAAGGTGGCCGCCGTCTAGCCAGAGGCCCAGAGCTGATGGCCATTGAGGGGCTGGAGAATGGGGACGGTCCGGCTGCAGCTGGCCCACGCCTCCTCACCTTTCAGGGCAGTGAGCTGAGCCCAGAGCTACAGGCAGCCATGGCTGGGGGTGGCCCTGAGCCGCTCCCCCTGCCCCCTGCCCGCTCTCCCAGCCAGGAGAGCATTGGAGCACGCTCACGAGGGTCCGGTCACTCACAGGAACAGCCTGCGCCCCAGCCCAGTGGTGGAGACTCCAGCACCCCACAGGAGAGGAACCTTCCAGAGGGCACAGAACGACCCCCTAAGCTTTGTTCCCCACTTCCTGGCCAAGGCCCCCCCCCTTATGTTTTTATGTATCCCCAGGGCTCACCCTCCAGCCCAGCCCCAGGGCCACCGCCTGGTGCACCTCGTGCCTTCTCCTACTTGGCTGGGCCCCCCGCCACTCCTCCGGACCCACCTCGGCCCAAGCGCCGGTCCCATAGCCTAAGCCGCCCCGGCCCCACTGAGGGCGAAGCAGAGGGAGAGGCTGAAGGGCCAGTGGGCAGTGCCTTGGGGAGCTACGCCACCCTCACTCGGCGACCCGGACGCAGTGCCCTAGCTCGGACCAGCCCTAGCCCGACTCCCGCTCGAGGGGCTCCCCGCAGCCAGTCCTTTGCCCTTCGTGCCCGGCGCAAAGGCCCCCCACCCCCACCCCCTAAACGCCTCAGCTCTGTCTCTGGCCCCACCACCGAGCCGCCTCCACTAGATGGAAGCCCGGGGCCCAAGGAGGGGGCCTCCGTGCCCCGAAGGCGAACGCTAAGTGAACCAACCGGCCCTTCAGAGCCCCCCAGCCCACCTGCCCCAGCTGGCCCTGTGTCGGACACAGAGGAGGAGGAGCCAGGACCTGAGGGGACACCCCCATCTCGGGGCAGCTCAGGGGAAGGGCTCCCGTTTGCCGAGGAGGGGAACCTGACTATCAAACAGCGGCCGAAGCCAGCTGGCCCCCCACCCCGGGAGACGCCTGTGCCCGCTGGCCTCGATTTCAACCTCACAGAGTCAGACACTGTTAAGCGGAGGCCCAAATGCCGGGAAAGAGAGCCGCTGCAGACGGCACTTCTGGCCTTCGGAGTGGCCAGTGCCACACCCAGCCCCTCTACCCCCCTGCCCTCCCAGCCCCCCAGTGAGGCCCCCTCCTCAGCTTCTCCCAGCCCTCCCCGGCCTGACCCTAGCAGCCTTCCAACTCAGGGAGCTCCAGCCCCTCTTTCTTCCGGCTCCCCAGCCCAGCCCCTTGCTCCCCCCTGCCCTGGGCCTGCTCTGGAAACCTCGGTGGGGAATCGGCGGCACGGGGAGACTGAGCCCCCAGCTTCCCCCGCTGCCCTCATCAAGGTGCCAGGTGCAGGTACGAGGCAGGGTCTGGGTGGGGGGGGGGGGGTTGTCAGTGTTTACAAGGGTTGTATCAAGCCCGGCCAAGTCACGGCCAACCTTTTTGTCTCCACAGGAACAGCCCCCAAGCCTGTGTCTGTGGCCTGCACCCAGCTGGCATTTTCCGGCCCTAAGCTGGCTCCTCGGCTTGGCCCCCGCCCCGTGCCCCCTCCCAGGCCCGAGAGCACTGGAGCCGTGGGCCCTGGCCGGGCCCAGCAGAGACTGGAACAGACCAGCTCATCGCTGGCAGCTGCATTACGGGCCGCAGAGAAGAGCATTGGCACAGAGGAACGAGAAGGGTGAGGGGTGCTGGGTGCTGGGTGGCCAGGGAGGGGGAGAAGGCTGTAGTGAAGGAACAGCTCCTCCTGAATCCTCTTCCCCAGGGTCCTGGGAATTGGGGGGGGGGGGCAGTCCCCAGACAGATCTGAGGGCCAGGGTGACCACTATTAAAACGGGAGGAGCCCAGGTTCTGAAGTTTCCCAGATGTGGCCTGTGGGGTATCCTGGGGGCCACTGCTTAAAGGCACGTGGGCTTGAGCACAGCACTTCCTCCTGGGCCCCGGGGCTCTCACTTCAGGGACAGTAGCACATGCTGCACCGGCAGGCTGGGAGAAGCAAGGGGCACACGAAGTACCTGGCACCAGCCAGGTGCTCAGGAGCAGCCCCTTGCCCGCCCAGGGCCAGTGGGGTGCCTTCTGATCTGATGCCATCCTTCCCCCACTCCAGCCCTCCCGGCACCTCCACCAAGCACATTCTGGACGACATCAGCACCATGTTTGATGCCTTGGCCGACCAGCTGGATGCCATGCTGGACTGAGACCCTCTGGCGGCCTTCAGCGGTGCCCATTGGGACCTGTGGCGTCTGTTGCCTTTGCCCCCAAGAAGGGTACCCCCTGCTGCTCCAAGCCAGTGGGGCCCGGCAGCACTGCAGCTCCAGGGGGCGGTCTCCATGACAGGCTCAGGGGACTTGTCCGAACCGTGCCTGTCCACAGGGCGCCCTCCCACTGTGTAATCTGACCAGACAGCCCTGCCCCTGGGGACAGGGACCCTGGTAAGAGCCTCCTCCGCTCTGCCACCACCTCTGGTGTCTCAAGACCCTGTGCCGAGGACCTACTGACACTGCTGTGCTGTGCCGTCCTGGCGCTCTGAAAGCTGTGTGTCTGACCCAGTTCCCACAGGGGTACACAGGACATGTAAATAGGCAGCTGGGGGCTTGCTGTCAGCGGTGATGGCGGTGCCCAGGCCAGCCCCTGCCCCTGACCCTGTCTGCCCTCAGTGAGGCACAGCTGATGGGCGTGGGGGCGGGGGGATGAACAGATCCCCAAAGTCCAAACTTTTTCAACTGTAAATGTTATTTTTTAAGCAGAGAGAAATGCATATATTTTAAATGGAATTTATTCTATCTATAACCACCTGAGAGGACACAGGGGAAGGGGCTTCGGACCACAGCAAGAGTGCCCACTGTCCACCTCGGGGCTGGCAGCCTGATCTGGATTGGCCCAGGCCCTGGCTCTGTAACCATTAACCTCTTCTCCCAACTAACACCAATGAAAGTGTCATTCCATGTGATCGGGCTGTGTGTTTGGATCTGTGCCGTGGACCTCCGGGCCCAGGGTTCTCACCTGAGCCAGACCTGAGGGCTCTTGCCAGTATGGAAGGAGGTAGGGACACCTGGGTGGCTCAGTCGGTTGAGCCAGTATGGAAGGAGGAAGGCTTGGGCCCTCCCCTTCCTTTTGGGGGTCCCTCACCAGCCAAGGTCTTGGGTGGGCCCCTTAGTGGCTGCCTCATGGACCAGCCACAGATTTTTCGTAAGCAATTTACAAGTTTTAATACAAACCAGTCTACATTCATTCCTAAAAGGCTCATTTCCAGTAAAAAATATACACCAGTAAAAACATTCTCACAGGAGAACTAGGGCAGGGGGCTAAGAGGAGCCCTGGGCTGCATCCCCAAGACTCAGGCTTGAGGCCAGCTTGAAGGCAGCACAGGAAGAGGTGCCAGGGCCAGTGTGGGGGGGCGGTCTTCATCTTCAGGTCTGAGCGTGAGGCTCCCCCGTAGAAGGAGGGAGGGGAAACACTCAACCACACCCAGGCCTCTACCCCAGGAGGACAGGTTGGGGCGCAGGGAGGATGCACCACCACTGCTGCCTTCGACGGTGGCCTGTCCGGACCTCCCACGGCTGCTGCCGCTGAGATCCTGGCCCCACGGGTCATGGCTCTGCCCGGGGACCCAAGAGCAGAGGGCCCTGGGTTAAGAGCCCCGAAAGGGGTGCAGCCCACGGGTGGAGGGGGCTAAGGGCCCCTCTACTAAGTGCACTAGATCATACATTCAAGACCAGACTGTCCTGATGCCGAGGCCACGGCTCACCAGCTCCTCCACAGTAAGCCCCGGGCGTCAGGATGACAGCTGGCTCTGACACGGAGCTGGGCCTGCAGTGCCAGGGGCACGAGAGGAAACCCTGAAACCTTCACGATACCAACTCCCCAGACTCAGGAACTGGTCTGGCTTTACCCCAGGGCCAGGGCAGCTATGGCCACTGTGGCCAATGGCTCAGAAAGGGGAGTTCATGCCCAGCTTCGTTTCAAACTGCAGTTTCTGTCGCTTCTGGTAGCGAACCCGGACCCTGGTGGGGCAGGAGACGAAAGCACAGGTTAGAGCAGAACCCCTGGCCGCAAACGGCAGGACCCCAGAGGAGGGAAGTCCAGGCAGAGGGCAAGTTGGGGAACAGTGCCCAGGAGGTGACAGGCTTAGGGAACGCGCCTGACCCCAGAGGGAGGGCCCAGTTGGTGGCTCACCGAATCTCATGCAGCTTCACGATCTCATTGGTGACCACCACAAGGACCAGGGAGAGGCAGCCCAGGAGCCACGTCAGCAGGGGCACGTCCTCCAGGCCAAAGTGGACACGGCTGTCCCTGTGCGTCCACAGCTGCAGGTCCACGGCCGTCTGGACCACCTGCCCCAACAGGCTGCAGGAGGCAGGGACAGCCCTGCGTGAACTTGGCTCTTCTTGCCTCCCGCCTGGCTTTTCCCACGACGAGTAGCTCAAGGGGGACAGCATTCAACCCCTGGCTCAACTCCTACCTTCAAGCCCTAGTCTTGCCAAAGTCCCCTGCCCCTCCCCCACCTCCATCCGGAGATACTCACACCACGGGCACCGTCACGGCCCACCAGAGGTTGGTCAAGGGGCTCTTTCTCCACAGGGGCTTAGTGCGATGCACGTGGGTGATAGAAATGAAGACTGGAGAAAACAGGGTCAGTGAAGGGGGTTGTCAGACTTCCCACCGGCCGAAGGCCTTGCCCCCTGTGCCCCACCAGCCACCACCGGCTCCTCCCTGGGAGCCCCTCACCCGTGTGCAGGACGATCAGGGCCGCGGTGAGCTTCTGGGCCGTCAGCAGCCCGTTGGCAAAGTCGTCAAACCAGGCTGGAGCTGTGTCGGCATGACTGCCAAAGCAAGGGGTGGCCTCAGTGCCCGCCGGGCCCCCGGGAAAGGGGTGGGGGGAGGGGCTGGCTCAGGACCCACCTGCTCAGCATGATGGAGGAGCAGTTGGTGAGGTTGCGGGCCCGGGAGCTGTCACAGAAGCTCTGCAGCGTGAAGCCGAAGCAGATGAGGCACGAGCTGACGGTGAGGCTGAATTTGAGCAAGAAGCAGAGCAGGAAGTAGTGCTGGGTCTGCAGAGAAAAGGGAGGCCTGTCACTCGCGCAGCAGCGGCCCCTCCGGCACCAGGCTCAGCGGGCTCTCCAGGAAACGGCGGGCCCAGAGGCAGAGGACCCTTCCCAGCTCCACACCACCACCTCCCCTTCGGCTGGAGGCAAGCTCTGACAGAAGCCTCTGTCTCTCCCCCGAGGCTCCGCCTCACACACACACACACACACACACACACACACACACACACGCATGCACGCATGCACGCACACATGCACATCTCTCACACACGTCTCTAAGGAAAGGCCATCTCTCCCCCGAGGCTCTGTCTCACACACACACACACACACATATGCACGCACGCATGCATGTCTCTCACACACATCTCTAAGGAAAGGCTATCTCTCCCCTGAGGCTCCGTCCCCACCCCCCCCACCCCCACACACGTATCTCAGGAACGGCCCAGGCTTACAGGCTCCACATTGCTTACCTTCTTAGGAATGGACTGAAGGTTCTTCCCTGTGGCCATAGACATGATAGAGCTATGCGGGGGCTTCCCCAGCAGGGAGATGCTGAAAAGCAGGGACTGGGTGAAGCGTGGCGACTGCGACCTTTGTACCCCAATTCCCACACAGGTGGCCTTTCGGGAGTTTTGGGGAGTGAGGGCAGGTCTGGGAGGAGATGGGATAAGACGAGGGAGAAGGAGCCCCCCTCCCCCCCAGTGCCTCCGGCGCCAGGAGATGTGACCACTGAGCGGGTCTCACAGAACCTGGACTCCCAGGGCCGCTTGGTGACATCCCGACTCTGCCTGCCTGGGCACAGAAGGGCAGTGTGACTCTTACCTGAGCAGAGGGTAACAAAAGCAGGACAGCCACAGGATGTCAGTGGTACTCAGCAGCGGTGGCAGCTGAACCAGGCAAGAGAGGAACTGAAACAGGAGAGCCCAGGAAGCATGATTAGATTCTAGCAAATAGTGGGAAGCCTGGAGCCCCAGGGCTGCCCGGCCCTGTGCCCAGACAGGTGCCCAGAGGAGCTGGGGCCCCAGGGGCCACTATTTTGCTGACGGGGTCATCTTCAAAAGCCCAGGGGTTCCACTAGAGGCTAGCGGGCCCCTAGGCTGTGCTGCATCCCCCCCGACCTGCCACCCCACCCTCAACTGGCCCTGGGTGGAGGAGCAGGTGGGGGAGGGGCAAGGCCTCTACAGACCCCACCTCACCTGAATGACCACGAGAGTCAACTGGCATTGTAGCAGGAAGAGGAAGCACTTGCGAATGCCGTAGGTGGCGTGCCGAGCCTAGGGACCGGGAGGGACAGATTGTGGCCGGGCCTACAGCTGACAAATCTCAGCCAAGAGCCAGATGCCCAGATGCTCCTGCTAGGAAAGGGTGGAGGCAAATAAAAGTGCCCGGGAAAGCCTCTCTTGGAGGTGAATCTGCCCCTGGGAGCCCAGGTGGGTCCTGGGTCCCCACTCCCCACCCCCCGCAGGCCCCACATCCCTGCCCCCTCCGCCTGCCCGAGCCCCCACCTGCTCAATGAGCCGGATGATGCTGATGGTCTCTTCCTGGCGAAAGGTCAGGGAGCAAGGCAGGCTGTTGAGCTGCCCTGAGAGCTGCAGGGGAGAGAGGCCATCCGAAGCCTGGGCCATGCTGGTGCTGGTGGCGTAGCCAAAGGTCTCCCAGGAGCAGCGGGATGGGTACAGGGGATCCAGGGCAATGCTGCTCGGCACAAGGGGAAAGCATACCCCTCAGCGACACTCCACAAAGACCCCGTCTCCCACGGGAGTAGGCAAGCACCTGCTCCCTCTCTCTCTACCATGTCCAGGTCCCTCGGTCCCCATCCGGGTAAGATCGGCCGTGGAACATGCCCCAGCCCCATGTAAGCCCCGGCTCCAGGGTATCGTCCTCACCTGATGTCGCTCTGGAGGAAAAGGCAGCTGTTCCGGAGGTTGGCAGAGCTGCCCAGGCAGCAGGTCACCTCCCCATATTCCTGCATGATCTTGATCATCTCACACATGGCTGGGGGGTGGGAAGGGGCAGTCGGGGGGCACAAGAGTCAGGCAGGCAGAGCCCTATGTGAGGCTCTGGGCAGAGACCCACATGGCAGGAGAACAGGAGAGAAGGGAAGCAGGCCCCTCTTTGGGACAATCCTACCCCCAAGGAGCATGAATATCACGGAATGAGTCATTTCTGACTCCCTAGAATGGGCACACCCACAGCTCCAGCCCCCTGGATTCCCCGGCTCGTCCAGCCCAGACTGTGAGCCTACAGTACTCACTCTCGGGGGTACAGTCGGTGAACAGGGGCACCAGCAGGGGCACATTGTCAATGTTTTGCAGGTGAGGACGCACCTGGTGGATGCCTCGGGGCAGCTTGGCCTGGAGACAGCAGAGATGCCAGTAGCCTCGGGATCGGGGAGAAGGGCCCAACCCTCCCTGCCCCCCTTCTTGGGACCGGCCATTCAGCTACCTCTGGGGGTGGAGGGGCACAGACCCTGCCATCATACCCGGTTGCAGTCCTCCAGGAAGCTGGGGAGGTCGCTGTCTGTCGGCTGGAAACTAATGAGGTCGGAGTGACCCTCCTCCTCCATCAGAAGGAGCCCTTCCGCGTCATCTCGGGACACTGTGGAGATGAAACCCTGTCCCTCACCTTGGAGTCAACCTTTCTGGGGGCCTTTCCTTGCCCTGAAGATGGCAAAGAACTTCCCACTTCCAGGTCTCCTCTCCTTCACTGTCAACTGTTGTTACCGCAGGGAAGATGAGAGCCATTTTCCGAGGGAATGTACTTATCGGGAAGGATCTTTGGCTCTTTCTAGCAGCAGCTCCCGGGCAAGAACTGCCCACACCCACGTCGTCCCCACCACAAACCTTCGCCCTTACCCTGATTCAGGTCATCATGCAGGGAGCCAGCATGGCTGGGGCTGGAGGGGGGGATCTCGGAGCCAGGCATGTCCCCGTTGGGTGTGAGAGAGATATGGCAGTTCCAACCTGTCTCCAAGCCCATCTTTTCCGCAAACACCTGCAAAAGGCAGATGGTAATGAACAGATGGGCCCACGAGCCCAGGGGAGAAAGGATCAGGGGTGGCAGAGGGGGATGGCTCCCCCCACCTTGCTTTTGAGCTCATCCTCCAAAGAGAAGTAGACGAAGCGGATGCAGGCGTTGACCAGCCCATCGATGAGGCGCACGATGTCCAACCGGGCCTGGTACTGGGAGGACACCATGCCCATGAAGATCTGGCCACTCAGGGCCTGCATGCAGTCTTCCTTCTCCAGCACCTCCCCGATCCCTTCTTCAGGTGGGCACAAGGCACGGAGCCCGGCCAGGAACACCCAGGAAACAGCAGATTCCAGGAGGCAGCCCGGGCCACACACGCAGATGCCACACCCAAAGCAACGAGCAGGTGGGCCCCAGGCGACCACACACAGCCACGCACGACGCAGCCAAGATACACAAAGGAGCCAACAGACACAGGAGAAAAGACAATGAAATGTACTCATCAGTCGGGAAACAATCCTTGGGAGTAACGATAGAGCCCAGCCCCGGTCCGAGGCTACGGGGCTGCCCTCCCTCTCAGCAATGGCCTCAATTCATGGTCTCCTGGGGTCATAAGACCCTGGGAGTCTGTCTGTTTGGTGGAGCGGGGAGGGGGAGGGAGGCTCCGAGTCCCTCTGTTTAAGCAGGGTTGTGACCTGGCCTTTTGTCTGACTCAAATAAGGCCAATGTTCTACAAATACGGCTGCTCTAGAACTTTCAAAGAAAGCCCTTCGCTATCCAGTATCCTCCCAAGGTGTTACCCGAAACCCGGGAGGAGGGCAGAGCAAGCACCTACCTATCCACGAGAAGGCTATTGCCCACATCCCCGGCGGTGAGTGCCAGCTGGACGCTGTGCCCACTGTCCCCTCTGGTATGACAGACTCCATGACCCTCCAGAAGCCCTCCCCACTCGCCCCCCACCCCCCCGCCCCAGGACGGACATGCACGGTACCGTCAGAGCTCCAGCTGTTGCGGCGGGTGCTCAGCTTGATGGGGACAGTGCTGGGCAGCTCGCACATGGTGAAGATGCTGCTTTGGCCAGGCGCCTGCACCAGCTCGATGCACTTGCCGTTGAGCTGGGAGGACAGGGCGCAGCTCATGGGCTTGTAGGCAAAGGCAGAGCAGTAGCCAGACAAGCAGGCTCGCTGGTAGAAATCCAGCACTTTCTTTCTGCCGGGGAAGTGGGGCAGAAGTGAGGCGAGCCGTCCTGAGATGCCCCCCTGCCCGTGGGCCAGGCGGGCAGGCAGGCGGACGGCAGGGCTGTGTACTACCGGCCCCGGCGTGTGCCTCCTCACCCACCTGTCAGAACCCGAAAGAGGGTAGATGTCGGCCCCGTCCCAGAAGTCTGTGCAGGCCTCTAAGACCACGTCAGCCGTGCCGTGGGACAGCATCTGTTCTGTGCCTGAGGAGGGGAGGAAGAGGCCGAGCCGTGAGTGCCCCAAGCCACCGCTGCCCCTCACTCCCACCTCAGGGAACACCCCCCCCATCCTTGACGAGGGTGCTAAGGAGCCCCTGGGGCGTCAAGTGCCCCAGGCCCGTGTGGGATGCGCCAGGCTTGCGATGCAGACACTGGGCCACCTGTCCTTCTGACAGTTCCGGCCCCTGTGGCCAGGCCATCCCAGCCCCAGTCCCTAAATCCAATCCCGGCCACGTGTGAGGAAGACTCAGGAAGCCGTCTAGTGCTCATCTGCCCAGGCGCCGCCTAAAGAGGGACACCTAAAAGAAGCCCTGCCCTGCCACGCCCCAGGAAGGCCTGGCCTGATGCTGGCCAAGCATGGAAGGCTCACTGGTGGTGGTGTCCTTGATGAAGAGGCTGATCATGTGGCTGAGAGGGGGGCGCCGCTTGGTGACACAGGAGAGCCTCCCCAGCGAGGTTTCCTTCACCATCTCGGCACTGGGGAGGCGGTAGAGCGCAAGGTGGTTTTCCTGCTTGAAGAGCTCCTTGGCCCCAGGAGTAAAGCCTGCAGGGGGAGGGAGCGCAACTCAGGGTGTCTGGGAGGAAGCCCACAGCACCGGCACCGCCCTCCCTGGCACGGAAGGAAGCCTGGTCAGGGTGGGCTGCTTCCCTCCCTCTGCTCATCCTGCCGTCCGTTACTTTCCCAGATGAGAAAGCACTGCCTAACGGTGCCTGGTTAAAGGGGGTGGTCAGGGGCTAAGAGGGCTGGGGCGCCTGGCTGGCTCAGTTGGTCGAGCGTCTGACTTGATGTTGGCTCAGGTCATGATTTCACGGTTCGTGAGTTCGAGCCCCACATCAGGCTATGTGCTGACAGCACGGAGCCTGATTGGGATTCTCTCTCCCTCTCCCGGCTCCTCCCCTGCTTATGCGCTCTCTCTCAAAATAAATAAATAAACATTAAAAAAAAAAAAAAAGCAGCAGCTAAGAGGGCTGCCAGTGCTCCTCATGCGGCCACAGGGCACCAGTGTGTTCGGAAGCCGGGGGCCGGTGTACCTATGAGGCGGGCCAGCTCGCAGAGGCCCCAGGGCACGTGCACGGGCAGGACGGCGCTGTGGCTCTCCTGCAGGGCGATGTTGCACAGGTGGTCTGAGAACCGGCACAGCCGCTCGGTGACACTGGCGTTGCACAAGTTCAGCAGCACGTTGAGACCCAGGGGCTTCAGCGAGGTGAGGTGGAGCTGCCAGTTGGAGTCATCGAACTGGATGCAGGAGGGGTTCTGCTGGTCCTGTGACAGGCTCAGCATCTCCAAGTGGTAGTCGCACACAAAGTCCTCCGCTTCGTACGGCTCGCCCTCCAGCCCGGGCTGGATGTCAAGGGAAGCGTGGAGGGGAGAGGGCAGCCTCAGCCTGGAGGGTTCGTACCCACGCCCTGCACACCCCTCCCCAAAACCCCCTCCCTGCCCTTGCTGGCCTTCAGCTACTTCTAGTAGCTACGCCTGTGACAGTGGCAGTACTCAGACCAGAGAGGGAACAATAAAGGATCTCTTTCAGCCTGGGGGAAATATTTTAGAGGGAGCCTCCGGCTTTCTGTCTTTAGATGGTTGTAACTAGGAGAAAGGGCCTCTCCCCGACCAATTACCATCTGCAAGATCCAGGAAGGGGGAAAGGGTCTCCAAAGAGGCCTTAGGAGGTGGCCAAGCCCGGAGGCCTGAGAACGGAGGCGCCGTGACATCTGCGCCCTTGGCTCCATCCATCCAGGATGGGCTGTGCCGCCTGGCCTTTTCGGCGGGGAGGCGGGGACACCCCACGGCTGCTCTCCACCCTCCCCTCACCTTGCCTGGCTCTTCTTCACCGCCCTCCGTGTCCCTGCTGAAGCTCACGTTGGAGCCGGATGGGTGCTTGCTGCGGCCGTGTGCTTTGTGGTGAGAGTAGAACTCGGGGGGCTTGGGACCATCACTGGGCCAGTCACCGCGCTCCTGCTCATTGGAAAGGTGCAGGGCAGTGTTCAGGGAGCTGGCCAGGAGGGCGTCTCGTTCGTGGGGCTGAGGAGAACAAGGAGCACAGGCCTCGGACCGGGGTCCCGACGGCTGCCATGGACCAGGGACGCAGGGCGGTTATGTCCCTTCTCTGCGGGAGTGGGGGGCCCGCCTCAGCTGCCCAGAAGCAGATCCTAAGGATGCTCGGGATGTCCTTCTCCCTTCTCGCCTCGCCCTCCCTGAGGCCACTGCCGGGCCCAGAGCTGGGTCCCCGGGAGCCGGCCATACCTCCTCCTCTACCTCGGGGTGGCAGAAGGAGCGGGTGGACAGGTCATCTGTCAGGTCCTCATGGCTGCTGTGCGGGGGCTCCACCTTCCCACTGAAGAACAACACGGTCTCCGGGCTGGGGTTTGGCCACGACAGGATCCCCTGTTTGTCCACACAGCACAAGACCTGCAGGCAGGGGCGGGGATTGGGAAGGGGGCTTGGCACTCTCCCCAACCTGCCAGGGTCCACGTGAGTGGCAGAAAGGCACCCTGCACATAGCCAGGCTGCAGGCTGGCTGCGATGGGGTCCTCCCGCGGGGCCCGGCCTCACCGTGACAGAGCCCAAGCTGTGCAACAGGCTGGAGCTATGACTCAGCGTTGGTGATGTCCCCTGGATCACCCGCAAGAAGTGACCCCAAATGCAGCGTAGCATTTCCTGGCGGAGGAGGCAAGGTCCGGCGTTATTTCCCTAGAGATAGCCTCTGGGGCCGACAGCGGAAACAGTGCATGGACACCAGGAAGTTGGGGTGGAGAGGCATTTGTCTGGGCCCCACGTGAGATAGGGGACTCAACGGTCACAAAGCAGGGGAGCCCCAGGGTCCCAAGAGGGGCTGGCTGGAGGGAGCTCAGGTCGGTGCCTACAGGGGCCTGGGGATGCAGGTGTCCCAGGGGAGCGTACCTGAGAGGAGACGGCTTCTGTATAGCTGCTGAGCGTATCCTCCGAGAACTTGGCCAGCTGCGGAGAAGAGGGAGCCGGCTCAGGAGGGCCACCCGCACACACGCCTCCAAGCTGGAAGGCTGGGGGCCCCACGCCAGCAAGGCCCCCAACGCCTCTGGTAAAGGACACCTGGGCAGTCCCCGAGTCCCTGGCTGCTGAGCACCAGGACGGACACTCACCGGCCTCCCAAGGCCTGGCCCCGAGGCTCTTCCACCTGGATAGCGGCCCGAGGCCTGCCCGCCGGCCACCCACACTCTGCACCCGTTAGCTGGGCGCCCTCGTTTTGCTCCTGGACTTTATTCTTTTCACACTGTCCCCCAGATGCCTTGGGACCACCTACCAGGGAGCTGGGAGAGGCTTTGCTCATCTGGGCCAGGACGCGGGCTTCTCCACAGGCGGTCGCCAGAACCCAGAGCACCGGAAAGAGCAGCGGGAGGATGGGCAGGACTCCATTCACCTGGGAAAGCGCGAACCACACTGAAGGCTCCTGAGGAGTTGTGGGCCTCGAAGGAGAGAGGGAGGGAAGGGCTTCCCCGGCCCTGAAGCCATTCCCGGAGTAGAAAGGGACAGCTGTCCAGGGCAAGAACAGAAGAAGGAAAGCAGGCATTCTTAAGTTGAAGCCTGAGGGACCCTGGGGCTACAGAGAGAGACAGGAACAGTCTGGACGCCGTGAGAGGACCCAGGCTGTACAGAAGGTGCAAAGTAGGACAGACGGGATGGGCCGGGGGTTACCTGTAGCTGGAGGAGGGTGTACTGCCAGGACGTGACCCCAGGGGCATTCAGCATGAAGCGCAGGGCGTTGGTGATGAGGAAGCCGGCCTTTGGGAGCACAGGAGAGGTGCAGCCTTAGCCCCGCACCCAGAGATGGACTCGGGCTCTAAGGTTCCCCTTCCTCTGCCCACTCACACCCCACTCCAGACCCCAGTACTGGCCAGCTCACTCTGGGACCCCCGTCTCCACTCACACGCTCTCCTGAATCTGGCCCTGAGGCTCCCCCATTTCCTGGCCCTCTCCCCTGCCCCGTGCGGCCCGCCTCACGCACCAGGACCACAGGCACAGCATAGCGCAACATCACCGACTGCACCGTGAACCTCTCGTTGTCCAGAGCAGTGACTGGGCGGGACAGAGCCATGTCCAGGCACCACCTGCAGAAAAGGGTGACCCTATAGTTGTGCAAGCCCTCAGGAAGAGGCCAGAAACACGCACCTTCCAGGCATCACTGAGTCAGGCAATCTCTCCAATTCCCTGGCCCCCACCAAGAGACTCCCCCATCCCCCCGCCGCCCCACTGGGAGAGGGGTCTGGGGCAGCCTCCAGAGCTGTCCCCTCAGAGTTCCAACAGGGAGAGAAACAATCACTCAGTCTAGGAATGCACATAAGACACTAAAGAAAAGACCCCACAGAAGTGCCTGACCTAAGGGAACCTCAGTGTAAACAAGGCTCCCTGTCACTTGCCCCTTGCCCCCTGCCCCTTGCCCCCTGCTCAGAGGCCGAGGATAAGTCAGGGGACAGAAGGAAGGCAGGGCAGCAACCCTACCTGATGTTGTCAATCACAGGAGTCTCAAGGACGCGGAAGAGCCGGTGCTGCTGGGGATTCTGTGGCCCTTTCTTCACTTCTCCCCGGGGGGAAGGCGGGGGAGAGAAAGGGGGAAACAGGTCTCCTGGCTCCAAGACGATGTGTTCATCATCCTGCAGTCAAGGAAGGGGAGGAGGTTGAGGGCAATTAACAGGTCCATTCAATGGAAGCCACTCTGCCTTGACAGTTCCAGCTAAGTGAAAGCATCTCGTTGGGTTAGGGACCATCAGTTAGCAAAGAGTCAGCTGGAGGGCGGAGGGCTGGGGCAGCTATGGAACTGGATTCCCACCAGCTTGAGGGCCAGAGAAAGGAAGAGGACAAGAAGGAGAAAAATGTTCCAGCTCTTCTCCGTTCTTCTAGAGCCCTTGCCAAGAAGCCGGTAAGCATGCCAGGAAGCCTCAGGATTAAGCCCTGGGGCCCTCCCACCATTGCCTGTGGCTGCTCCCATGGCATTCCCAGGGGAGGAGAAAGTCCCGAGCTACCTTGATCCCTCTCAGAGAGGCGAACGATTCCTGGCCGGGCCTCAGAGCTATGATGTCTCCTTCCACCAACAGGCTAACTGGCAGGTTGACCAGATGTCCATCTCTGTAGGCCCAGTGCAGGGACCAGGATGGGGCAAAGGGCATGTGGAGGTCTGGGTACATAGCATCTGGCCACTTGATCTCCTTGCCATCCCTGAGCGCATCTGATGAGAATGGAAGCAGGAAAAATGCCGCACCACAGTGCCAGACACCAGCCCCCCAGTAGCACACACACCAGGGAGCGTGGCCTGCTCTCTCAGTCCTTTCCCAGAAGGCGTGCTGCAACCCACACCATTTGTTCCGACTCCTAAGGTCACTTCCCCTGCGAAGCCTTTCCCACTGCTCCAGCCCAGGCACCACTGCTGCCTCTGAACCCCTGAAGATCTTATTCTTTGTAGCCCTGTTCCATGCAAACACATTTCACAACCACGGCCACGGGCTATGAAGGGAGCAGAGGTCAAAGAAGACACAGTCCCTGCCCTTGAAGAGCCACAACCAAAAAGAGATGTGTGTGGGCAGATAACGGCACGGCAGAGCAAACACGTGCTCAGAGTGTTAGGAAAGATCCCAGGGCTGCAGAAGCACAGAGGAGCTGATGCGATCAGAGGCGGCTTCAGAGCCAAGGGGAGTATTCAAGATGGGTCTCGAAAGATGGGCAAGATCTGTCCATTGGAGCTGAGGGAGGGAGGAGCGCGACTGTGGAGAGGTTTTCAGGTGAGGATGAGTATCAGAAGAGTCTGGAGAGGAAGGCCGGAGCCTGGGCCAGAGGTTCTGGGATGCTTTGATGGGCAAGAGGGAGCCATGGATGGTTCCTGAGCAAGAGAAAGAGGCTAAGCTCTCGGAGAGCAGGCCCCATCTTTTTCGGTGACTGTTGTACTTCCTGTGCCTGGCACATGGCTGCAATGAGTTGGTCATTTCAGAATGAAGCGACCTCTTCTCACTTAGCATTTATTTCTTTGTTTGTTTTTAAGGATTTAAAAAATGTTTTATTTTAGATAGAGAGCACGAGTTGAGGAGAGGGGCAGAGGGAGAGAGAAAGAATCTTAACCAGGCTCCAAGCTCAGCACAGAGCCCGACGCGGGCCTTGATCCCACGACCCTGGGATCATGGCCTCAGCCAAAATCAACCAACTGAATTACCCAGGCGCCCCCTCATTTAGCATTCAAATGTCTGCTGCCCAGTATAGTTAGAGAAAGGCCTCAGACAATAAGTGTTTCTCTTACAAGACCACGTGCCCTGGGGAAGTGGAAACCACCGTCTCTCGGGAGAGCCTAACACCCTCAATCCAGAACCAGGGCTTAACCACTACCTGAATGAAAGGTCAAACAGAAATCTGACTGAGCAACTCCCTTCTCTAGGAACAGGGCTGCTCCATTTGGGGCTCCCGGCTCCAGGCCCCCAACCCTGATGCTTACAGGTCTTAGACTCCTCTGGCCCATCTTCCCAGCTGGCCTGGCCCAGTACCACCGGACAAGACAAGACGTGGAAGGGAAAATCTCAGCTGTTCTCCTGCCCGGAGAGGGTCTTCTCTGTTAGTCTCCCACCGCTAGCAAGCCTGCGTGCCGTGCCCAGGCCACTACCTGCATGCGTCTAGCTGTCCCGGGTCTCCCTGTCCTGCTCAAAAGAGGGCAGGCCAGCCTTCTAACTCTCTTGATGCCAACAGCCACCAGAATGCGGACCACAGGCAACACCCGTGTACTGGGCTCCTGGCTGGGACTCAGGAGAGGAGCTCACAGGGCTCTGCTGTGAAAGGGCACCCTTTCCCACCCGGCGCGCCTGACCCTTGGCCTCACCTTGGATTTGGTCAATGATCCCTCGGAGCCTCCGCTCTACCTCCCTGCGCTTCAGCCGATCTTGCCGCCCGATGAGGATAAGGTTGAGAAGTAGCAGGAGGAACAGCGCCAAGGCGATCACCAGCTCCGCCCCGTGGCTGGCAGGAAGGCGGGAAGGGGGTTCTAGCAGGGAGAGGGGCTCCCCAACCCGGCCCGGCCCCTTCTGAAAAGAGTCTCTCGTTCTGGTGCTGAGAGCAGCCAGCAGCAAGGGACTGAGGACTCCTAACCACCTGGGCACAGAGTTGTGGGGGGAGGTCCCGCGTGGGAAGCAGACACGGAGCTGAGGCAGGGGCGGGGCGGGGTGGCCCCGTGGGGGGGGGCCGCTCACCTGCCCGCCGGCTGGCCCCCGTGGCAGCCCAGCAGCAGCAGCACCGCCAGCAGCATGAGCGAGGCTCCGGGCCAGTGGAAGCAGGAGCAGCGGTTACTGTGGTGCAGGAAGCTATTCCTCCACATCTCCTGGGGGGGGGGGGGGGGTAGTGAGGGGCCCGGGAAAGAGCCTGGACGAGGCCTCCGGCTAGAATCTGGCCGCCTTCCTCCCACACCCGCCTGCCCCTGCCCCAGGCCCCCACCCCCCACCCTCGGGGGCTGCTCTCGGTTGGGCTCCGGAGGCAAGTGCACTCAGGACTTGACTCTGCAAGGCAGCCCCGAGCACCCAGGGCCACAGGACGAGTCACAGGCCTGAGCACGGGCCTCCCACGCCTCTCCGCATCCCACCCAGGCTCTGGGCTCCCTGCAAAGAAGCTTCCTTCACCTTCCACGTGAGACATTTCTTCCGTTCCTTCAGGTGTCCTTCCAGCACCGCCTCCAGCTGCTCCTTCAGGATGCTGAGGGCCTTCTGGGTGGACAGGCCCAGGGCCACGGGGGGCTCGCCCTGGAGGGAAGCAGGAGGCCCTCAGCATCTCTCTGGGGGCCCCCGGGTCACTGCCCAGAGAGGCCTGCCCTCATTCCTCCCCCTGAATCCTCCCTCCTCTTCCTCCACTAGCCCCGGCCCTCAGGGTGTTTGCTCAAACCTCCACCACGTTAAAAATCCCCTACTCCTCAAGGCCAAGTTTAAAACAGAAACAGACACACAACTTTCTCTACTCAGGGTTTCCTAACCCACTTTCCAAGGCCATTAGCATCTCCCGGCCCCTCACCCCTCACCTCCCATCTCCCTCTGCTGACATCTTTATATTTCACAGGCTGAAAAATAGTGTGTTTTTCAGCGGGGAGAGGAGACCTAACAAAGAGATGCTAGCTCTTCATTGTTCCTAGTAAAAGCATTTAGAACCCCCCCCCAACGATATTCTGTTTCCACCATTTCACAGAAGGAAGGATGGTCCAGCATCAGGAAGGACACGATCTCAGACAAAAGACAGCTGCTCCCAGGAATGGGTGCTGTCATGTCACTGAGGGTTCTGGAACAGGGCGTGGGTGGCGGTGGTCCTGGGCAACGCTGGGGACCACCCACGTTCTGTGTGACCCCAGCCTGGCCTCTTCTTATTGATAACCCCATTCCTGGGCTTCACTCCTGGTTTCTCCTCTGACTGGCATTTCTTTCCCGTCCACCCACCCCACAGCCCACCCTAAGACATCTTAACAGATTCATGTAAGTTTCCAGGGCAACCTCAGCCACCATCATTGAGTCACCTATCACTGCCAGGCTTACAATTCCTGAAGTTTACCTCTAGCCTGACCACTGCCCTGAATTCTGCCCTGTTTACTCAACTGCTGTGCTGCTGTTTCACAGGGACGAGGTGTGGATTTGTCTAAAACCCTGGAATGTGGCCCTTCCGGGCCCAGACAGCACAGCTCCTGCAGCGACCCCCTTCCCCCCAGCCCTCCCTCCCCTCCCCCCTCCCCATCTCTGCCTTTTCCAAACCAACTGTGACATCCAGCCAGAGTAGCAGACATCAGATCAACTGACTCCGTTTATCTGTCAAATCAAGCCCAGACTCCAAAGCATGATCTGTGATCTGCCAGTTTCTCCAGCCCCTTTCTGGCATCTCTTCCACCCCTGACGCAAGCCACGCTCTTCTAGCTCATGGCTGAGTACCTTTCTGTGTTTTCCTACCAACAACACACCACCTGCCCCAGACAATTCTTACTTCCCCTTCAAGACTCAGCTCAAATATCATCGGCGCTGGGAAATGTTCCCAAAACCAAGGGCTGCACTTACGGGAGAGGTCTGCATTCCAGTACCACCCTAGGCAACCTGGCTCACAGTCTGTGTCATGGAGAGCTGTCATTATAGATTTACTTGTCTGGCTCTCCCACATGGCTGCCAGTTCCTTGAAAACAGGTACTGAATTCTTCCATCTCCACCCCCCTGGCAGCCAACTGCTAAGACTGGGCCTGGCACACGGCAGCAGCTCAGGGAACCCTTGCCAAATGAATGCACACATGACTTCATGGATCCCAGGGACATCTCCATCAGGGGTTGTCAACCCGGGGTCTCTAGCAGAAACACCTACAGCTTCTAAAAAGGTGGGTGTCCAGGTCCCACCCCACATGCATTGAATCAAAACTTTGGGAGGTGAGACTGATGCACACATTGAACCTTATGCACAGATTCCTTAGGTTGGGGGTCCTGGGAAAGGAGGGCCGGAGGAGAAGTGGGCCTTTCCCAGGGCCATCCCAAGAGCACCAGTGTGAGCTCCCACCAGGAAAGGTTCTCCAGCGAAAGGAGCAAAGCCCTAGACTTGGGGCATCAAGAAAGGTTATCTGCTGAGTTCTGCCCAAGGGTGGCGGAGCTGTGACACTCGGGTCGCCTTGGCTCCATCGCCAGCCCTCTCCTTGGCAGCCTCGCCCCTCACAGGACACACATCTCCATCACTAGAAGGGGCTAGGATCCCCCTTCTAGTCAGTATCCCCTGGATGCTAGACCCACCCTGGTGGGACCCACCTGAGTGGAGCCCCCACACTGGCCCATCACCAGCTTTCTCAGCCCGAGAAACGAGGACGGGCTCCAGAGCAAACCTGGCCCCAAGACTTCCCAGATCCCTTGCCTAAATCTCCCCTAATCCCCACTCTCCATGCTGGCTTTGGGGGATTATGAAGATAAGAGCTGCTTCTTCCCAGAGGGGATAACTGGGTATTTCAGCTCAGGAAGAAATGGCCCTCCGGGCAGAGGGCCCGTACCCCAGCGTGGGTAAATACTATACTCCAGAGCCTCCACCTCCCTCTGGCAGAGCTCCTGGGGCCTTCCTGAAAAGCCGTGGTCCAGGACAAATGAGTGTCAGGTAAGGCTGAGGTCTGTACATCTTCCTGACGTGGAAGGGAAGAAAGTCTCCTGCACAGAACGGGGGGGGGGGGGGGGGGGGGGGGGGGGGGGGGGGGGGGGGGGGGGGGGGGAAGGAAAAGGGGACCAGAGGCCTTCTCGTGCCTAAGGGGCTAGCCCAGGAGTGATGCCTGCTCCGCCCAACCCAGGGAAGAAGAGGATTTGTAAAGGCACAGCCACTGTCCACAGGACCTCCCACACCACCCTCTCCCCCTGCCCACTTCTCCCCCAGGAGCTTTATGAGCTCCCTCTCTGCAGGGGGGGACGTGAAGCTTCCCCAGGCGGACTTGCCAGAGCCAGGCCTCCAGAAACCCTACAGTGAGAAAACCTCCCAGAGGCAGGGGTGGGCTGGCCTGCAGAGGTAGAAAGGCTGCCCGGTCAGAGAGATGGAGGTTGGGCAGGACAAGGCGGGGGGGGGGGGCCTGGATAAATCCCAGGGGGCTGCAGGTCACGTGGGGTCAAACTGCTGGGTCTGGGGTGAGGACCATGCTCAGGAGGGCAGGGAAGGGGTAAGAGGAGCTGCCAGGGTGACACCCCCTCCTCCAGCCAGGAGTTTAGACCTTGGACACCAGCAAGTCCCCTCCGCTTGCCCTGTGGCTGTTCTGACATCCGCTGCCTCGGTCCAGGTGCCCCCCCAAACCCAGGGCCTCCCATTCCACAACCCAGAAACCGATTCCTTCTTTCTCTCTGCCCCCGGGGCTCCTGGGACCTGCACACTGCTGCTCTCCAGGCGCCTCCAGGGGTGGGAGGCAGGGGCCACGAGGCAGCCGATGCTCCCGGGGCAGGGCCAGCAGAGGCCTGCGGAGCTGACTGTGTGCGTCTGCCCACGCATGTGGGGTCTGGCCAGGAACACCAGCTCCAGACTGGCGATTAAAGAGAGCACAGCAGAGGAAAAGTAGCCGTTCTGTAATTACACGCTTCCCGAAGAAAGCGCCTGCCCGGACAGGTAGGCCCTGGGGCGAGGACACAGCCTTCTGGGGCAGCGTCCTCTGCCTGGCCCCAAACCACACTAGTCTAAATGTCGCGGCCCCTCACTGCCATGGAACGGCAATGCCTCACCCTGTCTCCAGCAGGGGAGTCCCAGTTACAGGTAAAACCACTGTTTTCTCTCACTGCGCTTTCCCCGCTGCAATGTGAGAGCCAAAGCAGAGGAACTTGGCGGAACTCGGGCGTTTTCAAGGGAAATTAAGAAAGAGCCATGCGTGAGCTGGCTCTGCTGGCCTTTCTCAATGCACGAGTGAGGCTGGGCACCAGTGGGGAGCTGCACACGGATGCATATGGTTGGTTTGAGAAAGAAGAACCCGACTCGTACACATACCACCTGATGGTCTGCTCTTCTTGCCCACAGGGCCAAGAAGGGTGAGGAAAGCTGCCCCCAGCCTTAAGAACCCACAGGGAGTAAGAGACTCTTCCTGCTTCCCAGATGCTCAAAATCTCCCACCCCGCCCCACCGCCAGACCCTCCCAAGATATTCCTGGGGTGAGGAGGGATGGCTGGTCGAGATCTCTACACCAGAGAGATCTACACTTACACTGATGCTTGATGCGTGGAAACAACTCCATCCCACTGCTTTAAATGCTCAGGCTCAGGGGCGCCTGGGTGGCTCAGTCTGTTAAGCATCCAGCTTTGGCTCAGGTCATGATCTCACGGTTTGTGGGTTCGAGCCCCATGTCAGGCTCTGTGCTAACAGCTAGCTCAGAGCCTGGAGCCTGCTTCAGACTCTGTGTCTCCCTCTCTCTCTGACCCTCCCCTGCTCACACTCTCTCTCTCTCTCTTTCTCTCAGAAATAAATAAAACATTAAAAAATAAATAAATAAATGCTCAGGCTCAGGCTCAACTGGACTCAACAGAGTAGCTCGAACCCCTCGGAAGCCCAGGCTCAGGAGATGCTGACCACAAATGCCCCTCATGAGCTGGGCTTCTCCTGCCTGTTCCCTCATCAAAGGGGGGACACGGGGAGCGCATGGGGATTTAAAGGAGCAGAAGGGTGGGGAAAGGAGCTATCAAATCAGAACTGTAAAAAAACTCCGCTACTGAACAGGACCAGCTGTTCAGCGGGGCGGACGCTGGGCATCTGGGTCAGTCAACGAGCCTTTCCAGAGCCAACACCCCTAAGGGCTCCCGTGCCACCTTGGTCAGGTTTCTCAGGTAGCCCAGAGCCACAAGCCCCTGGCCCCCAGCCCTGGTCCTTACAGGGCTCCTCATAGGTCCACACGGCCTGCTCTTTCCCTTCCCACTCCACCTATCTCCACCTATTTGGGGAGCTGAATCCAGGTCCCAGAGGCTCAGGTAGAAAGGTTACAAACATAAACAGCAGCCCTTAGCCTTGACAGCAGCAGATAGCCACTAATTAGAACTAGCTGGCCCCTGAGCAAGTCCCCAGGTCACAGCTTTCTTGGCCAGTGCAGGTGGCGAGGGGACCCACATAGTGCCTAAATCACTGAAGCCAGGGGAGGGGGGGCATTTTTAGTAGCCATGATAAATCTCTTCTGAGCTTGGCCAGACATAAATCAGCCTTGTCTTCAGCCAGGCAAAGCAAAGCCTCAAGCTTCTTCCTCTTCCGGGCACATGCTGACCTTGGCACTTCAACCCGTCGACCCACCTTCTTTCTCCCGTGGCCCCCCAGGAAGAAATCAGCCTGTTCCTGGTTGCTCCTACCTCAATGACCCGTGTGATCCGGGGGGGAAAAAAAAAAAAGCCCCCTTGTGGGCCCCACGAAGGGTTGGCATCCAGGGCTTCCTGTCGCCTGTGCACAGAGACCCAGGTCCCAGCATAACTCAACAGGACGTCGCACTAGAACACCCGGCCCCAGTCCTGCTCTGGGCGACCTGGGAGCCTGGCTGGCGGCTCCCTAGACACACGGGCATTGTGGCTCCCATTCTCAGCCTCCTTCCTCACTCCCAGCGACCTCATAATCTGAGCCGCCTCCGGTTCGGCACCCATCTTCAAGACTTGCGCAAACTGCTGAGCCAAAGCCGTGTACCCAAAGCAGAGAACAAGGCGTTTGTAACAGAAATATAAAACCAAGTTGGCATACTCACTTTGGTGCATTTGCCCTGATGGGGCATCCATAGCTCTGTCTGCTTAAAGAGCATGGGGTAGAGACTGAGTCACAAGAAGTCAACTACAGAACTTCCAACACCACCCTCAAGGAGAGGGGAGAAGAGACAGGAAGGGGGAGAGGGAGAGGGTGAGAGGAGCGAGAAAGAAAGGAGAGGGCTGGGGAGCCGGAGCCGTGCTGCAGAGGAGAGGATCCGTGCCTGCTGATTAATTCAGCCTATTTCCAGTCACGCTGCAGATTTAGGGAGGGAGGAGGAGGCAGTGCTGCAACAGCAACGTGGGAGGGAGGGAGAGGCGAGCAAGAGGGAGGGAGGAGCCGGGCTGAGAGGAGAAAGTTTGTAGATGCTCTGCCGGGTGCCCAGGAGCTTGGCCCATTAATCAGAGGCCACCGAGGGGTGAGCGGAGGGGCACCCGCGGCCAACGGGCTGTGCACGCATGGGGAGGAGAGGCCGTGCAGGAGATGGCTGCTGGGACCTGGGGGCAACTGTGGCACCCAGGGGTACCTGGACTCTCTCCCCAGACCACCTCTCCTTGGCCCCCAACTCACTGGACAAGGTAGGCGCCCGCCATCCATGAGAGCTCCCCTAAATCACTCAGAGATGCCCCGTATGGAGCCACGCCAGCAACAGCTCTTCCCACAGCTCTAGCTGCAGGAAGGAGGGGAGGGGGGACTTGCCAGTTATTAATAGCAGCACATCTGTGTTCAGGGGAAGGACGGGCCATTGAGAAGCCTGGAGCAGTGGCTTCCAAGAGGCAGAGGAGGGGGCTGGAATCGGGCAGAAGAATCCAGGGGAAGAATACAGCAGAAGGGGGAGGAGCCAGTAGACAGGAAGGGCTTCTGAGGATTCCAATATCTAAGACCCAACACCCTCCCACCAGGTTGGAGCAAGGGACCCCAACAGCAGAGATCGGCCAGCCGCTGATAAACACGCAGTCACATTTAGACACACCTGCCAAAGAGCTTCTGGGACAGGGGACCCCCGTGGACACGGGGCCTTATCTCCCAGCCAGTGACCTGGGGCTCCATGAGCGCTGGGACCCCGAATTTGACACACAGGCAGCTCTCAGCACAGACCCCCAAAAGCCTTGGGAGTAGTAGACTGCAAACTTCTTGCTGTCGTCCGGGCCACCCTTAGGAAGGGGCTGTAAAATCCCCAGGGCGAAGAAGCAGCCCAACAGGTCGGATAACTAGAGAGCCTGAGCATTTTTCTCCAGGGCCCTGTTTCCTAGACAACATGAACAACATCATCTCCACCATCTCCAGATGCCGGGAGGAGAGGAGAGAGCCTCAGCTGAGTTCAAGTCCACCTCTCCCCTCGTCCCCTTCTCTAGCACAGCCCCCTCCCTGCCCCCCCCCCCCCCCCCCCCCCCGCCCCCAGCCAAATCCCGATCTGACTAGGAGCAGAAAAGGAGGGGCCGGGCAGTCCAGAGGCTAAGGGCAGGAAGTCTCCACGAGGTGTAGGCCCAGGGGAGGAGGAGGCAGCAGTGCAGTGGGCTGCAGCCTTAACAAACCGCCAGGGAGAGACTGGTGTCCCCCTGTCCCCTGCTCCCAGGAGACCCCTCCCCTTAGCTTTCTACCAGGGCCCTGCTCTGTGGGTACCACAACTAAGCAAACCCCCTCCCTGCTGTGCGATAGGCCCTGGAAAGAACAGCTCATAGGGTCTAACCCAGCAGCTCAGTGGGACCCCAGCGCAGCCCTCTCCCATCTCGTCCCCCTCCTACGCTGCCCACCTCAGCAAGTGAAAAGGGAGGTGCTGCACCCAAGAAACGGAAGCCCAGATGCTCACTGCCACAGCACCTCCACCACAGTGGACCGGGGACAGAGGAGATAAGGTTCTGACCGGGACAATGAGACCACCGGTAGGTCGTGAAGGGGGGAGGGGGAGCAAAAATTCAACCAGCAACAGCCAAGCGGATCCTGGGCCACAGCCAGGGAACGACAGGCCCTTCCCATCAACTTCCGCCATCCAGCTCTCTTTGTTCCCACGCCTCCGAGAAGCCCTGACTCTTGGAGGCCACCGGGGGCTGATCTTTACAAGCCCATGTATCCAACTCACAAGGCAAGTCTGGTAGAAACCATGTCCAGTTCTGTGTCTTAACTGCTTGTACTATCAGTTCCTCAGCTGGACTGTAAGCCTCTCCAAGCCAGGGGCTACCTCCCCAGGGCCGGGAGTGTCACCGACCCAAAGGAGGTATTCCATGAATGTGGCTGATGATATTTCTAGTACAGGAAGCATCTCTCCGGAAGGCCAAAGGTGAGGGTAAAGAAAAATTCTCTAGGAAAAATGGCCCTTGAGACTGAACCATCTTGGGTTCTCAAGCGTTCTTACTCAGGCTGGAGAGAGAAGCCAGCCCACAGGCTGGGTCACAGAACTGCGTTTCCCCAACTCACTACAAACCTGGTGTTTCAGCAACAGGCTGGAACCAGAGGACAACACCGTCCTCTGCCTCAGCCTCACTCAGGCAAGCCACCACATCACACAGTATCAAAGCTTCTAGGGGGTGCTTCCCTGGAATTGAGCGGTACACAGCTCTTGCAACTGTACACAGCAGCCTTCCACCTAGGCTAGGAGAGAAGCAAATGTACCTTTCCCTCTGTGCCAATCCTACTAGGATAGACCCCTGTAGAATAGCCAGAGGCATCTGTGAACAGGACGCTGAACATACGGGCTTCAAGTTCAGGCCCACAAGCCTGTTCCACAGCTGGCCCAGAGGCATGTGAAGCCTGGACGAGTCAGCAGTCAGCCAGGCTCCACCAGGGACCCACCGTGTGGACCCACAGCTCCCTTTCTAGACCTTCCAAGATCTCTCTGGCAGGAATATCACTATCCATAAGTTCAAGTTGATAAACATTTCCTAAGCCCTGGCTGCATGCCAGGATCTGTGCTAGGAGCCAGGGACACCGCAGTCAAGAGGGACAGACAGATCGTTTCAATGCCACGTGACAGGCACAGTGGCAGAGGGACTGTGACTGCTGGAAAGAGGGTCCTCTGGAGGGGAGGGAGGACTTAGCAGGAGAAGGTGATGGCTCTTGAAGAAAGAAGAGCACGAGTTTGTCAGGAAAAAAGTAGAAGCCTAAATGTGGACGGTGTGCCCAAGCATTACCAGTGCTAAAGGCCAAGGCGGGGGAGACTGGGGACACCAGGCCAGCAGGCAGCAGTGGATTACGGACGGCTGTGCCCACCACACTGAAGGATTCAGCAGGGGGCGTGGAGTCACTGGTGACTTTTAAGCAGAAGGGACAAAAGGCCATCTCTGTGTTTGGATACCTTTCTCTGACGGCAAGTGGAGGAAGGAGATCAGGGACAGAGGGACCCGTGGGAAGCTGACGCAGAAGTCCAGGCGAGAGACGGAAGGACCTCTGCTGGGGCGGTCCTCGTCACGGGAGAGGGATATCTGACTGATGGCAAACCGATGCCGGGAGAAGGCAGTGTACCTGGAGGCTGGGGGGTGTACCTGCGTCAGGCTAGGAGGAGGAAGGGGGGCCGACCCCGCGGATGCCGGGGCCTCCTGGCTGCTCACCTCCAGCTGGTTACGCAGCTGTGTTTGGAGTCTGAGTGGGGAGCTCTTCCCTGACCACAGACAGGGTGCCTGACAGTACTCGACATGGCTCAGCAGGTTGGGGCAGAGCCCCAGCAAAGAGCAAACAAACGAAATTACACACCCCTGGGCAAGAAGTGGAAGGCTGGCTTGGAGCCAACCCAAATCAGAAACCTGCTCCCATGCCGCTGCGCTAACTGGTCTACACCTTGTCCTCTGCTCCCAGCTCCTAGCTCCCGGAGCTCTCCCCAGCCCAGCAACAGCACCCTCTCAGAGTGGGGGTGGGGGGGTCATCAGCCCATACCCCAATCCTCAGAGCCACACACACCTCTCACTTTTGGTTTAAAGCCCCCCAGTGAGGATCCCCCCAGGCAAACACAGGTAGGGAGAGTCCAATGGAGACACACAGACAATACCCATACGAGGATCGAGCATGGCCTACCGCATGCTTCTCCTTCAGATCCATGGGCCCAGGCTACTGCAGGCATGCCCAGATGAGTGTGGTCACCCCCAAAAGGAAGGCTCCTCCCCAGCATGTACAAGGTCTAGTGACTCTGTCACGGTCACGGCATCTGGGGAGAAAGGCAGAAGAGATCCCATGAATCCAGGTTATTGAACGATGGTGTCGTTTATACAACAGAGCGCCACGTGGGAAAGACTTGACCCCTGGGCATCAGAGTTCGGCCAGTCCTGCCCAGGGCACTCTGCAGGGCTGAAATTTCCTCTCCCTGTGCCCTCATTTTCAAAGGCACATTACGTTTTGCTCCACATGTACTCTTACTCGCAGATTTCCGGCAAACAGGAAAAACCTTGGTTTCTCAGCTTTTTAAAAAGTGAAGATTAGGGGAGCCCAGCTGGCTCAGTTGTGAGTTCGAGCCGCACGCCTGGTATAGAGATTACTTAAATAAATAAAAACTTAAAAAAAAAAAGATTAGGGAAATTCATTCATTCATTCATTTTAAGAATAAATAGGGGCGCCTGGGTGGCTCAGTCGGTTAAGTGTCCGACTTCAGCTCAGGTCATGATCTCATGGTTCGTGGGTTTGAGCCCCGCCCGCGTCAGGCTCTGTGCGGACAGCTAGCTCGGAGCCTGGAACCTATCTTCGGATTCTGTGTCTCCCTCCCTCTCTGATTCTCCCCTGCTCACGCTGTCTCTCTCTCTCTCTCAAAAATAAATAAAACACTGGGGCACCTGGGTGGCTCAGTCAGTTAAGCATCCGACTTTGGCTCAGGTCATGATCTCACAGTTCGTGGGTTTGAGCCCCGCGTCAGGCTCTGTGCTGACAGCTAGCTCAGAGCTTAGACAGAAGCCTGTTTTAGTTCAGATTCTGTGTCTTCCTCTCTCTCTGACCCTCCTCTGCTCACGCTGTCTCTCTCATCTCAGAAATAAATAAAACATTAATAAATAAATAAATAAAACATTTTTTTTAAAAAAGAATAAATAAAAGTTAGAGGGTGCCTGGCTGGTTCAGTCAGTAGAACATGCAACTCTTGAGATCAGGGTCGTGAGTTCAAGCCCCACATTGGGCATGGAGCCTACTTAAAATTAAAAAAAATTTTTTTAAACAAATAAATAAATAAAAGTGAGCATTAAGGTAAACCAGAACCCCCCCCACATGCACACAAACATGCCCCCACACATACACACATGCCCACACATACATGCCCACACACGTGTCTACACACATATGCCCACGTGTCATGTAGCCCAACCTCTCGTGTGCTTTGCTGACAGAGCAGCGTTCAACAGGCACTCGGGCACATACCCACCAGGATGGGTGATCCAGTCTCGATGGCAATCTGGGAAATGAAGACTGGCCCTACCTCCCCACACAACCCCTGACTGTCACCCATCCGTGCTGGCAGCCGGCAGCCTGCAATGGTTTCAGACCAGGGAGTGTTTGGGTAGCGTGCCACTGAGTAATCTGGTTTGGTGCCCAGCGACTACTTGTGGAGAAAGCACCAACCTGCTGACTAGGGTGGTTCTTTCTGGGGCCTGTAGCCAAGCTTTGTCTGAGCCCAGGAGAAATGATCCATAAAAGAGCTGTCTAGAAACAATAAAAAAGCTGTGTCCAGAGGACCCTGGCAGGGAGGCCTAGGCTCTGCAGCCACCATCTCCACCCCAAGATCCCATATGATTCCTTGCAAGGTGGCACCAGGGCTGATCTCACGTGCCTGTGCGTGCGCCCCTCTCCCTACACCTGCCTTTGCACCCGGGGGCTGTCAGAGCTGAGTGAGCCAGCACCAGAGGGTCAGAGACAGACAGTGGAAGCGGCCTCGCAGTGCAGTGACATTTGGTCCTTAGCAGCCAACTGAAATGGGATCCTGAGAGGCTGATTCCACGTCTCCCCAAGGTCGCTCTGACTCACGGAGCACAGGCCCTGTTTACCAGTGCGGCGCAAGCTCCCCATGCGCCCCGTCCCAGCAGGGGCTGGATGAGGTAGTCGCCACACAGAGCAAGGCACCAGAAGCCAGATGGGGATTGTGCTTAACTCCTTCTGCCAACACGATGAGAGTGAAATGACTCTGCGGCCAGCTGGAACCACAGTTCGGAGAGGGCAGCCAGGAGCGGGACGTTTTTCTAAGAGTCTCTGTTTTCCCATCACTCCATATGTGGGATTCTGGGAAAGAGAGGTCCTCAACTGCCTGATCTGAAACCAGCAGCTAGATCCTTAAAGGGCCAGTTCTACCCCCTCGTCCAATGTGAGAGAAAGCACAGACTTCAAAGCCAAATACCCCTGGTTCAAATCCTGGCTCCAACATATATCAAATGCCAAATGACCGTGGCAAATTACTAGTCTCTCTGAGCCCCAGGGTCCTTGTTCATAGAATGATGGCTATTTCACAAAGAAGCAACAAAAATTACATAAAATATTATATGCAAAGGGTTTAGTACACTATTTAGCATATGGTAGGTCTTAATAAATACTTCCACTGCTATCACCAGGAAACAAGAAATATGAACAAGATGCTACCTAGATGAAGAATAAAGACTCAAAAGTAAGGAGAAGAGGTGTACCTGGCTGGCTCAGTCAGTAGAGCAACAACTCTTGATTTCTGAGTCATGAGTTCAAGCCCCACACTGGGCCTAGAGCTTACTTTTTTTTAAAAAGCAGGAAAAAAAATTAATGAAAGGCATAAAGATTGTAAAGAAATATGTAAAACTGTCTTTATTTGCAGAAGACTAGATCATATATGAAAAAATTCTAAGGAATAGAACATATAAGCATGCAAGGTTACAAGATACAGGTCAAAATACAAAATACAAATATAAATTAAATTTCCATATCCTATAAATAAATATAGGAAAATGGAACATTTTAAATATCACTTACAACAGCACCAAAAAAAAAAAAAAAAAGAAAGAAAGAAAACCCATAAAATACATTTTATGTTTAAATTTAAAAGGTTAAAAGGTTATCCCTTTTAAAATATATATGTAAGGGGCCCCTGGTTGGCTCAGTCAGTTAAGCATCTGACTTCACTTCAGGTCATGATCTAAGAGTCTGTGGGTTTGAGCCCCACATTGGGCTCTGTGCAGACAGCTTGGAGCCTGAAGCCTCCTTCAGATTCTGTGTCTCCCACTCCCTCTGCCCCTCCCTTGCTTGTTCTCTCTTTCTCTCTCAAAAATAAGTAAATAAACATTTAAAATTATTATATATATATGTATACACACACACACACACACACACACACACACACACACACAAAGGTCTGTTCTGTTGAGAGAAATTCAAGACCTAAATAAATGGAGAGATATACCATGTTCATGGATTGGAAGACTCAATACTAACATTTAATGTTTAAATAATTAAAATTAAAATGTATATTAATATATTCGTGTTTATCAATATTAATATACATACACATCTTATTGGAATACCTAAAATGAAAAAGACTGACAACATTTAGTGTTGGTGAGGATATGAACCCATAAATTGCTGATGGGAATGTAACATGGTACAGTCACTTTGGAAAACATTTTGGCAGTTTCTAATAAAGTATACCCTCACTATATATCCCAGTAATGAAAACATAGTTCCTCAAAAAGAACTGTATACAAATGTTCATAGCATCTTTATTCAAAAGAGCCAAAAACTGGAAACAACTCAAATGTCTGTTCACCCATGAATGAACTGTGGTATATCCATACAATGGAATCCTGCCCAGCAATGAAACAGAAGGAGGAACTGATACATACTACAATGTGGCTGAATCTCAAAAACATTTGCCGAGTGAAAGGAGCACAAAAGAGCACATAGCATATGATCCTATTAATATAAAATTTAGAACAGGTGAAAAAAATCTATAGTGACAATAAGCAGGGGAGGAGGTACATAGAGTCATGGGGAGGGAAAGACTGCAAAGGCACAGGGGTCTTTTGTTCAATATCTTGACTGTGGGTGGCAGTTACAAGGGTGTATATTTTTGTCAAAACTCTTTGAACTACATACTTAAATAGGTGCACCCTATCTTGTAGAAATATTGCACCAGTAGAGGTGAATTCTAAAAAGTAAGATGGGATCTGAGATCCAACTAAACCAGCTCTACCAACCTGTAAGATGCCTTGTACACGCAAGATTTGGTGGATGTAAGAGGGAAAAACATTTAACAAGTGCCTACTGTATGTAATAACTGTATACATTTACTAAGTGTAAGGAATGGTCCTGCTTTGACAAAAGTATAAGATATGGTCTCTTCCCTAGAGGGATTTATACTATAGCCAGGTTTCAAATATTATGAGAAAATATAACTAAATATTCACGTTGGCATTGAAATACTAAATGAGAATTGCAAATGGGGGCTGGGGAGGCCAGGGATCCCTTCCTGTGAGAAGCCAAAGGCCTAAACAACGCACTAAGGAAAGCTTAAGGGAGAGAAGAGGGAGAACAACAAGAAATCTCAACAAAGGTACCAAGGAAGAAATGCACAGAGCCTTTTTGGAAGATGGCAATCTGAGCTGTTCAATTAGAGCAGAAGACCTGAGTAAGAGAGAAGAAATGAAGGGCCACATAGAGAGGGGAATCAGGGGCCGAAATGCACAGGTGCTTCAAGGCCAAAACAAAGTGACCCTGGGAAGTTACTGAAGGTTTCTGAGCAGGTCCCAGTATTTTAAGAGGGTAGAGAACGGATCAGAGGGGGAAGGGAAAGAAATTACAGGCAGAAGAGGTAGAAGAAAATTACAGTAATTTTGGTTTGTTATGACGAATATCTAGACAAAGGCAGCATGGTAGCCATGGAAACAAAGGGATAGTTGCTTCCCGCTGCCAAGTTCAGATCCAGCACCAAAAAGAGCTAAGTGTGTGCCCAAGGTTCAGGTTGAGAGCGAGCTGAGGAGTTGGCTGTCCTTCTAATCCCTTCCAGTACTATCTTCATTATACTCTAGCCATACCCAACACCCAGAAAACACAATGTGGGAGACTTGTATTCAGCTGAATAGCTGCGCCCGAAGGCACTAACTGATGATGTTCAGCTGGAAGGTTTTTAATAACAAGCCTCAGGGTTCTATTCTTGGTGGCGTCCTAATCAATATTTTTATCAATGACTTGGGTGAGGAAATGGATGGTGCACTAATCAAATTCTCAGATGGCATAAACCTGGAAAGGAGATCAAAGTCAAGATCCAAGAAGCCCTCAACAGGCTGCTCCTAACAGATTCAATTTAACTGTAATAGATTCAGTATTATGTCCTATGCTTAGGTTCAAAACCTATTGTATAGGGGCGCATGGGTGGCTCAGTCGATTAAGCGGCTGACTATTCATTTTGGCTCAGGTCATGATCTCACCATTCATGAGTTCGAGCCCTGCGTCAGGTTCTGTGCTCATAGCCATGGAGCCTGCTTCGGATCCTCTGTCTCCCCTCCCTCCCCGCCCCCTCTCTCTCAAAAATAAATAAAGGTCAAAACCTAGTGTGTAAAACTACTCTAAATGGCTTAATTAAGTGCAATTTCAATACAGGTGACATGGCCACCCCAAGTTCATTCACAGTTAGGTTGCATTAACAGACATGCCACATCCCCCAAAACAGAGAGGTGAATCTGATTTTTATACCTATCAGAGCACACTTGAAATATTTTGTTCATTTCTGCTACACACACACTGACAAAAGCGGGGAGCTTTCTGACAGAGCAGACAGGTTGAGGGAATTCTGATATGAGAATACTGTAAAGAACCAAAGACAGTTAGCTGCTTGGCCAGAAGCACACCTGGTAAGAATCGGTCTAGAAGGGCATGATGGCTGCCATATGAAAGAAGGGCCAGGCTTCCTTACTCCATGGGGGACAGACTGGGACTCAACATGGGTGATATCTTTTACATAATTAGAACTGTATAAAAAATGGAACAGGGTGCCCTGAAAGGCAATGAGCTCCCCAGCACTAGAAGGCTCCAAGCAGAGGCTGGGAAATTATAGAGATAATAAATACATCAGGGAGCAAATAAGAAAGGGATAACCTTTTATAATGTCTTCTAACCCTGAGAGATCAAGAAATCCAGCAGCTTCTGCATATGAAATGATGTCCAGTTCCACTTGTAATAAGAGACATATAAATTAGACTACCCCAAGAGAACAAAGTTTGGAAGGCTTTCACCACTCAACTTCAAGGTGTATAAAGCCACAGCAATCAAGGCAGTGTGGTATTGGCCTGGTAACAGAGAATCCAGAAATAGATCCAGATATATTTGGTCAATTGATTTTTGAGAAGGCTGCAAAGGCAATTCAGTGGAGAAAAGACAGTCTTTTCAACAGACTGTACTAGAAAAATTGAACATTGAGATGAAAAAAAAAAAGGACTTGGAAATACAGCTTGCACTATATACAAAAATTAACTAAAAATGGGTCCTACACCTAAGTGTAAAATTATAAAATTTCTAGAAGGAAACATAGGAGAAACTCTTTGTGACTTTAGATTTCTTCCCTCTTTTTTAAAATTATTAATGTTTATTTATTTTTGAGACAGAGACAGAGCATGAGCAGGGGAGGGGCAGAGAGGGAGACACAGACTTCGAAGCAGGCTCCAGGCTCTGAGCTGTCAGCACAGAGCCCAACACAGGGCTGGAACCCACAAACCATGAGATGAAGTCAGACCCTTAACTGACTGAGCCACCCAGGTGTCCCTGGTTTAGATTTCTTAGGCTCAATACCAAAAGCAGAACCCCCAAAAGAAAAAACTGGAAATGAGTGACCGAGGAGAAGAGTGGGAGGGGAGAAATTTTACTATATATATTTTTGCGCCTTTTGATTTTCAAACCATGTGAATGTATCAAATGCATCTTTAGAAAACTGGCAACCTCCCCCTTTTGGATATATGCCCAAAAGAAGTAAAAACAGGGGCTCAAAAAGCTATTTGTACACTCATGTTCACAGCAGCAGTATTCACAATAGCCAAAAAGTAAAGCAACCCCAGTGTCCATCAACAGATGAATGGATACATAAAATGTGGTCTATACATGTAATGGAATATTATCAGCCTTTAAAAGAAAATCCTAGGGGCGCCTGGGTGGCGCAGTCGGTTAAGCGTCCAACTTTGGCTCGGGTCATGATCTCACAGTCCATGGGTTCGAGCCCCGCATCGGGCTCTGTGCTGACAGCCTGGAGCCTACTTCAGATTCTGTGTCTCCCCCTCTTTCTGCCCCTCCCCCCGCTCGCTCTCTGTCTCTCAAAATAAAATAAAGACATTTTAAAAAGTTTTTTTAAAGAAAATCCTGGGGGCATCTGGGCAGCTCAGTTAACTAAGCATCCAACTCTTTTTTTTTTTTTTGGTGAGACAGAGATAGAGTGCAAGTAGGGAAGGGGCAGAGAGAGGGAGATGCAGAATCTGAAGCAGGCTCCAGGCCCCAGTCTCCAAGCTGTCAGCGCAGAGCCCAGTGTGGGGCTTGAACTCACAAACCGTGAGATCACGACCTGAGCTGAAGTCAGACGCCTAACCAACTGAGCCACCCAGGCACCCCAAGCATCCAATTGTTGATTTCAGCTCAGGTTCAAGATCCATATCAGCACAGAGCCTGCTTGGGATTCTCTCTCTCCTTGTCTGCCTCTCCCCTGATCACGTGTGTGTGTGCGCACGCCTGTGCATGCACTCTCTCAAAAATAGACATTTTTAGGGGCACCTGGGTGGCTCAGTCAGCTGAAGTTCCGACTTTGGCCCAGGTCATGATTTAGCCGTTCGTGGGTTTGAGCCCCGTTTTGGGCTTTGCACTGACAGCACAGAGCCTGTTTGGGATTCTGTTTCCCTCTCTCTCTGCTCCTCCTCCTCCTCTCTCCCTCTCCCTCCCTCTCTCCCTCTCCCTCCCTCCCTCTCCCTCCCTCTCTCTCTCAAAAATAAGTAACAACAACAACAACAACAACAACAACAAAAACCCAGACATTTAAAAAAATCACAAAAACAAGGGCGCCTGGATGGCTCAGTCGGTTGAGCATCCGACTTTGGCTCAGGTCATGATTTCCAGCCCCTCCTGGGGCTCTGTGTTGACAGCTCGGAGCCTGGAGCCGGCTTCAGGGAGTCTGTGTCTCCCTCTCTGCCCCTCCCCTGCCCATGCTCATGCTCTGTCTCTGCCTCTCTCTCAAAATTAAATAAACATTAAAATTTTTTTCAAAAAGAAGAAAGAAATCTAAACCAAAGTCTCAAAGAGTTTCTCCTATGTTTTCTTCCAGAAATTGTATAATTCTACATTTAGGTGTAGAATCCATTTTTGTTAATTTTTGAATATAGTGCAAGCTATATTTCCAAGTCCTTTTTTTTTTATCTCAATGTTCAATTTTTCCAGTATAGTCTGTTGAAAAGACTGTCTTTTCTCCACCGAATTGCCTTTGCAGTCTTCAAAAATCAATTGACCAAATATATCTGGATCTATTTCTGGATTCTCTGTTACCAGGCCAATACCACACTGCCTTGATTGCTGTGGCTTTATAAACCTTGAGGTTGGGTTCATGGGTTCAAGCCCCGTGTTGGGCTCTGTGCTCACAGCTCGGAACCTGGAGCCTGCTTCGGATTCTGTGTCTCCCTCTCTCTCTACCCCTCCCCACTCACACACTGTCTCTCTCTCTCTCTCAAAAATAAAAACATTAAAAAACTTTTCTAATTTAAAAAATATAATAAAATGATTGATTTTATCATAATGATAAAAAAAAAACACCAACCTCTGATTCTGATTTTGCAATTAGATCCGGCTTATGTTACTAAGCAATATTCCCCCATTTGAGTTCCATGTCACCTTCAGGCATATTTACGCTCTTTTAAACACACCTTTGATTTTCTCTCCAGTATATATCTTTTCCAAGTACTTCCCAATATTTTTCTGTTCACCTTCCTACTAAGGAATATTGTTATCATGAATTTCTTTTTCAAAAGGATCCTGAAATTAAGAAAACTGGATTCAGGGGCACCTGGGTGGCTCAGTTGGTTAAGCGTCAGCCTTCAGCTCGAATCGCAATCACACAATTCATGAGTTCAAGCCCCACATCAGGCTCTCTGGCTCTCTGTCAGCTCAGAGCCCACTTTGGATCCTCTGTCTCCCTCTTTCTCTGCTCCTCCCCCACTCTCTTGCTCACTCTCTCTTAAAAATAAACATTAAAGGGGCGCCTGGGTGACTGTCAGTTGAGCTGCAACTTCAGCTCAGGTCATGATCTCAGAGCTAGTGGGTTCGAGCCCCACATAGGGCTCTGTGCTGATAGCTTGGAGTCTGGAACTTGCCACGGATTCTGTGTCTCCCTCTCTCTTTCTGTTCCTCACCCACTAATACTCTACCTCTCTCTCTCTCAAAAATAAATAAACATTAAAAAATTTTTTAAATAGGGGTGCCTAGGTGGCTTAGTCAGTTAAGCATCCTACTTTTGCTTGGGTCATGATCTCACGGTTCGTAGGTTCGAGCCCCCCGTTGGGCTCTGTGCTGACTGCCAGCTCGGAGCCTGGAGCCTGTTTCAGAGTCTGTGTCTCCCTCTCTCTCTGACCCTCCCCTGCTCACGCTGTCTCTCTCTCTCCTAGAAATAAATAAAAAAAAAATTTAAAAAAATTTTTTTAAATAAAATAAACATTAAAAACTGGGTTTATATAATTACAGAGGTTTCTGACTTCCCAAAGGCTGGTGAAAGCCCTGGAAGGGTCTCCTTCCCTTGGGCACCCCTAAGTCCCCTACCACTTTGGCCTTCGGAGCTAGGGAAACCCAAAGCGATCAATGTGAGATATGCCGAGCCTGAGGCAGGCATCGTGCAGGGTTTAAATCTGGCCCTTACCCTACTTGCCTCACCACGTGACCAATACTGTTTACTACAGTCTCAGCAGCCACAGGCAAAGCTTATAATTATACAAACCCCTGATCACCAAACCACGCATTCTGGCTGGCGGGTCAGTTCCGGAAGAAAAACATTCCTGTTACAGCTTTGGCCTGCCCTTTGGTTCACCTGTGCTACTGGAAACAAAACCAGGCTTGGAAACCAGGGTTCAACCAATGTTTCTAAAGGAGCCTAGCGTTCAGGTAAAGAAAGACACTCTCCAGGAAACAACACTGACCCGATGACAAGGTAAAAAAATATTGACACACATTTACCAGTAGAGAAGTGCCAACAGTGATCTGGAACTTCTTACTTGGAACACCAGGGTAGGGCTTAGAGGCTTTGTATCTTTCTAACTCACTACTGTAAGAGCTCCTACTTAACTCACCAGATAAGGTTCAATAAAGCCTTGGGTTTAGGTAGTATTTGCGTTAGTTTCTATAAGGAGAGGGAAGGGCGCTATTTCCCAAGCCCAACATTAGGCAAAGGGCAGTGGGACAGAACCAAAGCATTGTGACCTTCACTTCTCATTAGTTTGGCAGGAGTTAAGCTTTCCGAAACGCTGATTCTCAACACTTGGAGCTGGCACCCCTAGCAACTTCTCAAAATAGAAATGTGAAGGGCTTTCTGTTTTCTTCCATCTCCGCTGCCCAGCCCCGGCTCTCCCCCAGTCTAATCTTCTGATGTCGGGTCACCACAAACAAGGGGCAGGGTAGGGGTAGGGGGGTGGGCGAACTTCAAGGGCATTTAACTCTCAATTATTTGGCAGCTGATTCACAAGAGGATGGTTTGAACTTCACCTCCCTGGTCAAGGAACTGGCTCCACGGTATCCACCAGTTTAGTTTCTCTATTTGAAGTGCTAACAAAAAGAACCAGTGAGCAAGGATGTTAAAGCTAACAGGGCAGCTAAAATAAGACTTGCAGAGAATCTGTGGATTTTATTTGAACACACCGCCCCTGTTCCAGGGTTAATAATAGGCTACATTCTGATGTGTTCTGATCTTTAGAGTGATTTTCAAACTTTTTTTTTTTATCCCGTGGACCATTTTTATTTGACTCTTTAGATGATGAACCTTATCTGTGCCATTGCTTAAAAAAAAAAAATTAAAACTACCTGTTGGAATTCTAAGATCAGCCTTTCTTTTACCAAGATTACCATAAAGACAGACCACTGGAGAATTTTTTTCTGCAGTGGTTCTCAACCTTTTCCTGCCTCTACACCGTTCTTATACGAGAGTTATCCCTATCAGTAACACAATAGTTCCCCCCAAATGGAGGAAGAGGTTACCTTGCTCTGACTCCGTCCCTTCCTGCCCTCTCATCTGAGAATCATTGAAATCATTTGGCCCCATATAGAAAGACCACACAAATTTTAATCCAGGAAACCAGCCGGTGAACTACCTGCTGGTTACTTACAAATAGCGAAGGCCACAATGCATTAACCCAGTAACTGCTAGTACCTATGCTATATACACCTATAGCTAAAAGTCCTCCACAGGCTTTCTCCTTTAACGCACTCAGTCGCCGTGCAAGAAGCTCATAGAAGTCAAGGAGCTTGATTTCTCAATCACACCTAGGAAACAATTGGTCTAGTGGATAAACAACTTAAGAATCTGGACCTCAGGGTTCCAGTCCTGGCTCTAGCTGACCCCGGCCCCGCCCCTTTGCCTCTCCCAAAAGTTACTCTCCACATTTGTAAAATGAAAACATTACAACTCCTCCCTCCCCACTTCCGCCGTCTAAGAGGGCCCGGGGAATAACTGAAGTATGTCACTAAAGCTGAGTGTGTGAACAAAGCAGGAGAAAACTATCATCTCCAAATGCAAAAATTACATGCCCAAAGGAAAACAGATTGGGTGCAAAGCTCCCTCCTCTTTTTTTTTTTTTCCTAGAGCCACACAAAACCTCGGAAGAGAGGGTGGGATGTAGCAGCACGTGACCAAATCAACGAACACGCCAAAGTGCAGCCTGTGGTTCCACACCAATGAAAGAAGGGCAAGGTTTCCCTGGCATCTGGCACCGGGCACCTGGGAGGGGCTCACGCCGTGGCACGCGAGGGGCTGCGAGATTGGACTTCAAGAGTGTGCTGCCGGGGAAGGAGGGCACAGCACAGCGGTCGGTTTGCAGGATGGCAAGTACTGTGTTCCTATAGTTGCTTCTAAGGAGTCTTTAAATGTTTCTGGAAAGACGGAAAGAAAAAAAGAAAAAAGGCAGGGCATGCTCCAACTGCACAGTAGCCGCTCAGGGTTAAGCCTCTCGGTTCCGTCCACCTGGACCCGGGACGCGGTCAGCACGAGGGGCCGGGCAGCAGCAGAGCGCGCGCAGCGGGGACAACGGTTTGAACTGGGGCGGGGGGTGCTGACCCCCAGAGGCCTATAAATACACTGGGCGTCGGCGCTGGAAGCCGCCCCCCTGCGCCAGGGCCCAGCCACCCCACAAACCTGGGGCAGGGATTCTTTGTTGGCAGGAGGCTTCGATCTGACGCGGGACCCCCAAGGGGCCAGGACTAAGGACAAGTGTGAGCACCTGGGGAAAGGAAACGGCCAGGAGCTGGAGGCAAGAGCCCGTCCCTTGACTCCCCTTCGAAGAGATCCCCTGAGGCCATTTCCTGGGTGCAGACCCCAGACTCCTCTCTCCTTGGCCAAGAATCCAGAGGACGTGGAAGGCCGAGCCCCACGCCCCCTTGCTTCCCCGCTCCCCTTGCCTCGGGCCACTGGCCTTCTCGTACTTACCGGGGCCCAGGGGCCTGTCTTCCTTGCTAGCGTCCTCTTCCCTCCCAGCCCCCTCCTCACTTCACGTCCCCTCCTCCAGGGGCCGCGGCCATGTCCGTTGCTGGCAACTCTAAGGGGGCTTGCCTCCTTTCTCGGACAACAGAGACGCCGCTAGCAAGCCAACGTTCTGGGCACTGATTGGTTGAAATCCGAGACGGGTGGGGATTTCTGGCTTCTTATTGGCTGCGATGCGCGCTAGACTGTAGCTGAAACTGTCCCTCTGGGAGCCTGGCGGAATTAAACGCCGAGGGATGCGGGAGGGAGAGTAAGGAACCGCTGTCCATCCTTGGGTATGTTGCTCTGGTGCTTTCAGGTCCAGAGGTCCTGACTAGGGGCGAGGGCACGGCTTCCACCTCAATTACTTTTCCTACAAAATTATCCAAAAAAGATGGACAGAGTCCCGTCCCCGACGCCTTCTTTCTTTTAAAAATCAGCCCTTTTGCAGAGCGCCCGCATCTACTTCTTCTAAGTTCCCTTCTTGTTGCTGTGAACAAATGCCTGGAGACATCTAGCTCGGAGTCTCTGGAGGGACCCCCTCAGAGACTAATACCGCAACCAAACCAAAGCTGGAGAATCTAAGGCAATACTTGAGTTTTCCCTTCAACTCAGCTGTACTCTAAAGGGAAAAACAAGTTAAAAAAATTTTTTCCCTAGATAGAGAAATCGTCTAGGAGAGCTCCCTGGGGAAAACAAAGCAAGCCTGTGTCAGTATTTACTTCTGCTTTCCCAGAGATGGAAGTCTGGAGGCTTGGTTTTTGTGTTTTGTTTTTCAATCTGTTTATAAAATCAGAAGAGGGTCATAGCTGGCCCTGGGAAGTAAGAGCCCCTTTCCCCTGTTAATGAATTTAATTATGTAATTAAAATCTCTCTTCTGAAGAGGTATCCTTTTGGTGCCTAATCATGTGTGTTTCAACGGTTTTAGCCGTTGCTTAAAACAGTGATAGAATCATGTTACCTTTCTGCACCCAAAAATCTTCTGCAATTTATCCTTGCATATAAAGTCTGTATCTCTCTGCTGGACATACAAAGCCCATCATAAATCAATTCAGACATAGGTTTCCAGGCTAATTCCCCACAGGCCAAACTAATCCTGCAGCCACATAGATTCACCATCCCTTTTTAGGATTCCCAGTGTGAGGCTTGATGCATGACTCTGGGATGAAGACCTCAGCTGATATCAAGAGTTGGAGGCTCGGGGCACTGGGTGGCTCAGTTGATTGAGTGTCTGACTCTCGATTTCCACTCAGGTCATGATCCCAGGGTTGTGGGATCGAGCCCTGGGTTGGGCTCCATGCTGAGTGTGGGGACTGCTTGAGGTTCTCTCTCCCTCTGCCCCTCTCCTCAACTCTGTCTCCAAAATTAAAAAATAAAAATAAAAAGAGTTGGATGTTTAACTGTCTGAGCCACTCAGGCACCCCAGATTCTCCATCCTTAATATGCATCCAGGACCATCCTCCCTCTCTGCTCTTTAACCCAAGAGCTTCCCTACCTTTAAAGATTCATTTTTACCAATAAAGCCAACCTTCAAATACACGCACATCCAGAAAGTTCACCTCCGATGCTCTCTGCCTCAAAGCCTTCCCTGACTTTTAGTCACTGAAATTCTCTGTCTAGTGCTATGCCTCTCTGTGTCTCCATTGACACCTTTACAAAAACAATGCTTTGTACAGCATTATTTTTGTAAGGCCTGAAGCTCCCTGAAGACACTGGCTTACCCTGGCAGTCTCCACAGCGCCTCACTCAGAGCCTTGTACCCAGTAAATGTTTCCTGAATTGAACTAGCCAATTGCCTATACCTTATGTCTTTCCACCTCATCCCAGAAGGTTTATGTGGCTACATTTGGAAGGTTAACAAATGTAACATAGTCATCCTGCCTTGCTCCACCTTGTACCCCGTCTCCTCTAGTCACACTTGTTTCTCTGCTCCACTGTGTCTTATGAATATCACTCAGCAAACTTGAACTGTGCACTTACCAGTTTCAGGGATTATGCTACACTCCTTTACTCCCTGACCATTCCCTCCCTCAGTACCCCTAGCCATAAAACTTTGGTGAATAAGTAAATCGAATCACTCAAGCCAAAGGGTCCCAGGGAACCCAATCTAAGTTCACCTTGGCAAGACTTTCTACAGCTCTGAGGTCCCTGTGGTCATGTCTTGATGGCTGTCTAGCAATACCAGGCGCTTTTGCAGTCCTTCATTGTTCTGGAGCCTTCTCTGTCTCCCTTCCAAAATAACCTAGATAGGAGCGCCTAGGTGGCTCAGTTGGTTAAGTGTCCAATTTCAGCTCAGGTCCTGATCTCACGATCTGTGGATTCGAGCCCGCATCAGGCTCTGTGCTGACAGCTCTGAGCCTGGAGCCTGCTTCAGAGTCTGTGTCTCCCTCTCTCTCTGCCCCTCCCCTGCTCATGCCTCTCTCTGTCTCTCTCTGTCTCTGTCTCTGTCTCTGTCTCTGTCTCTCTCTCTCAAAAGTAAATAATCATTAAAATATTTTTTTTTTTACAAATAGTTTATTGTCAGGTTGGTTTCCATATAACACCCAGTGCTCATCCCCACAAGTGCCCTCCTCCATGCTCATCTCCCCCCTTCCCCCACACCCATCAGTAAAATAATTTTTTAAAAAGATTTCTTGTAAATCATTTGTGTAATTCCCCCTTTGGCATTTTTCTCAAGAGAATGCAATAATATCTGATGTTGCTTTGTGATTATTTTTGGATGCCAACTAACATTTCTTTGTCTATAATTCTGTATAAAGAATGGATATAGCCATTGCTAGGCTTCCTATAGTTAATAGCATTACCTATGTGTCATTTCTCTTCCTGTGATCCCCTTGATTCCAAGGACTCTGTCTTATTCATCTTTGTGTCCCTACTTATTAACAAAGTGCCTGGCACACCACAGACATCTGATGCTTGTTGAATAAATGAACTGGTGCCCAATTACCCTCTTCTCTAGCATTTTTAGTTGCTTCCTTTCTATCAGTTCTTTTCCCCTAGCTGTATAAACACGCATAGGCCTCTCCTTAAAACAAAAGGGGAGGGGCGGTAGAGGGAAAAAAGAAGAAGAGGAGAGGGCCTTCCACACTCAAAGGTCTGGCCTGTGTAACACTCCTCTGCCATACAGCTAATAGATCTGCCAGCAAGAAGTTCCCTCTCCTTTGTTAAAAAAAAGTTTAAATCTTTTATTTTATTTTTGAGACACAGAGCTCAAGTGGGGAAAGAGCAGAGATAGAGCGAGACACAGAATCTGAGGCAGGCTCCAGGCTCTGAGCTGTCAGCACAGAGACCCGAGGCAGGGCTCGAACCCACAAACCATGAGATCACGACCTGAGCTGAAGTCGAATGCTTAAAGACTGAATCATCCAGGTGCTCCTCTCCTTTTTTTTTTTTTTTTAATGTTTATTTACTTATTGGGAGGGGGGTGGAGAGAGAGAGGGAGGGAGAGAGAGAATCCCAAGCAAGCTCTGCACCTTCAGCACAGAGCCTGACACAGAGCTCAGTCTCACAAACCGTGAGATCATGACCTGAGCCAAAATCAAGAGTTGGTTGCTTCACCAACGGAGCCACCCAGGTGCCCCAGCTCCTTCTCCTTCTGCAATGTAATGTCTCTGGTGTAGTAGCTAGTAGTAGCACCTAGTGACTTCACCTTAGGTATTACAGCTAACAGAGAATCATTGCTTCATTCATTTTGTGACCCTGTGGGATATTTGAGAGATCTAGATGAACATTTCAGTGTAATTTGACTTTAAGAAACATGTTTTGGGGTACATGAGTGGCTCAGTAGGTTAAGCATCCGATTTCGGCTCAGATCATGATCTCGCGGTTTGTGACTTCAAGCCCCGCATTGGGCTCTGTGCTGACAGCTCAGAGCCTGGAGCCTGCTTCAGATTCTGTGTCTCCCTCCATTCTCATGCTCTGTCTCTCTCTGTCTCTCAATAATAAATTTTTTGATGTTGTTTAAAAAAAAAATTTAAAAAAGAAACATGTCTCAAATGTTATTAAATCAGCCTGAAATAAACCCCTTTGAAACTGACCAGCAACATCAAACTATGTTGACCTACCAGTCAATTGGTCAACATATGTTTACTGAATTCCTTGTATGTACCAGCTCAGAACTGGACACTGGGCATATGGTGGTGAAGAAAACTGACAGGATGCCTGCCCTTGAGCCACTAATATTCTAGTGGAGGAGCTAAGGTGTTAAACAAATAATTACTTCATCACAAGCGTGCAAAGTGCTGCAAACAAGCATCTCTACTGGGATCTTAGCATCTTGGTTGCCTCTGGCAGGGCTTCCTGAAGAAGTAAGCTTTACCCTGAAATCTTAAGGATGACCAGTTAGCCAGACAAGGGGAATGAAAACAAGCATTGCAGAGGGACAGGTGGCATGTGCAAAGGCCTTGAGGAAGGAAGATATGAGACCAAGGAACCGAAGGGGATTCCTGCATGTCTGGATCAGAGAAGAGGGAGAGCAGAATGGTGGAGACAAAGCCAGAGGTGTCAGGGGGCAGCTCATTCAGGGTCTTCTGCACCACATTGCAGGTTTTGAACTTTATTCTGGGGGCTTTGGAAAACTCTTGGAAGGGGTTGGTAAGTAATCTCTACAGTTGGTGTGGGGCTCGAACTCAGATCCTGGGATCAAGAATTGCCTCTGCTACTGACTGAGCCAGGCAGGCACCCGGAGGGTTTTCAACAAGAGAGTTGAACAACAAGTTGTACCGTGGTTCGATTGACATTTACAAAAATACTCATTTTGGGGGCACCTGGGTGGCTCGGTTGGTTAAGTGTCAGACTTCAGCTCAGGTCATGATCTCACAGTTCGTGAGTTCAAGCCCCCACGTCAGGCTGCACGCTGACAGTTTGGACCCTACTTGGTATTCTCTCCCTCTCCCTCTTTCTCTGCCCCTTTCCTCCGATCCCGGCTCATGTGCACACATCTCTCTCTCTCTAAAAATAATAAATAAACATTAAAAACTAACACACAGGTGCCATTTCTCATCTATCCTATTAGATAAAATAATAAAATTTAATAATGCCGGGTCTATAGTGAAACTTGTATGTTTATGCATTATTATTTTTTTTTTTTGTATTGCAACATGCATGGTTATGATAGCTTTGCTGGCCAATCTGACCATGAAATAATCAACTCTTTTTTTTAATATTTATTTATTTTGGGGGGAGCCTGGGTGGCTCAGTCGGCTAAGCGTCTGACTTCGGCTAGGTCATGATCTCACGGTTCATGAGTTCGAGCCCTGCTTTGGGCTTTGTGCTGACTGCCAGCTCAGAGCCTGGAGCCTGTTTTAGTTTGTGACTCCCTCTTTCTCTGACCCTCCCCTGCTCACGCTGTCTATCCCTCTCCTAGAAATAAATAAAACATTAAAAAAAAAAAGAAAAGAACTAAACAGCAGCCCACTGACATCCAGGTCTTCTGCATGCTCCAAAACAGCCATTTTTAACCTTCCAGAAGAGAAGCCATATTTCACTGTTCATTGATAGGAATTGCACCTAGCCTAGCTTGCCGTTGTGGTCAGAGAGCTTGGGGCATTTCGTGGGGGAACTGTGTCAGAAAGTCCTGCCAGAGGAGTTCAGAGCCATTTTCTGAAGAGCCAGTATTAATTATCTGAAGATAAAGGAGAATGCCCCTTCCCCTGTCACTTTTATATTTTTTAAAGTACACTTTTTTAAAATATTTATTTTTAGAGAGAGAGAGAGAGTGCATGCATCACGGAGTGAAGAGGGAAAGAGAGAACCCCAGGCAGGCTCCACGCTGTCAGTAAAAAGCCCAACGTGGGGCTTGATCTCAAGAACTGTGAGATCATGACCTGAGCTGAAATCAAGAGACAGACACAACTGACTGATCCACCTAGGCACTCCTCCCCAACACTTTTGGAAAAAGAAGTTGATGCAGAAAAGCATTTGACAAAATACAGCATTCTTTCTTAATAAAAACCCTCAAGAAAGTCAGGATAGTAGGAACATACCTCAACATCATAAAAACCATATACAAAAGGCCCATAACTAATATCATCCTCATTGGGAAGCTCATTGAGAGCTTTCCCCCTGAGATCAGGAACACGACAGGGATGTCCGCTCTCACCACCGTTGTTTAACATAGTGTTGGAAGTCCCAGCATCAGCCATCAGACAACAAAATGAAATAAAAGGCATCCATACTGGGAAAAAAGTCAAACTTTCACCTTTCACAGATGACATGATACTTTACATGGAAAACCCAAAAGACTATACCAAAAAACTGCTAGAACTGATACATGAATTCAGCAAAGTCTCGGGATATAAAATCAATGTACAGAAATCGGTTGTATTTCTATACACCAATAATGAGCCAACTGAGATATCAAAGAACCTATCCATATTCAATTGCACCAAGAACCATAAAATACCTAGGAATAAACCTAACCAAAGAGTGAAAAGATCTGTATGCTGAAAACTATATAAAGCTTATGAAAGAAATTGAAGAAGACACAAAGAAATGGAAAAACATTCTATGCTCATGGATTCAAAGAACAAATATTGTTAAAATGTCAATACTACCCAAAGCAATCTACACATTCAATGCAATCCCAATCAAAGTAGCACCAGCATTCTTCTCAGAGCTACAATCCTAAAATTTGTATGGAACCACAAAAGACCCTGAGTAGCCAAAGTAATGTTGAAAAAGAAAACCAAAGCTGGAGGCATCCCAATCTGGACTTTAGCCTCAGCTACAAAGCTGTAATCATTAAGACAGTATGGCACTGGCACAAAAACAGACACATAGACCAATGGAATAGAATAGAGAACCCAGAGTTGGACCACAAATGTGTGGCCAACTGATCTTCGACAAAGCAGGAAAGAGTATCCAATGGAAAAAAGATCGTCTCTTCAGCAAATGGTGCTGGGAGAGCTGGACAGCAACATGCAGAAGAATGAAACTGGACCACTTTCTGACACCATACACAAAAACAAATTCAAAGTGGATGAAAGATCTAAATGTGAGACAAGAAACCATCAAAATCCTAGAGGAGAGAACAGGCAACGACCTCTTTGACCTCACCTACAGCAACTTCTTACTTGACATGTCTCCAAAGGAAAGGGAAATAAAAGCAAACATGAACTACTGGGACCTCATCAAGAAAAAAACCTTCTGCACAGCAAAGGAAACAATAAAATAAAAAACTAAAGGTAACTGACAGAATGGGAGAAGATATTTGCAAATGACATATCACATAAAGGGCTAGTATCAAAAAACCTGTAAAGAACTTACCAAACTCAACACCCAAAAAACAAATAATCCAGTGAAGAAACAGGCAGAATACAAAATAGACACTTTTCCAAAGAAGACATCCAGATGGCTAACAGACATACGAAAAGATGCTGAACATTGCTCGTCATCAGGGAAATACAAATCAAAACCACATTGAGATACCACCTCCCACAGGTCAGAGTGGCTAAAATTAACAACTCAGGAAACAACAGATGCTGGTGAGGAAGTGGAGAAAGGGGAACCCTCTTGCACTGTTGGTGGGAATGCAAACTGGTTCAGCCACTCTGGAAAACAGTGTGGAGGTTCCTCAAAAAAAAAAAAGAGTAGAATTACCCTATGACCCAGCGATAGCACTACTAGGAATTTATCCAAAGGATACAGGAGTGGTGATTCATGGGAACACATGTACCCCAATGTTTATAGTAGTGCTATCAAAAATAGCCAAATTATGGAAAGAGCCCAAATGCCAATCAACTGATGAATGGATAAAGAAGATATGGTATATACACACAATGGAATACTACTCAGCAATGAAAAAGAATGAAATCTTGCCATTTGCAACAACATGGATGGAACTGGAGGGTATTATGCTAAGTGAAATAAGTTAGAGAAAGACAGATATCATATGATTTCACTCATATGTGGAACCTGGAAGGTTAGGGTTAGGGTTAGGGTTAGGGTTAGGTGAAGTTGGCTTTTCTGCCCTGAGTGCGTAGCGTTGATGAATTCAGTCACTTAGGAGTTTAATTGGGTCAGAAAAAGACAGGTGTTACATGTCTTCACTCATCTGTGGAATTTGAGAAACTTAACAGAAGACCATAGGGGAAGGGAAGGGAAAATAAGTTACAAACAGAGAGGGAGACAAATCATAAGAGACTCTTAAATACAGAGAACAAACTGAGGGTTGATGGGGATGGGGGTTGGGGGGGCAGTGAAAATGAGAGATGGACATTGAGGAGGGCACTTGTTGGGATGAGCACTGGGAGTTGTATGTAAATGATGTATCACAGGAATCTACTCCCGAAGCTAACTATATGTTAGCTAACTTGACAATAAATTATTAAAAATAAAATAAATAGAAGTAGAATCAACAGTCAGGTTTGAGGGGCACCTTACTGGCTTAGTTGTTAGAGCATGTGACTCTTGAACTCAGGGTCAAGAGTTCAAGCTCCATGTTGGATGTAGAGATTACTTAAATAAAACTTAAAAGAAAAATAAAAGATAGGTTTGGGAAGAAGAAAGATATATTAGTGGAAAGGGATGGTGCACCTGGGTGGCTCAGTCAGTTGAACGTCCAGCACTTGATTTTGGTCCAGGTCGTGATCCCAGGGTTGTGAGATCGAGCCCCTCGTCACGTTCCACAATGAGCCATGGATCCTGCCCCTTCTCTCTCTCTCTCCCTCTGCCCCTTCCCTGCTCACACTCATGCACACTATCTCTCAGAGAAAAAAAGAAAAAATACTAGGAGGAGCCCGTGGAGACAGGAAGCCAGCTGACCAGAGAGCCAGCTATCCTCACCTCCCTCCCCAACTTCAGGAACCTTCTTCGGCCCTTTATTTCCCAAACACCAACTCCAGATTCCTCTGCCCGGCATTCAGGACTCATTTTTGCATTGCTTCTTAGCACTTTGGGGCATAAATACCATTTCATTAACTACATTTACGCCCTCCGTGAGCACAGACAGTGCCCTTCTGCTTTTAGTTCCTCGCAGATTATCAGAGTGGTTGTTTATATTATCATTTGTGTCCTAACAGTGACACAAAAACATGATAGTGAGGACATTGTCTTTGCTTAGGAAAAGACTTGATATACGTTTTAAGGAAAGATGAGGCCCCAGATGCCTAGGTCTGCAAGCGCCAAAGCGGTAAGAGAACGCACCGAAATGCTCTACACTGAAGATTGAACCAAAAATTTGGAGTTGGACAAGAAAGAGAGGAAAGAGCAGAGAGGAAGGCTGAGCAATGCGGAGTGGGGGGGTTGGAGCCTGAACTGTGGAAATGGCAGGGGACTTTCAGGAAAAAAAAAATGTCCCTGATAGAATTTAAGGTTGTGTTTCTTTTATTTTTTTTTTATTTTCTTAAATTATTATTTATTTCTGAGAGAGAGGCAGTGTGAGCAGGGGAGGGTCAGAGAGCGAGGGAGACACAGAATCTGAAACAGGCTCCAGGCTCCGAGCTAGCTGTCAGCACAAAGCCCGACGCGGGGCTCGAACCCACAGACCGTGAGATCATGACCTGAGCCGAAGTCGGATGCTTAACCGACTGAGCCACCCAGGCGCCCCTCCCTCTCTCAAATTTAAAAAATAAAGAAATACAGGGGCGCCTGGGTGGCTCAGTGGGCTGAACATCTGACTTTGGCTCAGGTCATGGTCTCACGGTTCGTGGGTTCGAGCCCCGCGTCGGGCTCTGTGCTGACAGCTAGCTCGGAGCCTAGAGCCTGCTTCAGATTTTGTGTCTCCCTCGCTCTCTGACCCTCCCCTGCGCACACTCTGTCTCTCTCTCTCTCAAAACTAAACATTAAAAATAATTCTTTTTACTGAATAAAGTGTATCGTTCAACGGCTTCTAGTATATTCACGGATATGTGCAGCCATCACAACAAGCGACTATAGAACATTTTTGGAACTCATAAAAGAAACCCTATCCTCCCAAGCAGTCTTGTCCATTTCCCCCCACCTCCTCCTCCAGCCTCAGGCAACCACTAATCTACTTTCTATCTTTATGGACGATCTATTCTGGACATTCATATAAATGGAATCGTACAATACTTGATCCTTAGTGACTCGCTTATTTCAGTAAGCACAATGTTTCCAAGATTGATGCACGTTGTAACATGTATCAGTACTTCATTCCTTTTATTTATTTATTTATTTTAAAATGTGTATTTATTTTTGAGAGAGAGATAGTGGCGGGGGGGGGCAGGGAGGGGCACAGAGAGAGGAAGAGATTGAGAATCCCAAGCAGGTTCCGCACCCCCAGTGCAGGACTCCAACCCATGAACCGTGAGATCCTGACCTGAACCAAAACCAAGAGTCAGAAGCTTAACCGACTAAGCCACTCAGATGCCCCAGTACTTCATTCCTTTTCATTACCAGTAATACTCTGGGGCGCCTGGGTGGCTCTGTCGGTTAAGCATCTGACTTCCGCTCAGGTCATGATCTCATGGTTCATTAGTTTGAACCCCGCGCCAGGCTCTGGGCTGACAGCTCAGAGCCTGGAGCCTGCTTCAGATTCTGTGTCTCCCTCTCTCTCTGCCTCATGAGTGCTTTTCCCAGCCCTTCCGCTCATGCTGGCACCCCCTTTCCAGCACCTAGACCCACTCAGAAAGATGGGTTTTTCTCCCCCAGGGAACTTGTCTCGGCTTCCAGGATCAGGGCATGCAGACAAATGGAAATTACCTGGGGAATCCGGATGGCCAACAAGCCCCAAACAAAGAGCATGAAGGATTGAGGGGGGATTGCTTCTCGGGATCTGCCGGAAGGCAGCACCTGAGACTTCAAGTTTCTCTGCGGAAGTCCCTTGCCAGCCTGGTGCTATCCAATGACTCATCTGTCCCCTCTCCTTGACACTGCTGTCTTCCCCGCCTCAGGGGAACAGCCTTGGGGACTATGGGTGCAGTAACGGCTGTGTGATCAAGGTCAGCTAATAAACCCAGGAGGCCTCGCTGGGGAAACACTGCAGGTGCTCAGAACACAGCGCTGCTGAGTGGTTCATCTTAAGTGTAAAGGCCAACCAGCCCCCATTGTTACCTTGGTTGTGTTTAGATTTTATCCTGGGTGTGGTTAGTGTGCTGCTCGGCGCCAAACGAACTTGAGTGTTCCCTGACCGTCTTTATTGGACTGACGTTCGGAGCTGTTTATCGTTCTCGTACTAAAGCCTTGAATTCACTCACTGCCTTTCTTTTGGGCCCTCTCAGAGCTTTGTCCCGATGACCCACCTCCCTTCTGCCTAGAATATCCCCTTGAGAGGGGCCGCAGTCTGTAAAATCGTATCCATATTCTCCAAGGCAAAAAAGTAGGACAACCACACTAAGTGATTTTGCTCAGGATCGTTCAATAAATGGGCTGTGGGCTGAAGCTGAAAATAAGCCCTAAGCTTGTCATTCATCACACTCTTCCCTCAGCAGGAGAGCTTAAACCGCCTCTCCACTGGCTGAGTTTTCCAGGGGAGAGGGCATGTTCTGCAGGGAGCAGATGCCTGCGGCACCCGGCTGGGGTCCCAGCTGCTTGGAACGTGCCCTTCCAGCCTCTGCACTAGAAGGGAAAGTGCAAGCTTAACTTGCAGGTACAGTCTGTCTTCTTTAACCTTGATAAACGGCCAGGCTATGCACCAGGGTTGCAGAGTTACAATTTGGCCAAAGCTGCTGATATGTAAGCCATAGATTTGGAAACTGAAAAACTGACTGAAGACCAAATTTACCTGATGGGGTGGGGGGAGGCGGGGAAAGAAGAAAAGAAAAATTCTAACCAGAAAAAATGTACAACAAACTTCTTTTCCATTCGGCGTTATGATACTAGTTGCTTGGTAGAGCCCATAATTTTCTAGATAAGAATAATGCATTGTGGGGCACCTGAGTGACTCAGTTAAGCACCCAACGTCGGCTCTGGTCATGATCTCACGGTCCGTGAGTTCGAGCCCTGTCTCAGGCTCTGTGCTGTCAGCTCAGAGCCTGGAGCCTGCTTCAGATTCTATGTCTCCCTCTCTCCCTGCCCTTCCCCTGCTCACACTCTGTGTCTGTCTCTCAAAAAAAAATTTTTTTTAATTAAAAAAAAATAATGCATTGTGATGAGCACTGGGTGTTCTGTGTAAGTGATGAATCACTGAACTCTACTCCTGAAACGAATACTGCACTGTATGTTAACTAAAATTAAAATTAAGGGGCGCCTCAGTGGCTCAGTCTGTTAAATGTCCAGCTTCAGCTCAGGTTATGATATCGTGGTTCGTGTCGAGCCCCACGTCAGGCTCTGTGCTGACAGCCAGCTCAGAGCCTGGAGCCTGTTTCAGAGTCTGTGTCTCCCTCTCTCTCTCTGACCCTCCCCTGCTCACGTTGTCTCTCTCTCTCTCTCAGAAATGAATAAAAACATTTAAAAATTGTTTTAAATAAAATTAAATTAAAGTTAAGAAAAACAACAAAAAAAGAAGAATGAGGACATGGCCATCCAGGAAAAAAATATGTTCCTAAAATATAAACATTTGAATTTCCTCTGTGAAATGCATTCTCCCCACCAGAGTAATATTGCTCCTAAAGGGGAATAAAGAAAATTGGTTTTTGGAAGATGAAAAAAACTGTAGATGTTCTGATTGTTGGTGAGCCTCCAAAGTTCATTTCTGCCCAACAAAATCTTATTTCTTGGTATTTAATTTCCCTCATTAAGGATTATTTGAATTCAATTTACTTTCTCTCTTTGGAGGGAAATAATGAAATCCTAAAAAGGTTTAAAACACCACTTTATGGAAAGGTTTGCTCTCTCTTACAAAGTCTCTGTTGGTCATAGCCTACTTCAGTTCTTACCTTTTCTGTAAGTCTTAACTATCTTTTTTTTAAGTCTAGTACATTTTCTCTTTTTTTTTCCTTTCTTTCTGTCTTTCTGTCTTTCTTTCTTTTTCTTTCTTTCCTTCTTTCTTTCTTTCCTTCTTTCTTCTTTCTTTCTTTTTTAGAGAGAGAGAGCGAGAGAGAGCCTCCTAAGCCAACTCCAGGCTCAGCATAGAGTCCAACTTGGGGCTCAATCCCACGGCCCTGGGATCATGACCCAAGCCAAAATCAAGAGTCAGACCTTCAACTGATTGACCAGTCAGGTGCCCCAAGAAATCTTAACTATTCATTGGGAGTCAGACTCCCAGGGTCAGGTCATTGGAATTATGACAGTCAGCCCTGCATCATCTGGAGGTCGGCATCCTGTTGGGACTTGTTGGGCAGAGATGCGTGAGCACTGGAAAAGGACATATCTCGTGGCTCAGCCTTGCCTCTGTCCCCTGTGCTTCTCAGCCGCATGGCTCACCTGGGTGGTTGCTTATACTTGGAAGTGATTAATTACAAGAACGTCATCAATGCAAACTTTGAAAAGGAAGATGGGAGAAACCTCTCTTAAATTTTGCTCCAGTGCCAACGTGGAGTCACCTCAAGCCACATTGTTTAAGCTCAAGTATACAGCCCCGAGGGGCGCCTGGGTGGCTCAGTCAGTTAAGCATCTGACTCCCGATCTCAGCTCAGGTCTTGATCTCAAGGTCATGAGTTCATGCCCAGCATAGAGCCTGCTTGAGATTCTCCCTCTCCCTCTCTCGTGTGCTCTTTGTCTTTAAAAAAAAAAAAAAAAGTTAAAGTCAAGGATAAGGCCCCAAATACTCTACCTTATAACCTACACACCAGGAGCCTTGGCTGCTGCTGCTTCCCAGGGTCTGCTCTTCAAACGCAGTATGCCTAACGTGGTTGCTTGTTGGGGGCAGGTGTGGAGATAGAGGCTAGTGGACCCCAGGACCCTTGCTTGATCACATGAGACACTGTACTGCAAAGTACAAAGTATATCATAAATCCTCCTTCTAACTCTGAATAAGCTGCTTGAAGGAAGGCAGGTTTATTTTAGGACGATGACCAGATCCTTGCCTTGATTTTTACCACATCAACTTGGGCTGTTTATAAAACCCCTTTTCTATCTTTGGGCGATGGGGCTTTCATGAGAGTGTGTGATATCTTATCAGCTGTCTTCCCACCTGGCCTTCTGCAGCCGTGTCTGGAATTGCTGGCTGTGTACTTATTTTTCATCGCAATCCTGTCCTTTCTTCTGTGTGCCTAGAAACTGCCAGTAATGCAGAGGCTTGTCCTTTCAAGGGGCCTCTGAGATTCTCACAGCTTTGCTCTGAACCCCAGAGCTTTCCCCTCCTCAACCAGAAATAGAGCCGGCATATCTAGTGGTAGTGTCTCCTAATTCAGGCCCAAAGTGTCCCCTTTCCCATCTGAACGCTGCTTACGATGTGTCCTGCTGAGAGGGCCCTTGCTCAGGGTTTAGCTGTGGGCAATCAGACACCTCCTACTTCAATAATCGGGCTTGTCAGTTATCGTGCAGGATGATCTATGGCCCCAACATGAAAAGGCACAGGTACTGAAAAGCCCAGCTTTGCTATTGGGCAAAAATGTGCATTAAATGTTTTTCATCACGTTTGTGCCTTTTAAGGGTTTGACTGATGAAGGGATTTGTGAGAAAGTTCATAATATTTTTTTAATGTTTATTTATTTATTTTGAGTGAGAGAGAGCACGTGTATGCGTGCGTGAGTAGCGGACAGGGCAAGAGAGAGGGGGAGAGAGAATCACGAGCAGGCTCTGCGCTGTCAGCACAGAGCCTGTTGCCGGGCTCGATCCTAAGAACCGTGGACGCTTAACCAACTGAGCCACCCAGGGGGCCCCCTAATATATTTGATGCACTTAATGTTTCACTGTTCTAATTGCTACTGAGGCAGAACGTTTGGGGGTTACATTGAGCCTACAGATAAGCCCAGATCCGATATTTACAGGTACGAGACCTCTCTAAGCCCTAGTTTCTTCACCTATAGAAGCTGGAAAACCAGGGAACGTTCTCATTAGCTTGCTAAGTGAGATCACGACGCAATAACAGGAGATGCTGAGCACCGCACCTAGTACGTAGTAAGCTGTCAGTACATGGGGGATGTGGCTGTGGTGACTGTCACTGAAATGGGGAGCCAAATAAGAAAGGGGAAAAAGAAAAAACCTGCTTTGTTTTTTTTTAATATATTTTTATTTATTTCTAGGAGAGAGAGAGAGACAGCGTGAGCAGGGGAGGGTCAGAGAGAGAGGGAGTCACAGACTGAAACAGGCTCCAGGCTCTGAGCTGGCGGTCAGCACAGAGCCCGACGCGGGGCTCGAACCCACAAACTGCGAGATCATGACCCAAGCGAAAGTCGGATGCTTAACTGACTAAGCCACCCAGGTGCCCCGAAAAAACCTGCTTTGGAAGAGAAAGAGCCACATTAAATCCACACAAAACTTTACAAACTTTGTGTTTAAAAAAAGTATCGTCTTCATAAGTGACTCAAAGGAAACAAAGAGGTAGACAAAGAGAAATAGGTCCCTTCCTAGGCCTGTCCCCTACCTTCTAGGTCCCCTCTCTAGAGGCAGCTCATATACAAGTTTCCTGAGTATCCTCCCAGAAATTGTCATTATTGAAAAAATTTCTCATGATGGACATTATTTTTTTATTTTTTTAAGCTTTATTATTTTTATTTGAGAGACAGATAGAGAGCAAGCAGGGCAGGCACAGAGAGAGGGAAATAGAATCCCAAGAGGCTCCTGCATGACCAGGACAGAGCCCGAGGTGGGGCTCGAACCCACAAACCGTGAGATCATGACCTGAAGTGAAGTCAAGAATGGGACGCTTAACAGACTGAGCCACCTAGACGCCCCTAGATTTTATCTTTTAAGATGTTTATTTTTAAAAAATTTTTAATGTTTATTTATTTTTGAGAGACAGAGAGAGGCAGAAGATGAGCAAAGGAGGAACAGACGGAGGCAGACACAGAATCCATAGCAGGTTCCAGGTTTTGAGCTGTCAGCACAGAGCCTGATGCGGGGTTCGAATTCATGAACCCTGAGATCATGACCTGAGCTGAAGTCGGTCACCCAACTGACTGAGCCACCCAGGCACCCCTTGCCTTTATTTTTTTAAGCTTATTTATTTTGAGAGAGAGAGAGAGAGAGAGAGAGAGAGAGAGAGAGAGAGAAAGAGTCCCCATCAAGCTCTGTGCTGTTAGCAAAGAGCCCATTGTGGGGTTCGATCCCACAAACTGAGATCATCACCTGAGCCAAAACCAAGAGTCGGATGCTTAACTGACTGAGCCACCCAAGGGCCCTGGATTTTTTTCTTAAGATTTTAATTTTTTTAAAGTAAACTCTACACTCAATGTGGGGCTCGAAGTCACAAACCCGAGATCAAGTGTTGCTGGCTCCGCCGACTGAACCGGCCACGCAGCCCATGTGAGCAAAATTCGTTTTGATGAGCCCTGCAATGGGATGACTTGCTAAACATCAGCAGAAAAGTGTGATAATAAAGACAGCTGCCTGTGTGGTCTCGTTGTATCCCAAGCTTAGGGAGTATTTTGACAGTATAGCTAGTTCTCTGAAGCCTTAGCCAGACAGGATAAAATTTTTCTAACTATAATAAGACACATGGGCTCAGAAAAGCAATATGATTCAGAAGCAGGATTCATAACTCCCAGAGCAGAGAGCCCCTCATCTGTGGTGGAAGATGTCAGGGCAGGGCAAAGCCACCCCGTACAACCTGAACTCTGCACAGTGGACTCATTCCCGACATTCCCCATTTGCCCAGCCCACATTCCCAACATTCCCCCAGGGCTTAGGTTCTCTGCCTTCCTCTTGGGCAGAGCAGAGGCCGGGGTGAAATGAGCAGGGATCCCTTCCTGCATTCTCTCCCTTGCCTGCGGGAGTCCAGTGTCTCTTTCGTAAAATCCAAAGATCTTATATTTATCCATGATCGACTTGGTGAATGTAAACCTAGTCCTAAGTAAGATGCACCTGTTTACTGGATAAACAGGGCTATTTGTTGCCACACTGTTAGTAGGGTAAGTGTGTGTATATATAGAGCTGAAAGGGCTCACTCACATGCCTTCAATCTTCTGCCAAACAAATGAGTATTTAATCACCCCAATTGAAAGAGATTCTGTGACCTCGGTAACACATTCCAGTACTTAGCTCTGTGTCAGGAAGTTCCCAATTGGATCTAACCCCAATTCACTAAAGCTGGAATTCATCTGGTATCCAGTATTTAAGGAAAATAGTGGTGATCATCTTGAAGACACTAGCTTCAGTCCCTTTAATTCAGTTTTTTTAATGTTTATTTATTATTTTTGAGAGAGAGAGAGAGAGAGAATGGGAGCAGGGGAGGCGCAGAGACAGAAGGAGACACAGAATCTGAAGCAGGCTCCGGGCTCTGAGCTGTTAGCACAGAGCCCGACGTGGGGCTCGAACCCACCAACCACAAGATCCTGAGTTGAGTCAAAGATGCTTACCCGACTGAGCCACCCAGGTGCCCCTGTCCCTTTAATTCCAAATGAAAGCCCATCCAAGTTCTTTCATTTTCCATTTCCATTCAGTTTCTAACCTCCCAGTTACTCTTCTGGTTCAGGTCTCCGTGTTCTCTTTTTCAGGGCCCCCGAAACAGGCCAGGGACTCCTGAAGACCATCAGAACTCCCTACACAGAACATCAGGAAGAACCCTTGACGTTGCATCTATTTCTCACTTCCTACAAGCATCCTTTTTCTCTGCATCCTACAAGCCTTTGGAGCCACTTGTCTGAATTCATCTTTGGCCTGTGTGTATATAAGCACAGCTTTATAAAGCAAAAGATTTTCTGACTTTCCTAAGTATCAGAGTGAGTGCACAAAGATGCTCCCCTTCTGGCCCCCAGGTAGTTCTGGTCTTAGCTCATGATGATGATTACAAGAGATTTCATGTTCCGAAAGCCCAAATATTCATGCTAACTTGGGAGAGGATGGAAATGTGTTTTGTCGAGCAGAGCCATAGACTCAGGAACTCAGGAGCTGACTCCTAGCCCCAGAAAGGCTGCCAGTAAGATTTTGAAATGAGTTGCTTTATTTCTTTGGGGTTCAGAGCAGGAGAAAAGGGGCGGCATCAGTAAACTTCCCCGGGGTAAAGTCTCAGAAAACCCTCAGCTAGACAGAGTTGAAGGAGGAGGAAGAAAAAATGGAAAAAACAAAAAGCATTAGAATTAATGTTCAAGTAGGGGCGCCTGGGTGGCTCAGTTGGTTAAGCGTCCGACTTCGGCTCAGGGCATGATCTCACAGCTCATGAGTTCGAGCCCCGCATCAGGTTCTGTGCTGAGAGCTCAGAGCCTGGAGCCTGCTTCAGATTCCATGTCTCCCTTCTCTCTGCCCCTCCCCTGCTCTCTCTCTCTCAAAAATAAATAAACATTAAAATTTTAAAAAAAAGAATTAATGTACAAGCAATCCTCTTATTTCCCAAATGAAATGAGCCTAAAGAAAGCATGAAAATGCACTTTATCAACTAGTTCTCATAACCCCACCGTTATTAAGCCTAGCGGCTATAAAGCCGTCATAGATGAAATATCTCTGCCATAGGAGATAGCTTATCTCATAGATAAAATGAGCCAAGCTCCAAGCACAGGGTCCTAAAACACAGTTGGCACTCCATTCAACTTGTGTCTCTTCCTGACTGTATTACTGATAACGAGAAAGGTTAAAGGAGCAATGGACTTGATATTATTCTAGTTGTAAATTCAAACCCTTAGCTGTGTCGCCATACAAAACACAGCCAGGAAACGACATCTGTGGTTGAACTGCTCAGGGAGAGTGGCTCCCGGCGACAGTCTGGGTTTGGCTGTCTGGCCATCTTTAAATTTTTATTTTTTTTTAAATATTTTTATTTATTTTTAGGAGAGAGAGAGACAGCGTGAGCAGGGGAGGGTCAGAGAGAGAGGGAGACACAGACTCTGAAACAGGCTCCAGGCTCTGAGCTGGCAGTCAGCACAGAGCCCGACGCGGGGCTCGAACCCACGAACCGCGAGATCATGACCTAAGCGAAAGCCGGACGCTTAACCGACTAAGCCACCCAGGCGCCCCAACTGTCTGGCCATCTTGGGAGGGGATTTGGGTGACAATGAATCCTTGCAACGGGTCGGTCTTGCTCCTCTCCGTCCTGACTGACAATTTTCTTAATGTCATGGTCCAGATGCCACGATAAGAGTAATAATAATAACAGTGAACATTTCTTAAGAGCTTACTGAGGGCCAGGCTCTCCCTTAAACACGCTACGTGCATTATTGCGTTTCGGCTCCCGAGACAAAATGTTCAGACACCGAGCATCCTTGCCAGAAGGGAGGACACCACAAACCTTGCAGCGGAACCATAGCAATCTGACAGTTTGAGAAGAGAGAATAAGTTCCATAACGTTCTGCCCTCAGGCCGTAAAACCAAAAGAATCATCAAGCAGAGAAAGAAGGCATGTTTTACACGAGAAGGGAGGGGAATGCAGCTTTGGGGTTTATTAAATAAATGGGAAAATCTTACTTCTATCTTTGGTAACCACAAGGGATTGAAACTTGTGGTTAAAGATTTGGGGGTTAGGAAGAGTGAGAGGGGGAAGGGAGTCTTGTTCATTCCTGATTTCTGTTTTGGCTCCAGGGAAATAGGGTTTCCATTGCATAGGGTGCAACTGGATATTTCCTCCACGCTCCATCGCTGGGACCTGGCAAGCGACATTTCCTGGCACTCAAGAGCAGCCAGTCCCAGCAGTGAGGTCAAATCCATTTTTGGAGCCAAACACCAACATTCCTTTACAGTTAGCGCGGCAACCTCTGAGGAAGCTCTCCCTGCCTAGATGGACCTCTACTGGCAACCAGAGGGAGCTGCCCAATTTTCCAGCCCATGCAAGACATCAGCCTTGAAATGCTGGACTCCTTGTCACAACAGAAGCCTCTTGTTTATTTCCCTTGTTAATTGCCCTGTGGTTGACGATGACAGGTAGGGTTGACAACGTGAGCAAGTTGAAGTTATTCCACTTGCTAATTAGAGCTGTGAAGTATGCTTTCCTGTAAAACACGAAACCACTGAATGTTTGGATATGCCCACCCCCCTGGCCTTGGCAGTGATTGTCCTGAATTGGAACGAGACATTTGGCTCTCAAGGGTATCACTTGCCCAGCTACAGGGTGGTCGTGAGATGTTTCCTCTCTAGAAGAGCCTTAAGGCTTTTGTAGGAGAGGGGCGCTTGGGTGGCTCAGTTGGTTAAGCGTCATGATCACACGGTTTGTGGGTTTGGGCCCCGCGTCAGGCTCTGTGCTGACAGCTAGCTCAGAGCCTGGAGCCTGCTTCAGATTCTGTGTCTCCCTTCCTCTCTGACCCTCCCCTGCTCATGCTGTCTCTCTCTCTCTCTCAGAAATAAATAAAACATTAAAAAAATTTTTTAAGGCTTTTGTGGGAGAAACTATGTACCAGTGCTCACTTTTAAAACGACATCCTGGGGGGCGCCTGGGTGGCTTAGTCAGTTAAGCGTCCGACTTTCGCTTAGGTCATGATCTCGCGGTTCGTGGGTTTGAGCCCCGCGTCGGGCTCTGTGCTGACTGCCAGCTCAGAGTCTGGAGCCTGTTTCAATCTGTGACTCCCTCTCTTTCTGACCCTCCCCTGCTCATGCTCTCTCTCTCTCTCTCTCTCTCTCCAGAAATAAATAAAACATTTTAAAAAATTTTAAAAAAATAAAAGGACATCCTGGGGGTGCCTGGGGAGCTCAGTCAGCTGAGCGTCCGTCCCACTCTTGGTTTCGGCTCAGGTCATGATCTCACAGTTCATGTGTTCTGGCCCTGCACTGGGCTCTCTACCATAAGTGCAGAGCCTGCTTTAGATCCTCTGTCCCCCTCTCTCTGCCCCTCCCCTGCTCTCTCTCAAAAAAAAAAAAATTAAAAAATTAAATAGAATAAAAGGTTATGATTAAGGAACATTTTGCAGCATGTTTACAACAAATTATCTGATTCTGCTTCATTTCCATGACAGCTCTGTTTTGGAGACCAAAAATGGTCATTACCCCCATTTTTCCAGATAAGACAATTAAGTCCCGAACAGCTCCTAACCCCCATCAGAGCTCACACAGTCACTTAGCAGAAAAGCGAGCACTAGGACCACTTCTCCTGCCCCAAATCCTGCTTGTACTTCACTGTGTCTCCTGGGTCAGTTCTCCTGTCCTCAAGCTGGAAGTCCCAAAGTCACGCTTCTTTCCCGCTGTCACTCACCTCTCCCTCCCAACGCGCCAACGTGCAAGCACACGTCTCCACTCTCCATCACTGCAAACTGTGGTTTCTCTCAGCAGTAAAGATCCCAAGCCTGCCCATCCCACAGCCCCTCTGGCCATCTCTGACTCATCAATCAACCTAGTCCAAACTCACTTAAGCGGTTGCAACAAGCTTCTGAAATTGTGGTTTAAATATTTATTTGTTGACTGATGTGTCGTCCACCTTTCCTCACCGGATTCTAAGCTCCACAAGAAGAGGAACGCTGTCCTTTTAAATTCGCCAGAGCCTAGGTTATAATATACCTTCAGTATGTGTTCGTGGGGTGAATGAGTGAAAACGTGCTAATCCAGGAATTCCATGATATAGTAAAATACTCATGTCTAGGCCCCACAACTCCCGGGATTCTACTTTACCTGGGACAGCACCAGATGTCAATTTGTTTTTTAATATTCGATATATTTTAAAAACATCTTAATGGGGTAACATATAGATAATACCATTTTAACTATTAAAAGTGTACAGTTCAGGGGGCGCTTGGGTGACTCGGTCAGTTAAGCATCTGACTTCGGCTCATGATCTCACAGTTCCTCGGCTTGAACCCAACGTTGGGCTCTGTGCTGACAGCTCAGAGCCTGGAGCCTGCTTCGCATTCTGTGTCTCCCTCTCTCTCTGCTCCTCTCCCACTTGCTCTCTCTTCTCTCTCTCAAAAATAATTAAACATTTAAAAACATTTTTTTTTAAAAAGCGTACAGTTCAGGGGCGCGTGGGTGGCTCAGTCGGTTACATGTCTGTCTCTTGATTTTGGCTCAGATCATGATCTCATGGGTTGGTGAGTCTGAGCCCTGGGTCTGGCTCTGTGCTGACAGCAGGGAGCCTATTTGGGGTTCTCTCTGTCCCTCTCTGTCTGCCTCTCTCCCACTCACGTGCACACATGTGCACTCTCTCTCAAAACAAACATTAAAAAAATAAAAGTGTACAGTTCAGTGACACTAAGTACATTTATATTATTACGCAACCACCACTACCACCCACCTGCAGAACTTTCCATCTTTCCTACCAGAAACTCTGTGTCCATCACACACACACACACACACACACACACGCACACACACACACACACGCACACACACACCACAGCACCTTTCTCTTCTGCTTGGCTTAGATTTCATGCCCACTGGGACACCTGATGCCTCACATGCACCCTCCACGACCTGGCCCTTCGCCTTTGGTGGTATCAGCTTCACAAAATCCCAACCTGGCTAACCCAGGCCCTTTGCCTGCACTGCATCTACAATCAGGCAGCCAAGTTTAACGGGTTAAAAGCACGCAGCCAGGCTGAGTGGCCTCTTTTGAATTTAAAATCACAAATCCAAAAATCAATCAATCAATCAAATCAAATCACAAATCCAAGTGGAATCTCAGCACCACCTGTATTATTTCCTGAATTGGTTTCATGCCCCATAGTCCAAAAGTTCAGTGTCATGCCTTCTGACCAAAACAAACTTCCTGCACTCTTCCCCTGTCCCCCACTCAGGGGTTGACTCCACTCATTTACTTTTTATTATTATTTTTTTAGTGTTTATTTATTTTTGAGACAGAGACAGAGACAGAGCATGAGCAGGGGAGGGGCAGAGAGAGAGGGAGACACAGAATCTGAAGCAGGCTCCAAGCTGTCAGCACAGAGCCCAACACTGGGCTCAAACCCACAGACTGTGAGTTCATGACCTGAGCCTAAAGTCAGATGCTTAGCTGACTGAGCCACCCAGATGCCTCAACCCTGGGGCTAGAAGTTTCCAGTGCAGAGAGATTGAATCTTCCTACGACCACTGCCACACAGCGACCTGCATCTGTTCTCACCTGTGCTGCTTATTGTCAGTGAAAATGAGTGAGCCACAGGGATTTTGCTCGCCAATCCCTTTTCTCTCCTGCACCCCAAAGTTTCCCTGTCTACTAGATAATTCCCTAGAGCATACAAAGCATGCCCTAACAGGTCCCATATTTAAAATCCCTTCATTGGCTCTTCCCTGTTCTTTGCTCCGCTTTGTAGAAAAACTCTTTTTTTAAGATCTTATTTTACTTTTTAATGTTTATTCATTTTTTGAGAGACAGAGAGAAACACAGTATGAGCAGGGGAGGGGCAGAGAGAGAGGGAGACACAGAATCTGGAGCAGGCTCCAGGCTCCAAGCCGTCAGCACAGAGCCTGATTTGGGGCTCGAACCCACAGGCTGCGAGATCATGACCTGAGCCGAAGTTAGATGCTTAACAGACTGAGCCACCCAGGCGCCCCTAATATTTTATTTTTTAAGTAATCTCTACAACCAACGAAGGGCTTGAAACCGCAATCCTGAGATCAAGAGCCCCAAGCTTCACCAACTGACTGAGCCAGGCTCCCCTATCCCCAAACTCTTATATAACAATTGCTTTCACTTGCTTCCTGCACTTCCCTACTTACATTGTCTCTTTCCCTCAGTCTTTATCCCCTCCAATTAGACTCCATTTCACAAACAATCTCCAAATTCAATGATTACCTGCCTTCCTCTTGCCCATCCTCTTTGGTAACTTTGGACATGGCTGACCACCCCCTCCGTATGGAACCACTTAATTTCCCTATCAATAAAACGGGCATAGTCATACTGTCTACTGCATGTGGTTATTGTGGAGACCAATGAGATAATGTGCATAAAGCCCTCAGACGTTCCCTGGTTTCAAATTAGTGCTCAATACCTGTGGGCTAGTCTTTAATATTTTCATCTTTCATGAGATAAGGGGTTCATGTAGTATCTGTCTAATTAATACTCAGTTTGTAAAAAAAAAAATTTAAGGGCATCTGGGTGGCTCAGTTGGTTAAGCATCAACTTCAGCTCAGGTCATGATCTCATGGTTCCTGAGTTTGAACCCGACATCCGGCTCTGTGCTGCTGTGCTGAAAGCCCAGAGCCTGCTTTAGATCCTCTGTCTCCCTCTCTATTTTGCTTCTCCCTCCCTCACACTCTCCTTCTCTCTCTCAAAAATAGGTAAATATTAAAAAAAATAAAAAGCAAAAGGACATCAGAGGCTCTAATAAATTTTTAAAAATGAAAAACATTAAGGGAGAAGAAAAGGGAGGGTCTCATATATAGAATGTTTTATTATTTAAGAGGATATAATAAAACCAATATCAGAGAAACTTCCTAGTATTAAAATTGCTAATGCTTCTTTCTTGTAGGCGTAAGAACAGCGGGGAAATTTCCACCCTTTGGATACATCACTTGTATTTTAGCTCACAGCCAAAATGGAATTGACTTCATCTCCTGTGTTCTTTTTTTTTTTTTTAAGTTTATTTATTTATTTTGAGAGAGAGGGAGAGAGAGGAGAGAGAAAGAGAAGAGAAAGTGCACGATGTGGGAAAGGGGTAGGGAGAGAGAAAGAATCCTAAGCAGGCTCCATGCTGTCAGCACAGAGCCCAATGTGGGGCTCAATCTCATGAACCATGAGATCATGACCTGAGGCGAAATCAAGAGTGAGACACTTAACCAACTGAGCCACTCAGGTGCCCCTATCTTCTGTGTTCTAATGAGAGAGAGATGCGGAAACTAAAACAGAAAGAATAGAGGAGCTAGCCTGCTCTGAACTTGATTCTGCCATTGCTGCAGAGAGCAGTCAAGACAGAGTCCATTTGTTTATCTGTGCTTTTATTTTTTTATTTATTTACATTGTGGTGCCAAGTGCCACCCAACCAGATAATGGCCACACCAATGGCTGTTACCGGAATTTCTCAGCAGCGGGCAGCTTAAGATGCCAAGGGAGTGCACAGGGGAATGAGTTCCCAATTTCTCTTGGCCCATAGCAATTTGCATTTTCTGATTCCTGTAATCCAGGACACATTGGGAAGATCCCAGAATCCCCATGACTCAGTTATTCAGTAAGCATTGTCTCCTAAAGTCCCGCCCAAAGAACAGCCTAAGAAATACCCGCAGCAGGACACCTGGGTGGCTCAGCTGGTTAAGCATCTGACTCTCAGTTTCAGCTCAGGTCATGATCTCATAGTTTTGTGAGTTCCAGCCTCTCATTGGGCTCTGTGCTGACAGCACAGAGCCCACTTGGGATTCTCTCCTACTCTCTCTGCCCCTCCCCTGCTCATGCTATCTGTGTCTCTCTCAAAATAAATAAATACACTTAAAAATTATTTAAAAAAAAGAATTGCCTGCAGCTGCTTATTTAAAATGTATATTTCTAGGGTGCCCAGTTAGCTCAGTTGGCAAAGCACGAGACTCCAAAATACATATTTCTGGGCCCTTCCCAGACCTAATGAGCAGACTATTTCTAGGATACATATTTTTAAGTTTATTTATTTTGAGAGAGAATGGAGGAGGGGCAAAGAAAGGGGGAGAGGGAGAGATTCCCAAGCAGGCTCTGCACCAGCAGTGCAGAGCCCGATGTGGGGCTCAAATTCTCCAAACATGAGATCATGACCTGAGCAGAATCCAAGAAGAAGCTTAATCGACTGAGCCACCCAGGCGCTCCTGGAGTTTGCATTTTAAACAGATCCCCAGGGATTCTCTTATGTATTAAAATGTAATAACATTAGAAAAGAATTGCTGGCTCTTTTTTCCACTTTAGAAACTTGCTCTTTTTAAAAAAAAAAAACTGTTTATTTATTTTTGAGAGAGAGAGAGAGGGCGTGAGTAAGGGGTAAAGGGCAGAATGAGAGGGGACACAGAATCCAAAGCAGGCTCCAGGCTCTGAGCTGTCAGTACAGAGCCTGATGCAAGGCTTGCACCCATGAACCACGAGATCATGACCTGAGCCAAAGTCAGATGCTTAACTGACTGAGCCACCCAGATGCCCCATAAACTTGCTCTTTGGTCTAGAGGGGCCTTCACTGGTTCCACCTAATAGAAAACTAGCTATTCTTCAAGACAACTGTTATCACCTCCTCCATGAAGGCTTCTTGGACTCTATCCACAACGTCTCTCTCTCTCCTGGACTCCCTTACCACTGAGGCTGCGTGCTCCTAGAGCACTTGCATGCTGGATTACATTATTTATTTATTTTAAAAAAATCTTTAAGTGTTTTATATATTTCTGAAAGAGAGAGACAGTGTGAGCAGGGGAAGGTCAGAGAGAGGGAGACACAGAATTTGAAACAGGCTCCACGCTCTGAGCTGGCTGTCAGCACAGAGCCCGACGCGGGGCTTGAACCCACGAACCGTGAGATCATGACCTGAGCCAAAGTTGGACGCTCAACCGACTGAGCCACCCAGGCACCCTTGGATCACATCATTTAGAATCAGGCTTTATGTGAGGAGCCAAGAAAAACAAGACATGTTACCTATTCTTGAGACTGATAGTCTAAAGGAGAGGACAAGTAAGTTGATGGCCAACATATTGTTTTAAGAAAATGGTGGCAATACAGTATGCTGAGTGCTATGAGAACGCACTGGTGGGACCAGAGCATCCTGGGAGGCTTTCTGGTGGAGGTGGCCCCTAGGTAGAGTATTAAATGACAAATCAGATGATTCTAAGGAAGGCAGGGAGAGGAGGCACTCAGGTCCAAGAGAGCAGTATGGACAAAAACATGGAGGTAAGAGAATTATATAGAGTTATTAGGGAAACTGCAGACTTTGACCCTTATCTATGACCTTGATTCAATTTGTAGTTAGAGAGCCCACTGTGGCTGCAATGGAGGTAATGATTTTGGAGGAGGGCAGGATGATCAGTAAGCAACCCGGGGCAGCCGGGCAGAAACGATGATGTGGACCAGGATAGGGGATAGAAATGGAGTCAGGTGTAGAGGAAAGGAAGTCACAGGATCAAGTGTTGCACTGGCGGGCTCAGCATCAGAGGCCACGCTCAAAGCTTGAGAAGCTTACCAAGCCTTGGCTCACAACTTGACCAAAGGAATTTCTAAGATGAGAACTTCCAAGATCATTGAACAAGTGGGAGTAGTATTTCAATAACCAAGGTTAGGTTGTCATTGGTTGCCTGGCTTTTTCCCACTAAAGAGAAGCTCAGAAATGCGAGCTCAGAGGACCAGCCTGATGCAGGCTGGAGGCTGCTCCCTAGGAAGGGGGTCAACTGCCGGGCCAGTTTCTTTGGGGCTTTGAAAGCTCAGTAAATGTCAGGGTAATGTCCAATTCTTACCGGCAGGGGGCAGCATCACAATTCACAGAAAGCAAAGCGAGAAACCGGTTCCGACGACTAAAAATAATTGCAAACCCCCAACCCAACCAAAACGAGAGATTTTTTGGTGATTAATGTATGCATTCTGAAGTGACTGATGTGGCCAGTTTGTAATCAGCAAGTTTTGCTACAGTCACAACAGGTTTTCATACCAGGATGTGACTTTGACCTCACAACTTGCCTCTTAACTCCAAGTACCTTTTTGCTATTTAACATTAGCCACATGCATTCAAAATGCTATTTGCCTCTAATGGGGTTTATTTTTTCTACATGGAATGATCTTGGGCAATGTTCTCTCAAGTTTCTGAGTCTGTGTCTGTCGAAAAGAATTTTTGTGACAAAGACCACGTAACAAATGTTGAAGGTTTTGGTGGGGGTTCTTTGTGGGTTTGTGTGTGTGTGTGTGTTGTTTCTTAATAAGTCACCTGCCATTGCTTCATTTCAAGACAATTGTTTTTACTTTTAAACGTTCCCTTCCAAATCTGATCTGTATGAATATTTTTGTATAGATATACTCAGAGTCTGTTTTAAAAGGAAGTGCATACTTTTTTTCCCTGTTCTCTTAGAAATTTATACTCCTCTGAGATCTCACCCACTTCCTTAGCTTCGAATATCACATTGCACAGAAAAGCAGCCACATCTTTATCTCTAGTCAACTTCTGTTAGTCTCCATCCATCCATCCATTATTCCCTCTATACGCTGTGCTCGAGCTGGGAATATAGATGTGAAAAGGTTTGGTCCTGTTCCTCTGGAAGCTTGTAGAGCATTAGAAGGGAGGCGGAGGGGGGAAGGTTTTGAACAAATCATGCTGCAGTGAGATTGGAGGTACATTGGGAATTTTGAGGAAGAAACCCTAAAATTGGCTTGGGGGCCTAAAAGGGTGGGGTGGCTCCAACTAAGCAGAGGAAACTGCATGTGCCGAGATAGGGATGCACAAAAGAGTAGGGCACCTTCCGGAGACCACCATGGTTTAGTTTGGGTGGAGTGTGTGCGTTGGCTGGAGACAGAGTGGGGGGCAGGCAGGAGCCAGATCCATAAAGGTCTTGCAAAGAACTTGAGATATTGTCTTGTGGATGATAAATATCTCATTGATTTCCACTCTGCAGGCAGAGTGATAAAGTAGTTTGAAGATGAGAATCTGACCGTGGTCCCACCCTTGCTTCAGTATCCTACGGTGTCAAGTGGCTAGTTTTTAGCAGCACTGAAAAGACCCTCCATGAGCCTCTCCAAATGCTTTATCCACATCACAGATCCTTCTTCATCTCAGTTAAATGGCTTCCATGCCATCCTCTCTCCTAGAATGCTTTTTTCCTCTCAGGCTAATCAGAGTCTCAAACCTTCCTCCTTAGCCTTCCCTGGACTAGGTCAGGTCCCCTGCTGTATGTTCCCAAAGGTGCTAAGGACTTTGGGCCAAAGAGTATTGGACTGCACGTGTCAAACTCTCAATGGTATGCTCCCATTTAGGCTGCAAGCTCTGTGACAGGTCAGCCTACTCTCTAGAAAGTAGATGCTCAGTTAACGTTGCGGGGAGAACAAATGAATGCACTGAGTTTTTCAATGGCATACTGGACATTTCCACCTGCATGTCTCCTAGAATGATGAACTCTCCATTTCCAAAACTGGACATCCTCCTCTCCTTACCTGTCCCTTGCCTACATGATTGCACCCCTGCCCAGTTAGCTAGTCCCCCTGACTGGCAAAGTTCTCTGTTGTTCTCCCTACTCAAAACAAAGAAATGCACTTCCTTCTCGTCTCTGCTCAGCAGCTAAATCCTTCCCTTTCATTCCCCCCCCCCTTTTCCTGGCCACCATGCATATGGTATATGAATACCATAGTATTCATATAGGAATACTATGATTCCTACAAAGTATCATACTAGGAAATATATGGATTTTTGACACAAGACAGGCCTAAGTTCAAGTCTTGGGCCTGCTAAAATTGAGTTTCCTTGGGTAAGTTAGTCAGTTCCCTAAGCCTCAGTTCCTGAGTCTGTCAATGGGGATATTTTTATCCACCCTGTAGAGATGCTATGACTTTAGTGTGCTTCAGGTGGTAAATAAATAGTTCTCTTGTTATTTTCACTACATATCAGACATATCCAGCTCAAAAACCTTCAGAGGTTGCTAACGACTTGACAATGAACCCTAAGCCATACATCCTGGCCTTGCCTATTATTACTCCCCCCCACCCCAACTCAAATACTAAACTCTGGGCAATCTGAAATATTGGCTAATTCCGTCACTCTTTCCTCCCTGCTCCCAGGTTGCAGTTCAAACACCAAGCCCTCTCTGATTACCTGAGCGCCAAGGGACTGGCTCCCTCCTCTGAAGTCCTACACGCAGTTCAGTGGGAATTGAGCAAGGCCACCTGTTTTGTTTGCAGACTAGGCAACTCTCCTCTGGCTTGCAAACTGCTGAAAGCAGAGGCTTTGATGGGTTCATCTATTCCCTCCCGTAGCGCCTTGCACGGAGTTGATGCTCAATAAACACTTGGTTTTGAAAGAATCATTCATTTTCCTTATTCCAATGGGTTGTTTCCTCTATAGAATCGCATGTTTAGTTATTCTCATCTCAGCACTATTTTGTTGGCTTCCAGGGAGAACATTGCCATTAGATACGTTCTGTTCTCTTTAATTATAAAGAGCTTTTGGAACTCAAAAATATGAGTTACTTCTTCAAGCCTCATCTACAGCTCCCCGTACTTACCCACCCCGTACAGGAATCAAATTACTTAGCATTGAACAGAACACGACTCTATCACGCTTCCATTCCTTGTACATACGTGCTGTTCCCTTTCCCTGGAAGGCGCTTACCTTGACCTCTCTGTCTGGTGAGCTCGTGGTCCTCCAAGATTCAACTCAAACATCACCTCTTCAGGGAAGGCTAATCTGAGATGGAGTAGCGGTCCTTCCTCCCATCTTTTTAGCTTACTCAGCATTCCCCCCAATAATTCTGACATGACATATGACTTTTTTTTTGTTTACTTTTCTTCCCCTACAGACCTTGAATTCCTTGAGGGCTAGGATTTCTGTTTATCGTTGTACCTTCTATATCTAGCACCTATGCCTATACCTACGCTTGGCATATATCAAACACTTGATTAGATCAACGAGCAAAGAATATATTCGTCTAACACTGCAGTTTGGGCCAGATTCTCAAATATTTCAAAACCTGGTCCTCTATTTGGAGTGCTTCATGCTAGACGGAGATTTCCGCGTCCCACTTACCACCTCCCCCAACTGCCTCGGTTTGTGGCAAGAAAAGAGAAGTGATTAAGGTGTGGCGAAGAGTTATTCCTTCAGGGCTGAGCTGTAATTTACCTTCCCTCGGAACCGAAAGGGTTACAGCGACCCGGAGGCGGAGCCACGCCGGTGCCACCTGCTGCGGGGCGGTCCTGCGCACGCGCCTGGGCTGTTAGATGGTGGCTACCTGCGGAGCCCGGGCGGAGGAGGAGGAGCGCTTGCGCTCTGCGCCTTTTCCGCCGGGGGAAGTCTCGCGGGGGCGGGGCGGGGCGGGGCCGCGCGGGGAAGTTCTCGCGGGACCCCGACGAGGAGCGGAAGCCAGGCGGCTGTGCTGCTTCGGCGAGCGGGCGGCGGCGGCGGCGAAGAAGACTGGAAGCGGTGACGGCGACGGGCACAGGCGCTGCCCTAGGGGAGCAGCGGCGGGGTCGGTGGCCGCTCGCACCGCTGCAGAGGGGCCGGCCGGGTGCGGAGCGGAGCAGCTGCGCCACGGTGAGTGCGGCCGGCGGCCACGGCGCTGCTCCGGTGCCTCTTTCCCCCCCGCTCCGCAGCGGTAGTCGGCCCGCGGGGACCCGGCCCAAGCTTGCCGAGGGCTGCCAGGGCTCGGGTTCCGGGCGGCGAGGCCTGCGGCGGGGGACGGAGTCCCCGGGGCTCCCGAGACCGCGTTTCCCCTTTTGGAGCACTTCCTTCCTGGGGACCGTCCTCCCCCGGCCTTTGGCTCGGGGCAGAGCACCGGACCCTGGGGTAGGAGCCCGGGGGCTTCTAATTAAATTCCATGCTGTCTTCGGGAGGGTTTGCGCAGAAGGGGCCGGGGAGCACCCCCAGAGCCCTGGGTACTCATTCTGTGAGTCAGTCTGACTTGGCCCGGGAGGCGGGGGATTCGCAGCAGCTGCAAATGTGGTGATTGATGCTCCTTCGACCTGCACGGCCACCACGTCACCATCTCCTAGTGTCTTTTGGCCGAACCTGGGGAGGGAACCCACCCACTCTCCGAAAACCGTGAGAACCTTTTGCTCCTGGAGCCTGTTGAGATGCGTTTACGTCTGTCGCTTTTCTTTTTATTTTTTTTTTCATCTGTCTTTTCTTTTTTTTTTTTTTTTTGAAATTACTCCCTGAAAAATTCTTGTGAAGAACAACAAGCAGCAGTTGGTTCACATGCTCCGAGGAAAGATGTCAATGCGAGAGGCTAGAAAAGCGCTGGTACTTTCCATTTGCCACGCTCCTTTAAGCATAAACCGTAGGAGCTGTAGCTTGTTTAGGGAGTTATTCTAAAACTCCGATTTGCAGAGGAGCCCAAGTGCACTCGGGGTCTATCTCTTGGCTCTGTTGACTCAGAAACGAGTCTAAAAGACACATGAAAGAAATTAGCATAGTCAATTTGGCTTTCCTGTCTCACTCTTTCACTTCGCACTTGTCTAGTACTTGCCTTTCCCTTCTCTCTATTCCACTGCCTGCACTAACTAAATGCTTACTCGTGTAATGCAAGTCATTTGCTCCCGTCCTCCCCCCACCCCCGTCCCCGTTTTTTTTTCCCCTAATCTACTTCCCCTTCCTCCTTTTTGTCCCCCTCTTGGGCATAATTTTTTCGAGGTTTCTGACCTTTGGTGCAATTCGTATTCTCCCTCACTTAAGGAGTCCGTTTTCTCTCTGGGGAAGATACCCTCTTTCTTCCTTTATGGGTTCCTTCAGTCAGCCAGGAGAGTTGCCAGAGAACCTTGCTTAGACTTTTAAGTTCTCCCCCTGGGAACTGGGAGGCTCAGAGGATTGAATTCATCCGTAAGTAATCAATACTGCCTCTAGGTTGCAAGCGTAGCTTGCTTGTGTTATTTGCGTTTTAGTTGTTTTCTTCATTTTAACTTTGGGCTGTTGTGACTGCTGGCTTTTTTCTTCTTAGGTCTCTTTTATGTTAGTAAAGAAGATTGGGTCAATTTGGGGCTCGTTTGACTTTAAAAAAAATTTTTTTTCTTTAATGTTTATTTTTGAGACAGAGCAGGAGCAGGGATGGGGCAGAGACAGACAGAGACACAGAATCCAAAGCAGAGTCCAGACTCTGAGCTGTCAGCACAGAGCCTGATTTGGGGCTCGAACTCATGAACCGAGAGATCATGACCTGAGCTGAAGTCAGAGGCTTGACCCACTGAGCCACCCAGGTGCCCCTCATATGACTTCTTTTTGGCTCTTAGCGGCAAGTGGTTAATGTTAAAAAACAAAACCCCAATCATAGACCTATGTATTACAAAAGAATTGAGGTAACGTGAAATATTTAAGGGAATGGAATTTATCTAGATCACTGATGAATTAAAACTTGCCCATCATGATAGTATGAATTCTTTACCAGGGTTCTTTTAATTAGCCATCTTTGTTATTGTTGTTGCTGGGCTTTTTCTGACAGAATGGGATAATTTGTGTTCCATTGCTCCTTCCCTTGTTCAAAATTTTCTGAATTCCCAAGATGAAAAACGAAGTTAATTCTTATAATCGGCTTTCTTTGATACTAAGAGCAAGCATTTAAATGCTTGAGGGAGTTCACTTCCTTAGCAAGTGTATTGAGATTTGAGGGATTGCTAAGTTTTATTTATTTTTTTTTTATTTTTTTTTTTTAATGTTTTATTTATTTCTAGGAGAGAGAGAGAGAGACAGCGTGAGCAGGGGAGGGTCAGAGAGAGAGGGAGTCACAGACTGAAACAGGCTCCAGGCTCTGAGCTGGCAGTCAGCACAGAGCCCGACGCAGGGCTCGAACCCACGAACCGCGAGATCATGACCTAAGCGAAAGTTGGACGCTTAACCGACTAAGCCACCCAGGCGCCCCAAGGGATTGTTAAGTTTTAAATACCACCAGTTGATGGGACTTAGCAATTTTTCTGAGAAAAATCTCTGTTGCCTGTTGGGCTGCAGCAGTTCTGGTTATTACCTAGAACAGAAGAGTAATAGATTTTGGAGAAATTAAATAATACAGAATAGAGACCCACCGTGCTCTGCTGAGAGAAATTGATAGTTACTTACTTCAGAAGAACTTTCCGGCACTCCTGAATGGCTATTGGGAGTCTTTGGTTTTATTTGTCAAAGTTGGTGTTTTCCTAGTTGAGCCAAGTGAACACGCATTATTTTCATTTTATGCAAAGACCTTGTAGTGCATTATCTGGAATGCAAAGTTTAAAATCTGGTGAAGGCACCTTTCTAGTATAGCAGTGATTCTTAAAATTTAGCGTGCGTAAGAATTACCTGTGAGTCTTACTTTACTTTAAATCAGGCCCCGGGCCTAAGGCCCTTACATTTTGCAGAACTCCAGAAGGCACCCCACAGTCCATCAGTCTCTGAATAGGGCGGTTTTGAAGCTCCTGGTCCAAGGACCAAAACTGTTGCTACAGAACGCAGCTGGAAAATAATGAGGGTGGAATGCGGCTTTCAATTAGTCCATTTAAATCACACATTCTGTATATACAAAGAGAACATTTAAAAGCCAAACAGAATAACTGATGATAGATTTGATTAGTCTTTATGCACATACGTATGCGAGCATTATTAGGACTGTGATGTGGAGCAATTTAATTTTAAAGTTTATACTTAATAGGGCCGTTAATTTGCCTACCAGAATGCTCTTCTAAGTGTACGTAGATGGAAGAAGATGGACGACCTAAGAATAAAATGGACTGGTATTTCAAAAGGTACTGGTGATACTAGCCAGTTAACACTTCCTAGCACTTGTGCCAGAGACTCTGTGAAGTCCTTTACACATGCAATCTCTTTTTTTTTAAGATTTAAAAATTTTTTTTAAGTTTCTTTTTTAAATGTTTTTTATTTCTGAGAGAGAGAGAGTGTGTGAGCAGGGGAGGGTCAGAGAGAGAGGGAGACACAGAATCTGAGACAGGCTCCAGGCTCTGAGCTGTCAGCACAGAGCTCGACGTGGGGCTCAAACCCACAAACCGCTAGATCATGACCTGAGCTGAAGTCGGTCGCTTAACCGACTGAGCCACCCAGGTGCCCCTTTAAGTGTTTTTTATACCCATCGTGAAGCTCAAACTCAACCCCGAGATCAAGAGTAGCACGCTCTACGCTCTACTGACTGAACCAGCCAGGCACCCCATGGGCTATTTCTTTTATTCATAAAAATGCCCTTATAAGGTAGATGCTGTTAGTCCCATTTTCCAGCTGAGGGAAACAAGGAATTAGAGAATATAAGTAATTTCTCTAGCGTTCCCCATCTACTCCAGTGGTAAAGCGACAGTTGAATCCAGGTCTGACTCCAGAGCACCAGTAAGATTTTGGTATTTGTTTTCTCTTTTCTTTTTTCTTTTTTTTTTTTCTGTTTAGTTTATTTGGGGGGGGGCGGAGTGTACACGTGCTTGCGTGTGCACGCACACAAATGGGAGGGGCAGGAAGACAGAGGACAGTTGATCTGAAGTGGGCTCTATGCTGACAGCAGAGAGCTCAATGCAGGGCTCGAACTCATGAACCCAGGTGCCCCACTGTTTGTTTTTTCTAACTACGAAAGTAGTGATGAAAATACAATTGAGGCATATAGTGCAGAAAGTAAAAATATTTTGTGATCTTCCTCCTAGACATTATTATTCTTAACCCTTTGATTTTTTTCTTTAGCACATGCTGATAAGTAATGTTTTGCTTTACAGAAATGGGGTAAACAAATTTTTCTTCATTTTTGTTTTTAACTTGATAGTATCTTTTAGTATTTATATAGAAAGGTATTTCATAGATATTCTCATGGTTATTGATAGGTATATGTATTTTGCACATGGTATTTGTCACTATTTCAGCGAGATAAATCTAGGAAATGGAATTGCTTGTTCAAGGGTAATGTATTTTTAAATTGTCAGTAGATACTATAAAATTACTTTCCGAAAAGATTGAACTGATTAATTTCTTGCTACAGTGTGTGCTCTGTGATGGTTTTATTATTATAATCCAATACGAAGCACATTGTCAGGCATATAGTAGCCGCTCAAATTGTTAAATGGATGAACATTGGATAAAGAGTCTGAGAGTCTGTTCACCCAGAGTATTGCAGAGCCTAAATATTATAAACCTTTAAAAAATTGGCCAACTAGTGGGTGAAAGAAATCTCATTGTTGTAATTTGCAGTTTCTAATAGTGAAGTTGAACATCTTCTATGTTTTAGGTGGAATTAACATTTTAACTTGTTTTGAGTGACTTAATGTCGGGCCCTGTCCAAAGCACTTCACGTATATTATCTATATTACCTAATTTAATGATGGATGAATCTTATAAAGTAGGTGATACTATCCCCATTTTACAAATGAGGATAGTATCATTAACAACTGAACCAAATGGGACTTGTTTAAAAGGCTTGACACCCCCCCTCCCCAAGGGCTTGACCATAATTATAGCTGGTAAGTACCAAGGTCATTAGTTGAACCCAAGTCCGCCTGCTTTTAGAGACCATGAAGCCTTAACGCTAAGCGATACTGCCCACTGAGTGTTGTGTATTTTTATTTTTTGTAAATTTGGGGAAGAAAAGATTTAAATGGAAGGAAAACTAAAATCCTACAAATACCTTTAAGAGACTGCATTTTAGAATTCAGTGACATTGCTTGAAATGAATGATTCAAGCTGCACTTGTGTCCTTAGAATTTGCTGCGTGTGTGATGGACTGAAGGGTGTATGCTGGAACAGTTTTCTCATCAGGGTTCAGTGTACTCTCCACCCATCTTCTCTGTTGAAATCATTATACATTGTGTCCACTTTCAGCTTTCTTCCTTTCAGTCATTAGTGTTGTGTATGAGATAGTTTTCTTTGTCTTTAATGAAACACACCCCATTGAATAGCCTGTGTGCCCTTTTCTGTGGCTAGCCTGATATGCTGACCCCTTCAGGTCTTCTCCGTGAGCTGCTAATTTTTATTTGGCACAGCCACAGAAGTCTTGATTGTGCCTGGTTTTCAGTTCTCTCAAACTGTATCTCACAAAGTAGTAGTTACTTGAAACATGATTTTCAAGAGTGTTAGTCTGTTTATGCTTTCTCTAGGAAACCTGTGGTAGATGAGTTGGGTAACAGGAAAACCAGTTTTGAAAGCTGTCTTGGTTTTATTGCTGCTGCTGTTCGGTTATACTGCAGTTGTCTGAAATCCCTAATAACATAGAAGTTTGCACCCTGTTACAGCATAGTACCTTGACATTGATAATGCTTTGAGTTTCTGATTTTCTGATTTCTCTTTTTCAAAAATGTAGCTCCTTATTGTTAGATCTGCTCAGTTACTCTTCAGCTTCCCATCATTGATACATGGTTCCAACAGACAGCCTTGGAGACCAATGAAAATAAATGATCAGGTCTGGTATAGAAAACATTGGGGCGCCTGGGTGGCTCAGTTGGTTAAGTGTCTGACTTCAGGTCAGGTCATGATCTCACAGTTCACGAGTTTGAGCCCCGCATGAGGCTCAGTGCTGACAGCTCAGAGGCTGGAGCCTGCATCGGAATCTGTGTCTCTCACTCTCTCTCTGCCCCTTCCCCTCTCATGCTCTCTCTCTTAAAAATAAATCAAAACATTAAAAAAAAAAAAAAAGAAAACGTTGACAGACATGAAGCAGAGATTTTGAAGCCTTTGTAAAAAAAATAAAAATAGGTACATACATTGGAAAGCAGTCAAAAAAGGAAAAGCAGTTGTTTTGCCTAGAAAAAGTAAAGGATTATACTAGAAAGGAAGTTTGGTTGTAATATATTTAAGTCAGCAGTGAAGACTATTTTGTAATGTGAAACTCTGCTTAAACCGGAATATGTGGTATTACTGGGATGGGGCAAGGGGAAACTGTCAGGGTGAACGTCTTGCAAGCAATAGGTCATGGCTGGAATAAATTTAAAAACACAGTAGAAGCGCATTATTTAGAAATATTGTAAGTAAGTGCAAAAAGAAAGCTAAAATGAGAATGATTGCTTGTAGGTGTTGGGGTGGGGAACTCCCCTTTTTTTTTTTATAAGCCTTTTAAAAGTTGTGACTTTCAAAATTATATACATGGATTAGTTTGATTTAAAAAAAAAAGTTAGAATACATAAAGGGTGTTAAAGGACACAAAAGTAAATACTTTGAGGGGCGCCTGGATGGCTCAGTCAGTAGATCATGTGACTCTTCATCTTCGGGTCTTGAGTTCGAGCCCCATGTTGGATATAGAGATTACTTAAGAAAATGTTAAATATTGAGACCAATATTTGTATTTTTTTATATATGCTAGAGCTCTCCCTTTACTTTCTTCTCTTAGAGCCATGGGATATCATGGCCTGATAGAATAAACATTGGTTTGGTTGATTAGTTTACCTGCAGTAGAATGTTTGTTTGGCTTTCAGAATTTGACTAAAGGACTTTTTATTCCCAGGTGATTTCTTTCTTCTTTGGTAATACTCATTTCCTTCTAATCTTAATATTCCCAGCTGGCTTACTGCTTAGTCCTTTTGCAGCTATGCCTGATTAATGCCCCAATTGTTAACTTTAGAACAAAAGAATGATAATCACCCGTGCCCCTCAGATGAGCTCTCTGCTAGGTGGTAATTATCCAAGAAGGGTGTCACTATAAATAATCTGTCTCCATTCTGCCAGTGTCCCTGTTGTTTTCTCCTTTTATTTAGCCTGTATGAAAACAGTAACTGAAAACAGGAATGGGGCTTTGTTTTCCTTTAGTTACGCAAAGGTCTAGATCGTGTCCCTATTCGTGACTGGGGATTTTCTTACAGCAGTGATTGTACTGCCCACAGTTCACCATCGCCTAGTACACTACCTGAGGGTTATTACAGAATCTTTACCTGCAGAAATGCAGTTTGGTTCATTTTAGTACTCCTCTGGCGCTGACAAAAGCAGCTGTTCTGTTAAATGGAGAGACTCCTGTTAGATTTCCTGGCACCATCTCCCTGCACTTTTCTTTCCCCAGATGAGACATATGGCAGCTCAGATTCGGAAAAAGGGATTCCTTTCAAGTGTAGTTAGGACTTCAGCTTTGCTCCTTAGGGGACTTAGAAGTGATGTGGAAGCTACTTCTGGAAATGCTTAACTTTCGACCTCTGTTTCAGGGGCTCTTTGGGCTCCAAGCCTTGGGGGTCTTCAGGGGAGAGGGAGCCTTAGGCAAGAGCAGGTCTTCAACAAAAGGCTCTGACGCTGGACTCCTGTGTCTGCTTACCCAAGCTTGCCGATCAGTTTGGAAGTGATGGAGAGCTGGCTTGCTCAGAATAGCAAATTGAATGTTAAAAAGTAGTTCCTAGGTTCACTTTGACCTGCTTTCCTAGGAGCCGACCAAGGTTAGTTTCTGAGAACAGTTAAAACAGCTGAGAACCGAAGCCGGAATTGCTTGCTTTTGACTGGGTAGGGGACCGAACGTTTTCGGAAGACCAGAAAGGTCGGCAGAGAGAAAGGAAGGAGATAGGCCTGTGTACCCGGGAAAACCTGGGTGCCGTCCCCAGGGCGAGGCCTTTCTTTGGGTGGACTGCATTTCGGGCTAGAGGAGCAGAGAGTGCAAACTGCGAGGGAGGAAAGGCGGAGACCGAAAGGGTCCTCAGCCGGTTCCTGCACACCGCGCACACCCAGCGGGGAGGAAGAGGAAGTGTGGGCGGGAGTAGCTCGAGCGCCTGCCGCCATTGGCCGGCGGGCCTGTCAGTCGCCTGGGGGCTGAGACTGCGAAGAGGAAGGAGGCGATCGGGGCTCCTGCATGCGAGGGAGGGAGGCGGGCCGAGCCGGGGGGCGGGGGGGCGTGGGGGCTGGGGCGGCAGGCGGATTGGCAGGGCGGGGCCGCCTTCGGTGCTGGCCACTTCTCTCAATCATCCCTCTTGTGATTCAGGGCGGCATTGTGTGTCCCGGAGTGCACGAGCCAGTCCCGAGAGAGCGGCGAGGCCGAGCCCAGGGCGCTGGGTGGCTTCAGCAGGGAAGACTCCCTTCCCCCGGCTTCAGGCTGCTGAGCACTGAGCGGCGCTCAGAATGGAAGCCATCGCCAAATATGACTTCAAAGCTACTGCTGACGACGAGCTGAGCTTCAAAAGGGGGGACATCCTCAAGGTAAGTGTGATGCCACGCAGATGCTGAGATGGCCTCCCCTTGTACTCCCCTACCTCTGTTTACCCTGATAACACACAAAGAAGCCGAGCTCGTCCTTTCTGGTTGCCCACTTTTGACCATTTACCATCGGGGCGCGCTCTGGATAGCGGAGATGGATGCTGAGTGGAATATTAAATATGACTTAAGACGGTTGATGTGATGTATGGTGTTTAACTGCCTTTGTGTGAATGCCTCCAGTGTTTCTGTTTGCTTGTTGTCTGCAAGTAAAATCAAAGCAGCATGATTGTAGCAAGGAAGTATAGGAGTAGACCGATTTATCTTGCACAGTTTTAGTATTAGGGGATTATATATTTTTTTAAGACCCAAACTTGAAGTATTTATGTAAAAGCACTCAATTAGTCTTACATAGTCAAGGTTTCTGCATTCTGGAGCATGATGCTAGTGGGTTAGAAATTAATTTCCTCTAGTTTTGAGAAGTGGTTAGAAGTATATGCCAGAACTCATTAAAGAACCTCAGTGTATTTTTATCTTTGTGAGATAACTAGTGGAGTTCTAAATCCTAAGGTTCGTTTCGTTGTTGTACGAGTCAGATGGAGATTTTCTGAAGAGAAACTTGAGCAATTACCCTGTATTAAACTCTAATTGCACAGAAGAAACCTGCTGACAGTTTAAAAATCAGCTTCTTTACAGTTTGCAGCTCATTCTGAGCCCAAACTATTTACACGAGGATTCACTTTCCACCTGGCACATGGTAATTATGTTGTTTACCCAATTGACGGCAGCAGCTTGCCCTTTTGGGTATGTAATTTATTTTTACAAGGGTGGGTGTTATCGAATAATGTGTCAGCTCTGCAGGAGGAGAACCTGAACTAGAGCGTTTGCATATTCACATATGCATATTCGGTGCATATTCACTTTCGACATTTTTTCCTCTGAGCCTACTCTAATGAGGGGGGGGGGGGCTTGCCACCAATTTGTTTACTACCCCTGAATGAAAATTACGAGAATTTCACAAAGAGGAAGACAGTGGAAATGTAGAAATATGATCCCCTATAAAAGGACTGTGTGTGTGGGAAACTAAAAACAAGGGGGAGGCTCCTGGGTGGCTCAGTCTGTTATGTGTCCAACTTCAGCTTAAGTCATGATCTCACAGTTAGTGGGTTTGAGCCCCACATGGGGCTCTGTGCTGACAGCTAGCTCAGAGCCTGGAGCTTGTTTCAGATTCTCTCTCTCTCTCTCTCTCTCTCTCTCTCTCTCTCTCTCTCACCTTTCCCTGCTTGCGCTGTCTCTCTGAAATAAATAAAAACAAAACAAAACAAAAAGACTGGGGTTTTTTGTTTTGAGTCCTGCGGACCTGTGGGTAGCTATTTTAGTCTCCTTGCCAGAGGCACAGAATTCACCTCTGAAGGTGAATTTAATGTTTTTATTTATTTTTTGAAAGATAGAGTGTGAGCAGCGAGGGGCAGAGAGAGAGAGTCTCTCTCTCTCCCCCTTTTCTCCCCCTGTCTCCAGACCCTCTCTCCCCCGAAGCAGGCTCCAGGCTCTGTCTGCGCTGTCAGCACAGAGCCTGACGTAGGGCTCGAACTCACAAGCCGCAAGATCATGACCTGAGCCAAAGTTGGACACTTAACCAACTGAGTTAACCACACGCCCCAGTAGTTTCTTGATCTTAGGTTGTACTTACTTCATAGAAGGTGATATTGAAGAGCCCTTGAAAGAGAAGGAAAGTGTGTTCTTTTCAGAGCCGATTTTGTGATGCCAAGCTTTCTGAGGGTATTCTCCAAGTCAGCACTGAATTGTCAGCAGACAGATCCAGCTAGGTTTTTTTTTTTTTTTAATTTTTTTTTTTATGTTTTATTTATTTCTAGGAGAGAGAGAGAGAGACAGCATGAGCAGGGGAGGGTCAGAGAGAGAGGGAGTCACAGACTGAAACAGGCTCCAGGCTCTGAGCTGGCAGTCAGCACAGAGCCCGACGCGGGGCTCGAACCCGCAAACCGCGAGATCATGACCTAAGCAAAAGTCGGACGCTTAACCGACTAAGCCACCCTGGCGCCCCAGATCCAGCTAGGTTTATAGGGTAACCTACATGTTCTGTTTCTGTTTTCTTGGCTAGAAGTCAGAGCAAAGGAGTAGACATAACTTGAGCTGTTAACTTACTCTTTCATTGGTGTACAGAGTAATTCGATGTTTTCATAGGTGATTACAGTTTTCTACAGATAACCAGCTTATGGTATCATCAGAAGATTGGCTACTCAAATATTGTACTCCCGAAACCAATGTAACAGTGAACGTTAGCTATAATGGAATTTTAAAAAAGATTAGTTCAAGTACCCACATCTGTTGTCCATATGAAACCCTGTGGGGCCATTCCCCCCCCCCCCCCCCCCCCATGCAAACTTAGATTTCTCCATTAAGCTTACCCAAGAAGCTTGAACCTAGAAGCCTGGTAGTTCGTATTTTCCTCTGTGTTTACCCCATTACATATTTAGCACTAAAGCAACAAAAGTAAGGATTTGAGGTCTGTTTTTAAGAGTTTTTAGGCAAGAACTTTTCCCTGATTATTAACACTGAAGTTTATCCTAGACCTAGACTATGAGAATTATGTAAGTTCTCCAGCTTCAACTGGTAAGGTCATGAACAAGTGTGAAACCCTTCTCTCCCATCCTATAATTAGAGAAGAGGGTACTGTTTAACATTCCCCCAGAAATTGTTCTGTTGGAAGAGAAAGTGAGTCAGAGTGCTCACATTTACTTTCAGATTTTCTTTGGGAAGAGAAAAATACATATATTTGGTTCTTTCCAATTTGGTAGATAACTGGCATATGAAGTCATAATGTCATTATTACTTTTGAATGGTGACCGTTAGCTGTTTGTCTGTTTGTTAGTAATCTTGTGGCTTTACTCCAAAAAGAAAAAAAAAAAAGAGTGCCCATACAGTAGTTGCCCTTTGTCTCATGATTCTGTGGAACAGCTGAGTGAAGAGGAGGGACATTGCTTTGTCTTAAGAGCTGTTATTTTAAAAAGCAGTGTTTTCATCATTTGATTATTCAGGGAGTAACTGGTTTCATTTGAGTGGCTTTGATTTGATTTGATGGCTCTTAAGGATGTTAGTTATGAGCCAAAGCATGTTTATAAGTTGGCTGGAATAGCATTGACCAATTGGACTTGATTGAAATAGGGCTATATTTATCCTCTTTTGCTAAGGGATATGTGTGTGTGTGTGTGTGTGTGTGTACATGTGGGTATTGAATACATTTTTTTGAAGATGATGCAGTAGAAAGGGGCTTAGCCCTTTGCCCCTGACTAGAGTTCAGAAGGGTTACGCCCTCCCGCTGTCTTGGAATGCCTGGTTAACCTTGGTTCACGTGGACCCCGCCCTCCAGCAGACCACTTTACTTTATTTAGGTCTACACGTTGACTCCTGCTGCTCTGAGAAGAGAGAGAAAAATGAAAGCATTTCACCGGAAGCCTAAAATAGAACTGAATGCTTCAGTATATCTCCTTTGTTACTGTCCCTCTTCTGCTTTTTTTTTTGGAGGGGAGGAGAAGAAGGGCACTGGGGCATAGAAATGGAAGGGATTGCCCTTCTGTTGCAGGTTTCAGCCTTGTATGGCTGAAATGAACCTAAATTTCCCTACCATTGTAGTGCAGGCTTCAGACAGTCCCAGGGGTTCTCCACCAGACAAGGGCGCCTGAATCCTCCCCGCTACGGCACATAACACATCCGAGCTTACCTCCGCCGTACATCTGCTGTTCTTCAGGCAGTGCTGCGTACAGATTCAGACCATTTTGAGCTCTCAAATCTGTGCTCATTCCGTTCTAGAGTTGGTGGCTTTTCTTTGCTATAAAGGCAGACCTTTGATTCTAGAAAAGAATCAACAGTGGATCATCTAGGTGTCTTCTACTTGTCTGGCACTAACTACCTTTATCAGTTTTCAAGACTTTTTTACAAATTGCTCTTGAGGGGTACCTGGCTGGCTCAGTAGTAGAGCATGTGACTCTTGATCTCTGGGTTGTGAGTTCAAGCCCCACATTGCGTGTAGAGATTACTTAAAAAATCTTTTTTTTTTTTTTATGTCTTATTTATTTCTGAGAGAGAGAGCGAGCAAGCGAGCGTGAGCAGGGCAGGGTCAGAGAGAGACAGAGACACAGAATCTGAAGCGGGCTCCAGCTAGCTGTCAGCACAGAGCCCTACGCGGGGCTCAAACCCACGAACCGTGAGATCATGACCTGAGCTGAAGTCAGCACTTAACCAACTGAGCCACCTAGGCGCCCCTAAAAATAAAAAATCTTAAAAAAAAGAAGTAGGTCTTGGCTTCACACTCGGCTCTTTGAAGCGTTCTGTTTTCAGAACGTGCAGGTGACCATGTTGTGATGTCACATCTACTGAGCATCTTGAGCCACTCCCTGGGATAAGTTGCTTTGAGAGTTGAGGAAGAAAATACAGGTTATACTTTCCTCCCTTCAGGACCTCTAAAATCACATAAGAGAAGTGAATTTATTGTGTGAAACAGGGTATGGCAGTATACAAAATTAGAGGATTTTTAGAACAGGTGAGGACCTTCAAAAATAAAAGATTTTATTTTTTAGATGAGGAAGTAGCCCGCAGAGGTTAAATGATCCATCCAAGATCACAACTTAGCACTTATTAAGGAACTGTTTTTTGTTTGTTTTTAAGTTTATTTACTTATTGGGTGGGGGGAGGGCAGAAGAGAGAGAATCCTAAGCAGGCTCCATGCTCTCAGTGGGGCTCAAATTCCCAAATCATGAGATCATGACCTGACCCGAAATCAAGAGTCTGGCTCCACCGACTGAACCATCTAGGAGTCCCCGTAAGGAACTGGTATTTAATGGAATGCTGAGTTGTGTCACACACTGTGACTGCCAGAGTAATAGTGTAGGAAGGGCAGAGATTGCTAAGAGCTGAAGTCTGAGAATCCTCTGTGGACGGAGTGTGACTTGAACCTGACCTCGTGAGATGGTGAGGGGGCATGGGTGCTTGTGTTGGAGGTAGGAATGCTAGAATGGGGTTGTGGATTGTGCCATAGTAGAAAAGGTGGAATTGGAGCAAGATAAGAAAAAAACAGTAAGAATTTGATCTTGTTCTTAAGCCTTTAGAGGCCTTTTAGCTGATGAGGGAGGTGTTCTGTGATAGGAGGGAAGCCTGGAGCCCCAGCCTGGAAAGTTGCATTTAACCGCCTGTGAGTCAGGTACCACCGTAGGTGTCAGAGGCCAGGAACGAAGGTCAGGGGTGGATGGCGTTGAAAGATGCTGGGGGGAAAATAATGGGATTTCTGCCTGTCTGCTGGGGATGTTCGGAATAAATCCTTGTAGCTCAGAAAAGAATGGCTACTGAGCTGTTCCTGAGAGGCAGGAATCTGACCTGGGCTTGGGTCGGTAATAGTTTTCACCACAGCTTGAAGTCCTGAGTTTGGATACAGGAGTTTCATTTCACGTGTTTGAGTGATTGAATTTAGACATAGGGTGGGGTTTCAAAGTACTTAGTAAGTACTTAGTAAGGAATTGTTTCAGATTCCTAGTATCAGTCTGCTTGGTAGAATCGTTTCTCTGCCTGTTGATAAGAATTCTTACTGATCTTGTTGACTAAAACCAGAATTTTGCATTTATGAATGGGGATGATTTGAATTCTCTTAGAACAAATAATTTGTTTGCCTTTGACTATACTCCTTTTTCCCCCTGGCATCCGATGTTTCCAAATAGGGGCAAAGAAGGAGATTTCAGTTCCTATACAGGACTCCTTTTGGGGGCCTGGATGAAGACCAGTCATCCCTGTTTAGAGAAAGAAATGAGTAAGGAACTACAGTGTTCCTTTGGGGGTTTTTCGGTTTTCACCTTTGTAAGCCATTATGGTTGAAGTCACACTTTAATACTACCATTTATGGAACATTTACTATGCCACAAAGTCATGCATTATTTCTAGTTTGGGTAGAAGGTTGGCCCTCGTTAGCCTCATCTTACACCTGTAGAAACCGGCTCACAAGTGAAGTAACTTGCTCAGGTTCACACATGTGTTAAGTGACAGCTGGGGCTTGATCTCGGGTCTGGCTGCAGTGCTCCCTCCGCAGTGCATTACTGCTCCTTTTAACTGTCCGGTGTGAGGAAACCAGAAGTGTGAGGTATCAGCAGGCCTGCTCTGCTCACCTGCCCGGCCTGGGCAGCCGGCTTGTGGCACTGCTTCTGCTGAGTGACTTATTGGACATCCTGTCTAAAGTAAATTGACTTCAGTAGTGAAAGAAGTGGAGAAAATGAGGTCATTTTGCCTGTCAGATTAGCAAAATGATAAAAACTGACCACACCCTATGTTGGCCAGGGTGTGGAGAAATGGGCTCTGTCACCTTCTGCCAATGGAGGTTTGTACCGATAATACAGTTTTTCTTAAAAACAATTTTTTTAAATGTTTACTTATTTTGAGAGAGAGACAGTGCAAGCACGGAGTAGAGAGAGAAAGAGGGAGACACCGAATCCAAAGCAGGCTCCAAGCTCTGGCTGTCAGCACAGAGCCCAACATGGGGCTTGAACTCATGACCTGAGCCAAAGTCAGACTCTCAACCAACTGAGCCGCCCAGGCACCCCAGTAATACAGTTTTTCTGAATGGTGGCTTGGTGATATCCATCAGAACATGAAATGACCCAACAGTTCTACTTCTAAAAATTTATTCTAAGAAAATTCTCAGACAAGTTTTTTTAAATGTAGACATAGGATATTTATTTCAGTTAATATAGGTACCACCTGGAAAATAAGTTTTTTGTAGTTAAATTATGAAATATGCATTTCAGGGATGTTAAAATGTGTAAAAAGAGACATCTTTGAATTGATGGAATTAAGCATATTACCAAAAAAACAAACAACCCCAACCAAAAAACCCAAAACCTAAGTAGCCCATGAGTGGGACACTACATAAGTGGGTTATGATGCCTGTGAGATGGAATGCTGTGAAAGCGTTCGTGTTGGTGTAAATCTATGTCAACACACAGTGTCTACACTTGGCACAGAGAAGTGTTTAAATGGATTCTCTTTTAAAAAGTAGTAATGTAACTAGTACATTGAGTGCCCAGGATGTCCTTGCACGAAGGTAAGTATTTTACTTCCATTCCCTTCTAGTCCTCCAAAGAAATCTTCAGAAAGATGCTGTTGTTCCCATTTTACTGATGAGGAATGTGAGCGTTAGGTTACGTAACTGGCGCAAGTTCACCAGTTAGCATTCAAATTCAGACTGATTTGAATCCAGATTCTGTGTTCTTAACTGCCACCCTGTAGGGCCTTTTCATACCCAAATGAGATCAAATAGAGAGGGAGCTCCCATTAAGGCTATTTCTATTTGCTTATTAAATACACGGATATCTTTCTGAATGGTCCTCTAAAAGGTAACAGTTACAACTTGCAAGGGGCTTGATTTCAGGTGATTTTTTTCCTCCGTTTTGGTACTCTTTTGTCTTTAACCAATTTACGGTTCTATTAAAACAATAAAGTTATGGGGCTCCTGTGTGGCTCAGTTAGTTAAGCTTCCAACTTTGGCTCAGATCATGATCTCGCAGTTCATGAGTTCAAGCCCCGCATCAGGCTCTTTGCTGACAGCTCAGAGCATGGAGCCTGCTTTGGATTCTGTGCCTCTCTCGCTCTCTCTGCCTCTCCCCTGCTCATGCTCTGTCTCTCTCAAAAATGGATAAACGATTAAAAACAAATTAAAAACAAAGTTATATTGAAACAGTTAACATTTTGCATCTATTTTACTTGATGAATATTGCAGGAAGTTAAAGTGCTCTGATTGGGGGTTTGTTTGTTCTTTAATGTTTATTTATGTATTTATTTATTGAGAGAGCAAACCCGCACTTGTACGAGCAGGGGAGGGCCAGAGAGAGAGAATCTCAAGGAGGCTTTGCGCTCTCAGTGCACAGCCAGACTTGGGGCTCAGTGTCACCAATTGGTTTGTTTTTTAATAGCTGAGGCCTGACCTGCTTTTAAATCTTTAAGCTGAAATTCACTGTGGGTCAGTGTCCTAAAACTTAGAGACATTTTCAAAAGTGATTCAAAATGACTTTAAGGAAAACGTTGTTCCTTTTGGCAAGATGCTCCATCAGTTTCACCTCCTTGTGGGTGTGGAATGAGAGACAGTGTTGTGGTAAAGAACACGTGCTCCAACACTCCAGGCTAGGCCCACCTGCTTTGAATCTCAGCTCTGCCGGTGGGAGATCTGGCATTTTGATCCTGGGCAATTTACTTTGTGCTCTGGTTCAACTGTGTGTAAAATGGAACCATTTTATACCTACCTTCCTAGAGTCACAATGAGGGTTAGAAAAGCTAATATATTAGTGTGCTTAACGCAGTGACTGGACTAAAGTAGAAAATAAGTCTAGCTGCCATTAGTTTTATTTTTTTTTAATCAGTTTTTAAAAAGATTTATTTAAGTAATCTCTACCCCGAAGGAGGGGCTTGAACTCCGTGACCCCAAGATCAAGAGTCTGCACCCTCCTACTGACTGAGCCAGCCAGGCGCCTCTCGCATTAATTTTATTAACATTATTCAGGTACACAGCTTTGATAAGAAGATGTCAGTCCAACCCCTGGCTCAGGTAACTGTTAAGTCACACGACTCTACTGATAAAACCAGCCAGCTTCTTGTCTTGATACTACCTCAGACTCAGAACTGTTTAAACCTTGTTGCAGAGCTCAGCTCAAAGCATGGCATTGGTGGCGGGTTGTGTGGAAGACACTTGGTTTCCCCATCCTTAAAGTCTTTGGTTTCCTTTCGGATTGAACCGAAAAGCAAGAAGATGGGCACCGGCACAGCCTTCTGCCGGGGCCTCCCTGTGTAGGCTTCCCTGGCTGAATGGAGCTTAGCGCTGTGCTTTGGCCAACACTGACACGGATTAGAAGAAAGAGCCTTGGGAAAGCTTGTTGTTTCATTCACTGTAAGGATATGAAGGAGCCTTCACTGTCTGCAAGTGTCCTCAGTGAGAGAAGATTCTCTCTGGTCTCCATGCCAGGAATAGGCGGATTTCCCCCCAAACAAGTTTCTAAAATCTTAGGAATTTGAAAGCTTAGAGCCTACTTGTATCCCATTTCCAGCAGCAGTTCTTGTGTTTTCTGTCCTGATATTTTTACCCAAACAGGTGCTAATGGTTGTCAGTAAAATACTGAAAGTATTTCCTTCAACAATGGCTTGCTTTCTTTTTTCTTTTTTTTAAAATATCTCTTTAATGTCTTTTTTTGCTGTTAATTTTTAATTTGCTCTTTCCGATGGCCTTTTAAAATCTAGGTTTACAAAATGACAAAAGCCTTCTGAGAAACTTTGCTTTTGAAAAATTCCAAAAAGCATCAATCTAATTATAAAGTGAGGGGAAATTTTGAACCTTGGAACTGTAGGCTTTGCAGGAGCTAGAAGGGAGGGTGTGTTATTAGTGAGAAAATAGATCATCCCTTGTCGTCTTTGTGTTATTCTCGCACAGACCTTTGTTTTCATAGAGAAGTGTGGTTTCAGATGGGTTGCTGGGGGAAAATAGATTTGTAGCATCTTATTAACAATATTTCCATTTTACTTTACCATTTAAAATTACTTGAATATACATTCATAGAAAAAATAGGACACTCAAAATCCTGTATGTTCCCCCCCAACCCCCCGTAATTTTACAGTTTAGATCTCTTCTAAACTTTATCATCATATATACATTTTCATAATGCTGTAATTGTAGTGGACTTAAATACCACATAATTTACCATTTTCCCATACTGGTTTTACTGATTATTTTTTGTTTGTCTATTGATTCTGAGAGTGAACAAGAGCAGGGAGGGGCAGAGGGGGAGACAGAGAATCCTAAGCAGGCTCTGAGCCGTCAGCAACTGAGGCCTTGATCCCCCGAACCATGAGATCGTGGCCAGAGCTGAAATCAAGAGTCAGATGTTTAACCGACTGAGCTACGCAGGCGTCCGGGTTTTACTGATTATTTGTAATAGTTTGATATTATTAAGTTCTTCTAAAGTTAACAATCTAAGAATAAAAAAATAAAGTTAATGATCTGTAATATAATAGACTTAACCATTTCCCTATTGCTGAAAATTAGCTTGTTTCTAATAATAATTTTGTTCGTAATCTCAAAGAAGGCTCTTGGCGTATGTGTTGTTCTACTTTCCAAAAGAGCTGAGCATATTACGTGCTTGAGGTCTGGTTAAGTGAGAATGGCCTGTAATCCATAGCCAGAATACATAATAATAGCACAGCTAATGTCTGCTTCATGCTTCAGTCTCTTGTAGCACAGAACATTATTTCACAATTTGACAGTGTTTTATAGGACTGTGAACCAGATATGTGAAATGATAAAACCTCCACTCAGCATCTCAGATACTTGACAACAGCACATAGTTTTTCTGAGGCATGTTCTGTTTTGTGCTATTCATTCTGCTGATTAATTTATTTATTTTTAAGTTTATTTATTTTGAGATAGCCGAGCGTGTGGGGAGGGGCAGAGAGAGAGGGAGGTGGGGCGAGAGAATCCCAAGCAGGCTCTGCTCCGTCATCGTGGAGCCCAGTGCGGGGCTTGAACTCCTAAACCGTTAGATCATGACCTGAGCCAAAATCAAGAGTCGGACACTTTTTTTTTTTTTTAATGTTTTATTTCTGAGAGAGAGACAGCGTGAGCAGGGAAGGGTCAGAGAGAGAGGGAGATACAGAATCTGAAGCAGGCTCCAGGCTCTGAGCTAGCTGTCAGCACAGAGCCTGATGCGGGGCTCAAACCCATGAACCGTGAGATCATGACCTGAGCTGACGTCAGACGCTCCTAATTTGCTTTTATAACTGTGTCAGGTTAATAAGTAATTATGATAGTTGAGAAGTTTGATATGTATTCATAGACGTAGTTTTTTTTTTTAAGTGTATTTATTTACTTAAGTAATCTCTATACCCAACATGGGACTCAAACTCACCACCCTGAGATCAAGAGTTGCAGCCAGGTGCCTCTTGTAGGTATAGTTTTAATTCCATTTGACTTAGGGTTGCCTAAATGAAACCCTTCTAGAGGGAAATCATCCATGCTAACTTACGTTTAGAAAAACAAACCAGGCTTTGTTAGTTGATGCTGCAAATGTTGAACTCTTTAGAACCAGGACCCTTGCCGAGAGCTTTTAACAAAAAGGTAGAGTGACTTACTGAAGCATCCTCACTTCCATGTACTGCAGTATAAAGAAAAAATCTGTTGGTAACGGTTGTTTTCTCTGGATATTTGAGATTATGGTGAATTTTCACTTTCTGTAACATGTATTTCTATAATTGATGTTCTTGTAAACATATATTTGTTTCATAACCAGAAAAACATAAAAAACAAAAGCACTACGATAGTTTCTCAGATGTCCGTTTACAAATCAACAAACATTGGAAAGCCTGTTTTGCTTTCTTAACAAGGGGGAAGAAAATACTGTGTACAGCTCATGGTGCAGATTGTTTTATATTAAGACTCCTCTTGGTTCAGAAGCACAAGCATCGTCCACATCATCTAGGACTGTTGCACAGGCTTTGTGTAGAATGTGTGGTCATAAAGTAGAAGCATGCTCAGCCCTCTTCCTTATGAATGGATTGGCCCTAAAATTGGTCTTGCTGCCCAGAGCTAGTTATTTCTCCCTCATCTTTTCCCTACACCTGATACAAAAGTAATATGTGCTTTCCTACATATTTAATGTTGACTTAAGTCAGTTTTCAAACTGGATTAAAATTACTAATACAGCCACATTGCACTTTTCAGAGGTTTAATTATTCATTTCTCCTTTTGTCCATATTTAGGTGTAGTCAGGCTGACGTTCTGTTATTTATCAACTTTGATAGAATGTGTAGCTTAGAAAAGTAAAACTTAGACAAAAAGATTTGAAGTTATTAATGGTTTCTAGTTACCTATTCATTAAAAATCTGGTGTCTTCATCTTATTCTTTTAAAACGCTTATTAGAATTACTTAATAGAAAAGTCTAAAAGAAAGGTAGGCCATACTCGTCACCCAGGCAACTTGTTTTGAAATTAAATAAATAAATGTCTCACTTAACTGTTAGAAAATGTAAAAAAGGAAACTCATTGGTCAGGTTTTCTGTAACCTTTCAGGAAAAAAAAATATTAATGAATATAGCCACAGTTACTTTTTTAATGCTTTCCGGATACAGTGAGAAACACATTGAAACCATGCTGAAAATTTTAGTAATGAAAGTAAGCAGGTACTTCAGCTTACTGAAGAAAGGACAGGGTTTCTGTTGAAGTATACAGTACCTCTTTAGAAAATAGTAGTAGCTCAAAGGATTTCTATGCCAGGCTGCTAGAGAAGATAATGATTACTGCTTTCACCAAGTGACATGTTAAAGCTGAATCTGAGTAGATCTTGAACCTGAAATTGGCGTCAGTTTTCTCAAACTGTGTTACTATTGTTCATATGAGATATCCAGGTGAATTTGTGACTGATGGCCACTTAGTGCTAGAAGTGGAAACTAGTATTCCTGCAGGTCTTTTCTTGAGATTAATTACATTATTGGTTTCCAAAATTTAGGTTACTGGTGTGGCAGAAAGAAATATTTTATTTCCATTAACTTGGAAAGTCATACTCTATATGTTCAGAAGCCCTTTATCTGCCTTCTTAGAGCACATTGTATTAACTACCCCCACCTGAACAGCTGTTGTCTTTAAAGACTGTAGCATATTTAAATTGAGCTATTTGTTGGTATTGTGGATTGAAGTCTAACATTTCTGCATGTTCCTTCTTTCGCTCCTCTCCTTTCCAATTAAATAGTAAAGGCCTAGCAAAAAGGGCATGCTTCTCCTCTCCATATTCTCAAGTAACCTGATGAGAAATTATTCTTGTATTACCTGCTTTGAGGTTTAGGTTTGGAGTTTTATATATAAAATAATAGCAACCTCCTTTTGGAGTGAACTATGGCATTTACAGCTATAAATTTCCCTCTAAATTTTGCTTTAGCTGCATCCCATAAATTTGGGTATGCAGTTATTTTTTTCATTCATCTCAAAGTATTTTCTAATATCCCTTGTTATTTTTTCTTTGGCCCACTGGCTATTTAGAAGTGTGTTGTTTAATTTCCACATATTTGTGAATTTCCTAGAATTCTGTCTGGTGTTGAATTCTGTTATTTCATTGTGCATGTAGAACACACTTTGAATTATTTCAGTCTTTTTAAGTTTATTGATGCTTGTTTTATTGCGTCACAGATGATCCTGAAAACTGTCCTGCTGCACACTGGAGATGAATGTTTATTCTGCTATTGTTGGGCGGAGTTCCATAGATGTCTGGTAGGCGAGGCCTGCCTGGCTCAGATGGTACAACATGTAACTCTAGATCTCATAGTCATGAGTCCAAGCCCCATGTAAGGCATAGAGATTAGGAAAGAAGAAAGGAAAGTTAAGGAAAGGAAAGGGATGTCTGTTAGGTCTAGTTGGTTAATACTTTTTTCCCCTCAACTGTGTCATGATAGTTGTAGAATTTTGGTGAATTCTTAAAACTACCTATCCAGTATCTTGGTAAATCACAACAAATTACTTAGTATCTCCTACCTGAAGGGTACTGTGCTTAGTGCAGAAGGTTCAAAATATGCATAATACTTAGTAATACGCTGTTTTAAGAGCTGTGCCAGAGGTGTGCACTGGATGTTCTGAGTGAAACAAAACTTAATGAGACATGAGTATTGAAAATGTTTTCAAGATAATTTAGAAATGCTCAGGACCACTTTGTCCTTCCAGATATGCTTGATTTCCTGAGGACTTCTGTGTCTAACATTAGTAGACTTGTTACCAGCTCTGAAGAGATGTTGGAGTTGTCCTAGAACACTTAAACTTGGAAGGTTAATAGCCTTTCATAGTTTCTGGCAGTTACAAAAGTAGATACGAGCCCTATTGTAATAGAATGGCACATGCAGGAGCTTCAAAGTTAATTATGACCCTTCTTTAGTTAAGTGCCTTTAAACTCAGATTTTGTGTCCCTGACACCACAACCCCTTTGAAGGAAGTATTTGTTTATTTTGAGAGAGAGCATGAGGAGGGGAGGAGCAGAGAGAGGTAGACATAGAATCCAAAGCAGGCTCCAGGCTCTGAGCTGTCAGCACAAAGCCCAGTGTGGGGCTTGAACCCACGAACCTCAAGATCATCACCTGAGCCAAAGTCGGATGCTTAACCAACTGAGCCACCTGGGTGCCCTGATATTTCAAAAATTTAAAAAGCCAGTTGTTGGGGGGGCCTGGATGACCCAGTTGGTTAAGCATCCGACTCTTGATTTCAGCTGAGGTCATGATCTCACAGTTGTGAGATCAAGCCCCTCATCAGGCTCCACAGTAGTTATGGAGCCTGCTTAAGATTCTCTCCCCTCCCTCTGCCCATCTCCTGCTAGCATGTGCTTTCTTTCCCTCTAGGAAAAAAAAAATCTTAAAAAGACACTGGTCAAAGAAGGAGAAGATGGAGTCCTTTTTCATGAAGCCTTTGTAAAGAAAATTTCTCAAGTAAATAACCTTTAGATTTCCCTTCATAGACCTGAAAACATTTACCTAATTGATATTATTTTTTCAAAGCTGCTCATTTCTATTTTTTAAGTTTAAAAAAATAAAAATTTTAATGTTTATTTTAGAGAGAGAGAGACTGTGAGCGGGCAAGGGGCAGAGAGAGAGGGAGACAAAGCAGGCTGTGAGGTGTCAGCACAGAGTCTGACACATCAGGGCTGGAACTCACAAACTGCAAGATCATGACCTGAGCCAAAGTCAGATGCTTAACTGAGCTGCCCTGGCGCCCCTATTTTTTTTTTTTTTTTTAAGAGTTTTTAAATGTTTGTTTATTTTTGAAAGAGACAGATAGTCAAATGGAGGAGGGGCAGAAGGAGAGGGAGACAGAGAATCCAAAGCAGGCTCCAGGCTCTGGGCTGTCAGCACAGAACCTGATGCGGGGCTCAAACTCATGAACTGTGAGATGACCTGAGCCAAAGTCAGACGCTTAACCGATTGAGCCACCCACATACCCCAATTTTATTTTTAAGTTGTTTTTACTTAAGTAATCTCTACACCCACCATGGGGCTTGAACTCATAACCCCAAGATCAGAAGTTGTACATGTTCTTTCCACTGAGCCAGCCAGGAGCCCCTGTGCACATAGATTCTAAAAAGTACATATACATACATATACTGGAAGTTTAATATTCTCTTGGCTCTTTTTTTTTTTATGTTAAAGTTTTGATTCTTTTTTTTTTTTTTACAATAGTTTATTGTCAAATTAGTTTCCACATAACACCCAGTGCTCATCCCCACGAGTGCCCTCCTCCATGCCCATCCCCTACATCCATCAGTCCTCAGTTTTTGTCAGCATTCAAGAGTCTCTCATGGTTTATTCTCTTGGCTCTTTGATGGTTCCCTACTTAATGACAGTTTTCTAAAGCTTATAAATACTTGTTTCTCTAGAAGGTGTTACTTCTCATGTAATACATGTTAATGACACTGGAGCACAAAGTGTTGGGTCCCCGTATGCCTGATCTTTACTGCTGCACTATTCAGTACTGTGGCCACCAGCTATACATGACTATTAAAATTTATTAATTTAAGTTAGGGGTGCCTGGGTGGCTCAGTTGATTAAGCGTCTGACTCTTGGTTTTGGTCCAGGTCATGGTCTCATGGTTCTTGTGTTTGAGCCCCACATCGGGCTCTGTGGGTTTAGGCTCAAAATAAGTAAACTTAAAAAAAAATTTATATTATGTCAAATAAAAAATTGTCTTCACTTGCATTGGCTGTATTTCAGCATCTCAGCAGTTACATGTGGCTGGTGACTGCTGTAGCGCAGACATAGGACATTTGCATCGTTGCAGGACGTGTTTTTGGACAGCTCTGCTATACGTTGCCATTACCCAGATAACATGGTTAGTGGTCAGAGTATTTTGGGTTTCACCTTGAAATGCCAGGAATCCTCTCTTCTCCCTTTGCAAAAGTATCCAGGATTACTCTGGTCCTTGGAGTGAGGCCCTTGGGGTGGGAGAGGGAAGGCAGAATAGAATACTGCTGTAGGCTGGGGTAGAACTGGGGTGGGCTCTCTCTCTAGAGTTTTTTCCCCATCTGTACTCCTCCCTTTCCTTGTAAGCCTTTGATTTCTCAACCCCCCTTCTTCATGGTCCCTCTGCACTTCCAGCCTGTGCAGAAGCAGATACTGGGTACCTGTTGTCACCTGGTATTGTCTTTTGAAAATTGAAGGACCAGCAGAAGCGTGCTAGTAGACTAGCTCTACTGGTATGACCTATGAGGTTGTCCAGTCTAGGGCTCCTTCTTCTAATTTGGGTTCCTTGTGTCACTGGATGTGTAATGTGGTCTGGAACTAAATGTGCAGACAGCAGCATCTGAGGTACATCGAGAGAGCAGAGGCAGCACTTCTTTGAATTCAGCAAAACCATAATTATTGTGTTGTGTTTTTTTTTCAGAACTGTGTTATGTAAATAATCTTAGAGAAAGTCTTATTCTTCTTGTAGTGCCACTTTGATTCTTTGTGTTAACTTGCACTAAAATTTTGCACAGTATCCTCACCGACAAAGCTCTACAGTGTTTTGTTGATGAATATTGTTGCCACTAATGTCAAATAATGGGTCAGTTCATCTTCACGCTGTCTTTAAGCAAAATTTGGTCAGTTTTCAGTTGGTTGCATAATTTCTCTGAACAACGAGCTATTTTACATCGTCTGGTGTTTGGTCACGTTGTTCTTTTCGTCCAGTGTAATCTTGGCTACCTCTCCTCTTTCCCTATGTACCTAGAGCAAGCCCTGAGCTCCAGAAGTCTTTTCTGAGCCTTTTCTCTTCCTCAAGTGCCTCTCCACTGCTCCTTAGTTCCACTGTATACATCTGATCACAGCGTATTTTTATTTCCCTGTATCTCAGTAGGATCCTGTGTCTCAGGGTCTTGCACAGTGCCCAGCAACATGGTAGGTTAGTGGGTTGGAGTGGAGGGAAGCATTGAAACCCACATCAGATGTGTCCTATTCGTACGGATTAAGTACAAGGTTGATACTGTCTTTGTTATTGCCAGCATTGCACTGTCAGAGGTTAGGCTTGGTTCTTAAGTTGCCTCAGCTGTTTTGAGATTAATTTAGGTGACATAGACCAGAAATTGGAATCCTTGAATTTCTGTTGTATTTTCTGTTATGTTTTGCTATTGCCTTAGGTTTCTTAGCTACTTTTCCATGGAGTCTTTGTATAGTTACATTTTTTTCTGTATATTATCTAAAGAATACTGAATTGGTTAAAAAAAATTTTTTTTTAATGTTTTATTTTTGAGACAGTGTGAGCAGGGGAGGGGCAGAGAGAGAGGGATACATAGAATCTGAAACAGGCACCAGGCTCTGAGCTGTCAGCACAGAGCCCAACGCGGGGCTCGAACCCTCAACCGCGAGATCATGACCTGAGCCAAAGTCAGACGCTCAACTGACTGAGCCACCCAGCTGCCCCAGTCAGTTTTATTTTTGAGCTGCTGTCCAGAAAACATTTTCCAGTTTCTCCAGTTTTTGTTTGGGGGCATTTATTCCATCCATAGTCATGGTGGCATTTATTTTAGAAGAGAGTCCATTAGGAGATTCAGAATACTTAGGCTTTCTCTCCAGAGTTCTTTTTTTTTTTTTTTTAATTAAAAAATATGTTTTAGTTATTTTTGAGAGGGAGCAAGCATGAGCAGGGGAGGGGCAGAGGAGAGGAGGACAGAGGATTGGAAGCAGGCTCCATGGTGACAGCAGCAAACCCAATTTGGGGCTCAAATTCATGAACCATGAGACTATGACCAGAGCCGAAGTTGGTCTCTCAACCAACTAAGCCACCCAAGTGCCCCTGTTCTTTATTCTTTAAGTGTATACGCAGAAAGAGGAGGGGCCCCTGGGTGACTAAGTTGGTTAAACATCTGACTCTTGATTTTTGCTCAGGTTATGATCTCGTGGTTCCTTAGATTGAGCCTTGTTTTGGGCTCTGTGCTGACAGCACAAAGCCTGCTTGGGATATTCTCTCTCTCTCTCTCTCTCTCTCTCTCTCTCTTTCTCTTTCTCTGTCTCTCTCTCTCTCTCTCTCTGTCCCTCTTCTCGTGTGTGTGCCAAGGGGGCTCTGACACCATGACGCAGGGTAGTGGGGACACAGAAGGGAAGGAAGAAATGGGGCATGACCCCAGAGGAGGGAGCCAAATACGGAACAGAATTCAACCTGCACTGCCAGACCCTCTAGGGTGCTGTTAGATAGGCAGCAAATGACACATGCTCGCGTGCTCGCTCGCTCTCTCGCTCTCTCTCTCGCTCTCTCTCTCAAATAAACTTAAGAAAAAACAGGAAAAAAAATTCCAAGAAATCGTTTGAAGTAACCCCGATGATTTTTTCTAATTTACATAATTTACACAAGTCATAGCCTTGAGGAAAGTGCCAGAGAACAGCTTCACAAAGCACTGGATTTAGGGAAGAGGAGTCTTCTTTTTTTTTTCTTTTTTTAGAAGTTTTTTTTTTTATTAAAAATTTTTTTTCTAATGTTTTATTTATTTCTGAGAGAGAGAGAGAGAGAGAGACAGCGTGAGCAGGGGAGGGTCAGAGAGAGAGGGAGACACAGAATCCGAAGCAGGCTTCAGCCTCTGCACTGTCAGCACAGAGCCCAATGCGGGGCTCAAACCCACGAACCGCGAGATCATGCCCTGAGCTGAAGTTGGAGGCTTAACTGACTGAGCCACGCTTAACTGACTGAGCCACCCAGGCGCCCCAAGAGGAGTCTTTTCTTATCGGATGTTCTCTTGAGTTTATTCGTAAAAAGTGAGGTGGGTTGAGGGGAAGTGAGAAGAATTTCTTATCTATTTATTTATTTATTTATTTATTTATTTATTTAGAAACTTTACCAGAACACTTTGCTTCCAAACAATTGTTTGAACTCTTACCTGTGTCCCTATATGTCCAGGGATGCTTTCCGACCTCTTATTAGCAAAACACCTAGGAGTGGGTAGGAGTTGGGACATGCTTTGCGATGCCGGGCATAGCTGTAGCCAACCTGGAACAGACCCAAACCGAAGGCGATCCTGAAGTCAGAATGCACAAGTGGTGTACATACTATACTTCTCTTAGTCGGACTCTGAAAAGTATTCATGGGAGAGTGATCCAGGCAGATCTGACAAACTTCCAATTTGTTCATAGACCGACATTTCAGTTCTTCTAGGCCCTGAGGAGTGGGTTTCCACCAACAAGGCACTAATACCTCCTTTTCAGTTTACCGATAGAAGCGAGCTCTTGGAAATGTGCATATATTGGTGATAAACTTGGAGCTGGAACAGTGGCAGACCTATGTCAACATTGTATCCTTGTGATATTCACAAAATAATGAATTTGCATCTGTAGTGTGGCCTGGCTTCAGCCATTGAATCTGTGAGTCAATCTAAGCTTCAACTTTGAGCATTAATTTTAAGGGGGCACCTGGCTGGTTTAGTCTGTAGACCATGTGACTCTTAATCTCAGGATCTGGAGTTCAAGCCCCTTGTTGGGCATGAAGCCTACTTAAAACAAACAAAATTTTTTTTAATTCCAGGGGTGCCTGGATGGCTCGGTCAGTTAAGCATCCAACTTTGGCTTGGGTCATGATCTCACAGTTTGTGAGTTTGAGCCCCATGTCGTCTCTCAGCTGTCGGCACAGAGCCCGCTTTGGATCTTCTGTCCTGCTCTCTCTGCCACCCCACCCCCTCAAAATTAACTAAACATGAAAAAAAAAAGTGTTAGGTGTCTGTGCCTCTTCATTAGTAATAGGATGGTTTACGTATTAATGGTATCCTTAAAGCAAATGGATGACCTATATTTTGAGTTTTTATAGTAGTGGTAGGTGCATCAGAGAGTCCTTAAGTTCTTTTTTTTTTTTTTTTTAAATGTATTTATTTCTAGAGAGAGAGAGACAGCATGAACAGGGGAGGGTCAGAGAGAGAGGGAGTCACAGACTGAAACAGGCTCCAGGCTCCGAGCTGGCAGCCAGCACAGAGCCTGACGCGGGGCTCGAACCCACGAACCGCGAGGTCATGACCCAAGCGAAAGTCGGACGCTCAACCGACTAAGCCACCCAGGCGCCCCGAGAGTCCTTAAGTTCTTAAGTAGCATCTCTGTTATGACTGGTGTCGTTGTTCAGTAGGCTGGTTGGCTGGAGTCAGAAAGTCCATTTTTTACCAACCCAGCCCTTGTCTCAGGAACCTTGTGAGGTGACTAAGCAGCTGAGCTCAGAAGAAACAAAGGAATAAATTGGAGTTTTTTTCAGTACGAGGTTGACCAGTCTTAAACTTGAGTAAAGCAATATAAGATTTATCTTTGCCTTCTTAAATATTTATCTTTGGGTCCTGGCATTGTAGTGTAAGAAACCTCCAGTTTTGCTACACCTTTAAGCTGCTACTCCCTGTCTTTGCGTGAAATCATTGAAATAACTTAGTTTTGATACATCCCCTTTTGAACTCAGGACTATCTGGTGGTAAGTTGATGTAAAATGAAGGAATTCATAATACATTTCTGAGATTTTCTCTTCACGCACTGTGTTTAGGTCAGTCAGCAAGCTTTTGTGTGTGCGCCAGCCGTTGCAGTGTGCTTGGGACTTCGAGTTGGGCTGGTTGAGGCTCTTTGTTCCTGCAAATCAGCGTATAGGAGACTGTTCTTTGAAATGCATCTTCTGATAAAATGCCAATTCAGAGGATTTATAGTAAGATAGACTCAGATGTAGTGATTGTGGACTGTAAGTAAATCATTTTGGACTCAGGATACTAAGAAGTACTGCATGAAATGGTAGCTACCATCCGAGTAATCAGAACCTTCTAGGTAGAAGAAAACAGGAGTCCAGAGATGATGTGAACATGGAGATGCCTTACTAAAGCAAAGCTTTGCTAGGGCAAGAAAATTAGTTCTTACTGAGCTCATAGTTTTGGAAGCCAGGCAGGCTTTGTACCAGGTCCTTTGTCCGCTCCTTAGCAGCTCAATGAGAGAGCCTTTTCAAATGCCTTAATAGCGACTCAGAGAGGTTGAGTAACTTGTGCGAAATTGCATAGCTAATGAGTGGGAGGGTAGATAGACATTTGCACATACTTTGGTCAGATTTAGATTTTCAACTGTGGGCTGATTAGAAGGCAGGCATTTATGTTGATGTAACAGCAGCATTTTCTAATAGGTCCTGGAACAGTGAGATTACCAAAGCTGTGTTTTGGAAAGATGACTTTGACTAGGGAAAGGTTAAAGGCAAGATAAGGCATAGGGATGAAGAGCCAGGGCTGGAGCCAGAGAGTCTGGGTTTAGACTTCAGCCTTGCTATTTGCCATGAGTGTGATGTTGGGCAAGTATTTTATTTAACTCCTTTATGCCAAATTTCCTCATTGGAAAAATGGGACTACTAATAGTACTTACCTGATTTTTGAGAGGATGAGGTGAATTGAATATGTAAGCAGGGGCTCCTGGGTGGCTCAGTTGGTTAAGCATCCGACTTCGGCTCAGGTCACAATATCTTGTTTCATGAGTTCGAGCCCCATGTCAGGCTCTGTACACTGACAGCTCAGAGCCTGGAGCCTGCTTTGGATTCTGTGTCTCCCTCCCTCTCTGCCCCTCCCCTGCTTGTGCGCGCACGCTCTCTCTCTCTCTCTCAAAAATAGACAACAAAAAATAAATAAATACGTAAGTATTTAAAATTACAACTATGTAGTTGTATCCCATCAGGCTGCCGTTGGATAAGTCCTCGGGAGCCGAGAAGAGTCACAGTCTAGAGGGCATTACAAGGGGAGAAATGCCTGCTCAGGGCAAGAGATGCAGGCAGGCAGGCAGGCAGGCTGGGAGGCTTGAGGCTGGCACACGCTGGTACTACTGCTAACCAAGGTGGGAAAGTTAAGGATTAGCTAATTGAGGAAAATAGGAGCTTGAATGCTAAACCATAGGAAGAGGTTGACTAAAAATATTGCAGATGGTTTAGAATCTACCCACGGATGAATAAAGTAAACCGTAACAGGAACCACCTCGGTGCTCACAAGGTAACTTCCTTCTGTATCCTCCACGGCAAGAAGCAGTCTTCACCTGGAGGAGCATGAATCACCCCTGTGACTTAAGTGCTTTAGGCAATTCCTGTTTCACTGTCTGTCTTAAAATAGAGTGACGGATGGGATTGTGACTCTTTGCTGCAGATGCTAGAATCCATTGGAGTAGACTTTCTAAATTGGTTACAGTAGAATGTAATTTTTATTGACATAGCAAATAGCATAGCCCTATAAATGAAAGGTTCAGATGAGAATTCCCATGTAAGACAGTCAAATACTAAAGTCTTGTGTTAATTTTATACTTCTCATTAGCCCTATTATGCTCATTAAGGTAGGCCTAGGTAGGTAAAGTTTCCTGGCTTAGCTAAAATGATTTCTGCTTAAACAGAGCTAATTCGTATGAACGGAAGGTTGAAAACACAGGTACTTCTCCCCAAGTCCAGTGGAGAGGGACCATTAACAGTGCTGTCAGTTGTCAAGGGGAAGTTGGGTTTGCCTCCATTTCATCAGAGTGCTATCTCTGTGAGATTCCTAAAGCCTTGTAATATACCAAAGCGGGGCTTCTGCTAACTGGTGTATATCATGGGGTATTTTCGCTGGGAATCTTTGGCTTCCTGTTGGTCTATTTAATTATTGATGTAAGAACTGTTTGTTGCATCTCTGTTGCAGCAGTTCTTAACCTGTTTTTGGATGTCTCACTTTTGAAAATCTGTTAAAAACTATTTCCTGCCTTCCAAATGTATATAAAAAGACTATGTATTAAGAACCTCTGCTTTATTTTAGAATATGCTAGGTGTTGAGGCAGTTCAACATAAATGTAAAACAATTCCTGTCCTCCAGGAATTTAGTATTTAGTTGAAAAGAAGTGACTAATGCAGAAACAGTTATGTTTACATGTAATAACATAAAGTGCCCAGGATGTAGCTGGTGTTATAGCAGACATTCAGTAAATGAGGTAGTTATAATAGTTGGCTGCTGTTAACTGTTGAAGGCATTGAACATTCAGAGAAAGTAGCTATTGGAGATTAAAGGTAAGAAGAGAAATGCTGATCCTGAGTGGCTAAGATCTGGATAGGTAGAAAAAGGTAGTGTTCACAGAGGGTTGGAGTGTACATGGAATATGAGTTTCAAAGTGATCAGTATGGCAGTCTCTTTTTTGCAATGAAATTTGTGATGGTTCCTGATCACTGCCCAAATCTAGCCCAGTCTGCCCAGAAATAATCACTGTTTATATTTTATTTTCTAATGATCATTTATCTAGACATTTTTAAAGTAGAGATCACACCATATGTGAAAGTGCCTTTTTAAAAAAATCAGTATTTTTCCATTGAATTAAGCTGCTGTTGTTTGTGTACCACAAAATATGCTACTCGTCTAAATATAGGCTTATGTTATCAGAAAGATCAAAAGCTTGGGTAGAGATCAGATATGGTTTGATCAGGGCTTCAGCTTAGTGTCTCCGTTAGTTTTTGGTAGCTATGCCTTGTTACACATATTAGCTTTGTTCTGAGGCTGGTTTTCAGTGTGCTTGTCACCCGGGAACTTGACCAAAAGACCTATTAATATCAGGAGGGAGAGAAGTGTGCCCTTTCACCTCCAGCAAAAGTCTTGAAATTTGGGTTGGTTGGTTGAAGTAACCAAGGACTAAGCCAGTCACTGGAGGGTTAGGGGAGAGTTGATTGGGGGTCCAGTCCCACCCAAGCCTTGTGGGTACTACATAGAGGCAGACTAGAGTTGAGGAGACCACTCAGTGACCCCTCCACCCATGCTATAATAAACTCTTAGAAGCAACATTTGTAACAGCTGCAGACTGTCTCATTATATATATTTAACCATTCCACTACTGTTGGACATATTAGAATGTTTCCTCTCCCTGGCCCACTGTTTTAAATAATGCTGAGGTGAACATCCTTATTATATTTAGAAGTGTTTTAAAGGAAAAACAGGACTTGGTACCTGAGTAGATGTGCATATGAAAGAAAGGGAAAAGAAGTCATGGTGAAAGTGGTATTACCACAGAGTTGCCAGTGGGATAGCAGGGAGGCCTGGAGGTCGGACGATTGGTTTTGGTGCTCACAGATTGAATAAGAGCCATTCCTCCAGTGGTTCTGGTCACTTTTTGGTGTTCCTGAGCAGCCCTGGGGTCCCTACCTGTTGGGTTATTAATTGTTCCCAGTTACTTACATCTATTCAATTTTTAAAGATGCTAATTGTACTGATGGTACTTTTTTCTTTTACTCATTATTTTCTTTCTGTCCCCCACAGCCCCATTGTCCTTCGATTTGAACCTTTCACCTTGATGGAAATGGTACCAGATGTTCCTTTCCAAGCCGTACAGTCAGTCATTACTACCATGGTTGTAAAGGCAGCTTCTGTCCAGGATTGCCTGTCCCTGCTGTCCCCTTCAGTTTTACTGTTTCACTTCTATTAAAAATGCATAACTGATTTATTCTGAGTAAAAGGACAGCTTAATTTTCTGTACCATTATGTACAACAAAAGTAGAATTCATTAAAGTAGGATTGAGAATTTCTTTGATAAAAGGTTCTAACTGGAAAGATTAAAAAATTCTTAGAGGGTTTTTGGTTTGGTTTGGTTTTGAGACCGCTAAAAGTAGGAGATCTGGTTTAAGATGAGCCATTAGCTCCTACTCCCTTCATGGACTTTTTCCCAGTTTACATGTAAGCATCTGGGTGAGCAGCAGATGGTAGGATTGGTATTAGACACCTGCCAGCTTACATATTCTCAGTGTAGCAGTCGTTTGATACTAGAACTGCCAGAGAATGTCCTAAAAATAAAGATGGCCAGCAGCAGAGGAGAGGCTCACCAGAGACGTTTGCTCTTTGTCTTCATGATCTGCCATCAGAAGTTTGGTTATGAAGTTCAAAACTGCCAAATAAAAGGCTCTTTTATATTTTCAGACTGCCCTGCCTTCCAGAAATTCAGAGGAGTTATTCTTTTTGAAGACTGACCTAAGTAAATAAGTGGTTAGATTTCTTCCTCCTCCTCCTCCTCCTCCTCCTCCTCTCCTCCTCATCCTCCTATATGGATCTCAAATAGCTACCTTCTCAGGGTGGCTGGATTTTTCCGTTTGGTTAAAATGGAAAGATTAGGTTGGGTACCAGATACTTGCATGCAAGACAGTTTATAGTAATCCTATTATTCTGAGCTCATTGTCCATAGCATTCTTAATCTGCAGTAACTCCATAGCTTCCGTATCCATAGCATTCTTAATCTGAAATAAATCTATTCCCTCAGATACAGAAAGTATAAAACCTGAATAGAAACCTAACTAGCTATTTTGTGAAGTACTGGTCAAAAATAGCACGGATAGGGGACATGCCTGGGTGGCTCAGTCAGTTGAGAGCCCAACTTCGACTTGGGTCATGATCTCACAGTTTGTGAGATCCAGCCCTGCGTCGGGCTCCGTGCTGACAGCTCAGAGCCTGGAGCCTGCTACAGATTCTGTGTCTCCCTGTCTCTCTGCTCCTCTGCTCACTCTCTGTCTCTCTCAAAAATAAACAAACATTTATTAATAGCATAGATTTGACTCTTAGGGAGGTCTGTTAAGGAAAGTGGAAAACAACACATGATGGGAAGTATACATAATGATTACAAGCATAGACTCTGGAATTGGTCAGACCTAAGTTCCAGTCCTCCTTTTTCCATTTAAAAGCTATGTCTCCTTGGGCAAGTTATCTTGCCTCTTTGAATGGACCTTAGCTTCCTCACTTTTAAAATAAAATAATACCTATCCATCTTACAGAGTTTTGTTATGAGGATGAAATGGCCCAGTATGTCTTGAATTCTGGCACATAACAAATGCTTAATAACGGTAAGTTGTGTTATTTCAGTTATTCATTAGAGGAGGGATTAACTCCTTCCTCTAACAGGTGTTGAGTGTCTCCTATATATAGGAATGTGATGAAACTGAAGACTGGACTTTGCAGGACATGAGAGGCTATGCTCTGTGGTAGTGTAGTGTAGTTAGCTTCATTTCATTAGTGTAAATGTGTACAAGGCACACACCTGGAAAGGAGAGTGGGTTGATAGATTTCACAGATGGGCCATTCAGCTACATTTTAAAGAGTAAGATTAGACTAGGTAAATAAATACGGAGGTGAGGCATTGCAGGCAGAGAGAAGAGACGTGAAAAACCACGGAAGGTCGGGGAACTGTAGGTGATTCTGCTCTTGTCAAAAAGCATCAGGTCAGGGCCCCTGGGTGGCTCAGTCGGTTAAGCATCTGACTCTTGGTTTTGCTCAGGTCTTGATTTCATGGTTTGTGAGTTTGAGCCCCACATCAGGCTCTGTGCTGATAGGATGGAGCCTGTTTGGGATTCTCTCCCTCCACCCTCCTCTGCTCGCTCCCTCTCTCTCTCTCTCTCTCTCTGAAAATAAATAAATAAACTTAAAAAAAAAATGCACCAGGCTCTTTGTAGGGAAATGGCAGAGGTAGTTGGAGAAGTGGGCAGAAACTATATAATTAGGGAGTTCATGTTGAACTTGATTCTTTAAGAGTAGGAAGTAATTGGAGGATGTTAAGCATGGAAATAACGTCAGAGTTGCATTTTAAGAAAGACATTGTTGTAGCAGAGTGGTTAAAAAAAAGGAAATCAGTGAGGACATTCCACTGTGTAGAGATGGTGGGTGTTTCTGCTGAAGGGGATGCCTATTTAGACGATAGAAGTAGACTGAGGGGCGGGTCAGGAAGAAGTCTGATTAAGGCAGCTTGTTGCCTGGGTGCTATTCATTGGGAAAGGTAATATGGGAGACAGAATATTTTTTGGAACATCCTGAGCTCCATTTGGTTATGATTAAGGTGTTTTAGAGACATCTAAGAAAAGAGATTATTGAACAGTTAAATAGGTTGGTGTAGACTAAAGAGATTTGTGGATATCCGCATAGAATGGAGGCACTAATGGGATTTTGTGCAGAGGTGAGCTGTTTCTAAGGTGAAACTGTAAGGTTAGAACAGTACGAAGAAGAGAAGCTGGAGGAGTGTCAGACGTCTGAAGGGGAGCTGGCGCGAGCGTGGGGGAAGCACCCCTGCTGCCTGAAACCAAAAGAGGCTATTGTAAAACTACCAGCAGTATCTGGTAGATGGTGGACTTTTGGTGTGTGGTCAGTATGTTGACTGGTACATACTGAGTCATCTCGGCTCTTTTTCTTTAGCTGATTTGCTCTTAGGACAAGCTTAACAAATTCAGAGTTATAATTTCTTTCTTTCTTTTTTTTTTTTAATATTAATTTGGGGAGAATGCAAGTGGGGGCGGGTGCAGAGGATCCGAAGGCGGCTCTGCTCTGACAGGCTGACCACATCAAGCCTGATGTGGGGCTCAAACTCCACGAACCATGAGATCATGACCTGAGCCGAAGTTGGACACTTAACCAACTGTGCCACCCAAGCACCCCCAGAGTTGTCATTTCTTAAGAATGAGACTCCGTGTGGAGCATTTTGCGGGTATAGTGTTCTTTGTGTTCATTGTGCTTTTGGATTCTGGGGATAAATGATCAAACAAAATATCACTGCCTTCTGCACAAGCCACATAGTTTTCCAAAGTGGAAAAGATACTCCATAGAGAAAGCTTCGAAGCAGAAGGTGCTACTCTGAGCAGAAGTGATAGTAGCCCCCAGAGCTGATTTTAGAGATCTCCAAGTGGAAGATCTGGCAGTTACTCAGTAATAGGTAGGTGTTGGGACATAGGTTGACCAGGAAGGTAATTTAGATATTCAAACCCTTTAAGAGAGGATGTCTTGATTCTTGATGTTAGAAACCAGGAGATCTTTGTGATGGAAAATAATATTTCCTCCCCAAACAAATAGGACATACATACTTTGTGACAGGAGTAGATTACAAAGTATGGTGTCCAGAACAAATCCTCCGTTGGGCACCTGTGTTTTCATTTGTTTCTTCCTTCTTCAAATGACCTAGCTCGAACAATTGTCAATTTTTTTTTCTGTCGTTCTTCCTTCTTATACTCCAAAGATGAGGGAGCCTTTAGCTTTTAACTGTAGTGCTTTATTTGGCTGGCTGTATCTGTCAACGTTAGTAATTGGTGATCTTGGCTGGAGGTGGGGGCCTGTTCTGCCCTTTTTAAGATTGGCCCACACACCATTGTACTCAGGTGCCCACACAGGAGCAGAGGCAGGCTGGCTGGATTTTTAATGCAAAAGCATGATAACTGTGAGTGGGGGCATGTATAGTTTTAGAATTTTTAAAGGCAAGACAAAGCCCCATGCACCTAATGGGGCCAAAGGATAAACTTTACAACAAACAGAACTTCTATTTCTGTTTTTCTTATCCTACATCCAGCAGTTTAAAATACTAAGGACAGGAATAAAGTGAAAATTATTCAGTACTTGTATGTAGTGCTTATTGCTTAAAAAAAAAAAAATCAAGACATTAAAAAATATCTACTGGCGGGGCCCCTCGGTGGCTCAGTCAGTTGAGCGTCTGACTTTGGCTCAGGTCATGATCTCACGGTTCATGGGTTTGGGCCCCGCGTCAGGCTCTGCGCTGACGGCCAGCTCAGAGCCTGGAGCCTGTTTCAGAGTCTGTATCTCCTTCCCTCTCTGACCCTTCCCTGCTCATGCTGTCTCTCGCTCGCTCTCAGGAAAAAAAAAAAAACATTAAAAATTTCTTTTAAAAAAGATTTATAAATATATATATATCTACTGGCTCCAAAATTGTTAATACTTGCTGACGTGTATGTATTCTGACTAATTTAGTGGAGGAAATGAACTGGATCTTGCATTCTCATCAGAGATGCCTTATCCCCTAAGGGAGTGAAATTTAGTGGTTGGAGGATGAAAAAAATGGTACTGTTTTTTATGCATATATCACATAAATAGATACATAGTATATTTTGGGTATCAAAAGTTTCATGGGAGGGTTTTTTTTTTCCCTTAAAGGCTGTGGGTCACTGGGCTACCTCATTTGAGTGTGTATGGTGCTCTGAGTCCATGTGTCTGTCTGAGGGCGTTAGTGCACCTTCTTTATTTTTCTCATCTCTAAAACTGGTCTGAGGAACTCTCAGTAATCTGAGTGTTTCCAGAATGCCTATGGGTACTTGAGGATTTATGTGATTCTAACACTATAAAAATAATGTATGTATATCAGAAAAATGTATTTGTATAGTTCTCCTACATCAAGGAACTTAGAGGTTGGTTTAAACATGAGAAAACCAGAAAAAAATACCAGGGGTGGGAAGACATGAGTCCTAAAATATTTCCAGCCTCCTAATTTACGATATTAATGATCTGTAGGAATAGAATTGCTCAGTTAGCAACAGACATTTAGTAGGCATCATACGTTTTGCTCACGAAGTCATAATGTGTTCAGGGAAGTTAAAAACTACTAAACTGGGAATTTTTCATGTTCTTATTTGGAGAGGAGTCCATTGTCCTGCCCTCGCGCCCTGCCTCCTCCCGCTGGGGTGTTAGGATGGCTCTCCACCGTATCTGAGGTGTTAGCCTCGTACCTTTATTCCGGAGGCAGTCTTTTGCAGGTATATCTGTGAGGTTAGTATGATAGTATTTCCTGGCAAATTAAGCAATTGGTAAAGAAATAATAGAATTTATAATGACATTTTAAAAGAGCCAAGTGTTTTGGCCTATTTTTCTTAGAATTTCCCTATCCCTTCCCATGGCATAGTACACCGCCTTGACCTATTTTTCTGTCCTTATACTGCCTGAAGGAAAACACTTATTTGTATCTTTGCCCCTGTGTAGTTTTGGGCTTTCCCCCCTTTTCCAGGACGCAGATGAGCAAATGTGTTGTAGAACAAGAGAGACGTAAATTTGAACGGCAGTTTCATCGTTTATTAACTGTGTTTGTGGTCAAGATGCTTAATGAACCTCTTTGAGCCCTGCTTTGTTCATCTATAAAATAAAAATACCCTCTCTGGGAAGAGTTGTTTTTAATATACATATGAAGGTTATATAACAGACGCACAGCACACTGTTAAAAAGTTTAAAAAAAAAAAAAAAAGGCAGCAGTGACAGCTAGCATTGTGCAGCTCCAGTCCCATACTCTTAATCATACTCTTAATGAGAGATTTGTGTGCGGCCCTGAAAAGCCAAGGGACTGGAGCTGGGTTAGAGGGAGGGCCTGATGGGTGCCACGCGCTCCACTTCTTGCTCAGCTGCACCTTTGTTTTGTGTCACGCCGTTCCTCACCGGGCAGATGCACATGGGAATGGTGGGGGCTGTGTGTGAGCTAATGCCGAATGAGACCTGCATTGCATTGGCAGTGATTACATTTGTGTGGATTCCTAAGGATAATTCTGTGGCAGCCTCTTAAAATAGGATAATTACTTTGTCCATATTTGTGACTTCATTTACTAGGCTTTATAATAGGAAAATGGATTGGAAAATCTCCTAAAAGCCCATCTGGCCCTTTGATTTTTATGTGTGAAGGGCTTACAATTACCAGGAATTATTCCAAACACATATAAAACCAGTCCCTGTTGTCCAGAATTGTCTTTTTAAGATGTGGGTGGGTGGGGATGGGGGAAGAGTGCGTGTGAGTGAGGTGGGGGAGAGAGACAGAGACACATGCACACTCTAAATCCCTGCAATCTGTTGAAACCATATTTTTGAGACTTCAGCTATTGAAGCATTTGCTTATTATGAGTGAAAAGAAAACCAGCCATAAAAATTCATTATGCAATAATCACATTTTCTCATTTACATTTGGGAGATAGTTTATCATTTCTTTTAAGAGAGAAAGAACTAGAATATTTCTGTAACACACTGTTTCTCCAACAAAGGTTTTTCTTTGTAAGACTAACCATCAAACTGTTACTAAATGCCCTTGAGGGGTACCAAGATGAATGAATAGATGAGGCACCTGCCCACAAGTAGCACAGACAAATAGTAGGGAAGACAAATCATTAAAATATATTGAGACTCGTGTGATGGTAGAGCTGAGATAATAATGCAAAGGTCAGCAGTAGCAAACAGCGAAGAGGAAGTGATTCTGAGTTTGAGTCTTGAGTTTGCCATTTTATGTAGAGGAAATGGCATATACCAAGTCTGAAAATCATAAAACATCTTGGCAGTTGGGAAGCACTTGCAGTAGCTTTAGTATTGTTGGAACTTTGAGCTGAAGGCAGGAAGTAACAGCCGCTGAGACTGGAGAGCCAGGCGGGGGCCTGATAAGGAGGAGCTATGCCCTTGACAGCAGTCTGGGAGCACTGGGAGCTTGTACCAAATGATCGGTAGTGTTTGCTATGCCAGTAAAAGGTGAGCTCCCTGGAATTGATCTTATCCAGCTTTTCACTTTGAGTTATCGGATTCCCTGCCCATGCAGATAAGTATACAGGGGCAGTAAATAGCTTTTTAAAGTAAGTAAATATTTAAACTAAGAATGTGGTCATAGGCCTGTTAAGGTGAATGATTCCAAAGGAAATTTTACCTGCATTGTTAGAGGAAAAGTCCTTATACTTAACATTTTGATGAGAATTTTAAAGCTCTGATATATTTGGCCAAGTATCTCCTACATTAGGGGTGGTATGTTGCTGGTTTTTAATCCCAATTTAAGCTGCATGGTAGCCCTTCTTCCTTGTTCATCTGTGGACACACTCATTCCCCGTTCCCTTTCATTGCTTGTTGAGTGTTCAGTATAAAATACAAAGAACAGTGGACAGGGTCTGTAATTTAAAGGGAGGTCACAATGTGGTGAGAGGATTTATCAACAAAGGTAGAACTGTCATGGAGAATAATAGACAATACCACTTTTGCTGAATTGTCTCAAAAGACTCTCGTGGCTTGGAAATGGTACTCAGTCACTCTTCCTAACGAAGAGTCCTAGCTAAACCCCTGCCCGCTCACTCTGGAGCAGTCTTCTGTTGTCCAGCTTCACCTACTTCCAGAGGAGGCTTTTGTATTGCCTCAGCTTAAAATGTGAGCACACAACTAGGGAGCACTGGACCTTGGAGGAATTGGAAACCATTGAAGGATTTTAAACAGAATGACAGTCTAGCTTAGAAATAGATCTATATGTTTTTTCAGAACAGTTTAGATTTACTGAAAAGCTATACAAAAGCTCAAGTACATCTTATACTAAGTCTCCTCTAGAATTAGTATCTTATGTTAGTATGGTGTTTTTTTAATAACAGTTAGTGAAGCGATATTGTCACATTATTAACTAAAATCCACACTTGATTCAGATCTCCTTAGTTTTTCCCCTAATGTTCTTTTTGTGTCCCAGAGCCCCTTGCAGGATACCGTATTACCCTTAGTTGTCATGTTTGCTTGGATTCCTCCATTGTGACTCAGCTGGTTTGCATTTTACCGATGTTACTGCAGAATTGAAAACATTCTGAAAGGGGGGCAGAACAAAAGGCAAAGGATCAGTTAAGTCACTGTAATAACCAAGCAGAGGTAATGCCACCTTGGATGATAGAGTGACAGCAGCAGAGGTAAAGAGAATGTCCTGCTTTGGGATATGTAAAAGCCATGAGACAGGATGAGAAAATTAAGGCAGTGAGAACAGACAGAGCAGAAAGTAGGTTAGGGATGGAGCCCTTGGGGAGCTTTAACATTTAAAAGTTAATGGGGGGTAAAAAAAAAAGCTAGCAAAAGAGATTGAATGAGAGTGGCCAGTTGGATAGAAGGAGAACCTACCTAACAAGTGTCATGTTCTGGAGGCCAAGGAAGTATCTCAAGGTGAAGGAAATAGTCACCCTGGTTATGTGCTGCTCGTAAGCCAGGTCAGATAGGGATAGTGAACTGACCTCTGGATTCAGCAATAGGAGATCATTAGTGATCTCTCTGGATAGTTTGAGTGGAGTAGTGAGAGCAAATGTAGGCTTGGAGTGGCTTGAGAGAGAAGGGTGGGCCCATGGAAAGGGGCATGAGGAAACTTGCTAGGGAGTGGCAGTGATTATGTAAACTTTACACCATGAGAAAACAGTGCAAACGGGTACTTAAATGTAGTCAGTAATTGTGTGCTGACGTATTTAGGAGAAAGCGTACTGATGTCTGTCTGCAACTCTGAAATGCGTTAGAAAACAAGATAGATAATGGAAGGATGTATTGATGGATCAGTATGTGATAAAGCACATATTGTTTTTAATTTTTTTAACATTTATTCATTTTTGAGAGACAGAGATGCAGTACAAGTGGGGGAGGGGCAGAGAGAGCACGAGACAGTATGAAGCAAGCTCCAGGCTCTGAGCTGTCAGTACAGAACCCGACACATGGCTCGAACCCACAAGCTGTGAGATCATGACCTTGGATGAAGTTGAATGCTTAACTGACTGAACCACCCAGGTGCCCCGTAAAACACCTATTGTTAATGGTATAAATTAGGTGGGTAGGTAAAATGTGTGTTCTTTGTAAAATTATTTTGATTTTGTTCTGTGTTGGAAAACTTTCATAGGGGTGCCTGGGTGGCTCAGTCGGTTAAGTGTAGACTCTTGATCTCAGCTCAGGTCATGATCTCACAGTTTGTGGGATCGAGCCCCATGTCCCACGAATGGAGACCCACATCTGGCTCTGCACTGATAGCGTGTGGCAGAGCCTGCTTGGGATTTTTGTTCTCCCTCTTTGTGTCTGCCTCTCCTCTGCAGAAATAATAATAAATAAAATAAATAAAAATGTTTTTTAAGGGTGGGATGAGGATAGGGGAAATGGGTGATGAACTTTAAGGAGGGCACTTGATGGGATGAGCACTGGGTGCTATATATAAATGTTTAATCACTGGATTCTGCTCCTGAAGCCAAGACTAAACTGTATGCTAGCTAATTTGAGAATTAAGGGGGGGGCGGTGGGAAAGCCTTGAAATCTAATGTTGGGGGTAGGGGAGGGAACAGGAAAAAAAGTTGGGAATAGAGATACCTTTTCCAAGGAGTTTTGATGTAAAGGGAAGGAAGATAGGAGGTAGTAGAATCAAAAGAAATCTGTTTTTGCCCCAGTCCCAAAGAGGGGAGAAATAACAGCATTTTTATTTACTGATAGCAAAGATCCAGTAGAGACAGAAACCAATCGGTGGTACAGAAAGAAAGGAATTTTGCTGGCTGAGCGTCCTGGAGCAGGGCTAGAAGAGACGAGATGTGGTACAGAAGTACCAGCATGGGCAAGAGGAATAGGAGGCAGAGGGTAAGACTGTAGATACAGAAAATGACATAGGTGTGGCAGGAGCTTATAAGGTGTCTTCTGTGTGCCTCTGTTTTGTCAGTGAGGTGGGAAGGAAGGTCATCTGCTGGGAAGGACGGTGGGCGAGCTGTTGAGACTTAGAGAGGATGTGAGAGTCCTCTGGGAAAGGGTGAATGTAGTGAGAGCCCGTTTGTGGGTTTTCATAAGGTCTCATAACTGACACACAGTTAAAGTTTCCGAAGGAGAATGGTGCAAACAGAAGGAAAGACACGATCAAATTTTTAAAAAAGAAGGAGCTTCTCATAGCTGATAGATTTGAATTTTCAGATTGGAAGGGCCTACCCACCAAGTACCCAGCACAATGAAAAATACCAGATCCACGCTTGGATACATTGTTGTGAAATTTCAAAGTGGCAGGAAAAAAGAAAAGGTTCCAAAAGCATCTAGAAAAAAGAAAACAAGTCTCAATAAAGAACTGATAATCAGATTGCCAGTAAACTTCGCATGAACAGCTCCAAATGCCAAAACAGTGTCCTCCACGTTCTGAGTAGAAGTGCTATTCAGCCAAGAATTCTGTGGAGTTCTGTGCCTAGTCAGACTAGCATTCAGGTAGAAGCATAGAATCGAGGCATTTTCAGACATGCCAGGTCTCAAAACATTTGCTTCCCAAGCACCCTTTCTTGTAAGAGTACTTAAGAGCTCACTACAGTAAAAACCAAGAATGAGGAAGACCCGAAATCTAGAAATCAATACATCCAGCTGAAAAGGGTGTTGGAGGAAAACCCCAGAATGATAGACGTATTGAAGAGGGGAGTGGGTATTCCAGATATTTTATATTATCCTTGAAAAGTTGTAGTAACTTCAAAGTGAAATGAAGCCAGAAAAAAATTGGTTTCAAGGCCACTTGAACTCTAGGAAAAGCAGAAGGCCATCCAGTAAAGGAACTGTAATTTTTTTTTTTTTTAACTAGCTTAACTTTCTCTCCCAGAGGTGCAAACTATGACCTTGACAATGAAAATTCAACTGTAGAACTTAGCATTTTGGTTCTAGTCCATTCAGATTTGACAGGTCTGTTGTACACAACCAATCGTGACATTAAAAGCCTTGTACTGCTGCATGGAATGGGTTTTACAAAGGCCTCCCAGTAGCATCCCACTGCTGCAAACAGCAGTCATACCTGAGTCGATGGCAATATGTCTGGTCATTTGGGGGAGACTACTTGTTACGCAGGCAAGGGAGGGAATCCCGTATGGCTGCTCCCCTCTTGCATTTCCAGACAGCACCAATTAGTTCTGCACTGTTGGTTCTGCAGCAAGACCAGAGTCAGGGGTGGGGTGGGGTAGGGGTGGCACACAAGCTTCCCGCTTTAAATGCCACGTGCAAGCAGGAAGTTGTTCTTGTAGTCTGGAATTGAGGGCCTGACAGAGCCATCGTTCGCACTAATACATCCTATTATTTAGTCCTCAGTCCCTCTCTTCCCTGCAGGTTGTGACATTTCCGTGGGATGAAAATGATGATTTTCCACACGGAACATTGTGTAGGTGCTTAGAGAAAGAAAACTAACAGGAGAGCAAGGCTGGGCTTGTCATCTCTGATGGTCCCCAGCAGCAGCTTTGGTCGTACCCCAGTGGCATCATGCCCCAGCCCACCCTGTGAGTCTGCTCTTTCCAGTGGTGCAGCTGCCCTGAAGAAGGCCACAGAGCCAGTTAATTACTAGAGAGGGAGCCCTACGCCCCACCAGCAGCAGGAGGGTAGTCAGTGTAGCCCATTGTTAAATGCGGCTGTGTTTGTCTCCAGCTTCACTAGAGGTGCTTAGAAATGGTTGTCTTATCCTGGGCTCTCGTGTCCATTTTCTTGATGAAAGTGTGTACCATCGAGTGCTTTTAAGACTCGTAATGTCACTTCTGGAAGTAGAGAAAGTTTAGTAAGTGACTAAGCATGTGTCAGGGTGTACTCATTAAAATGGAGTATTTTCATAGATTCTATGGTTTGTCTTCACATTTATATCTGTTTGAATTGGTTGTCTGAAAAAGTAATGTCAGTTTTGTCTAGCTATTTTTAATTGTATAGCAATTAAAATATGACCTATGTTCTCAAAGAACTGAGGGATTATCCCTTTTACCATTTTATAGATTTTCTTTTCTTTCTTTTTTTTTAATTTATGGTGGGAAATACTTAATCTAGCTTTTACATTAGGTCACCCTGAGAAGCCTGTGATAACGACGCCAGGTTTTCTATCTCACCTTGTAATGTACTGTGTTCCCTGTTCCTGTAAACGGGGGGATTTTGCAGGGTGGAGGAGTAGATTCTTAAAATAATGTGTATGGGTTTTTAAATGTTTATTTTAGAGCTTTTCAAAAACACCAAAATCCCCCTCCCCTAGTCTACATTTCCGTCTCCTGCCTGGCTTGCTGCAGTAGCTTCTTCCTGCTGCCACTTTCATCCCCACAGAAGCCAGAGTCATTCTGTCCGAAGGCCTGCCCAGTTCTCTCTCCCTGACCTCCTTCACCTCTGCTTGGGACATCCTCCCTGGGATTCTGCCTCTGAATTCTAGGCTCTGCTAAACCCCTTTCCACTGGGAACCTCCACTCATACTCTTCCTCTGCGTAGAAGATCCCTTCCTCACACTTACTTGTGTTTAAGACCTCCTCTTAGGTTTTGGTTGAAATGTTACTGCCCAGGCAAGCTGTCCTCACCACTCGTCTCTGTGCAGGATTAGAGCAAGCCTCCCTGAGATGTGCTCTCCTACACAGTGCCCTGAACTTGTCGTCACACACTTTATCCTGCCTGAAGCTAAGATTCCCTTGCCTTCTCCACTGTCGTCCCTTGCAAGGAAGGATCAGTTTTTTGTTGTATCCCTAGCACAGTGTCTGACTCAAGGTGGGCACTCTCTGCATACTTGCCTGCTCCCTGATTACTTTTTTAGGATAGGGCCCTAAGAATGGTATTACTGGGTTACTAGGTATGAAAATTCAGATCTTTAATACATATGGCCAGATTCCTTTTCATAAAGCCATAACACCTTTTCTTCCTACTCCAACTGGTAAGTGTTTTCCATCTTTGCCAATATCATCCAGAAGGAGGGGAGGTTAAGGGTGGTCTGTCAAATGAGGGACAGAAGACTTGGAATGAGCCACTTGATCTAGTTACTCCAGGCATGCCTACATGAAATCCTGTCCTTGAAGATTTCTGGGCTTTAGGACTCTTCAGCCTTCTAGTGGCCCTTGCGCCGCCCGGAGGAGGCAGTGGAGAGGGTAGTAGTTTCCCTGCTGCTGCCACTGCCAGGTGGTCACCTATAAGAGGGAATTGCTTGATGGAGCCACACCAGCTGTCCGGTGTCTATCATTACCATTTGTCATTTAAACACGTGACCCCTTTGTCACAGGACGACAACCTGTAACCTGTCAGAGGGTCACAGACAAAATGTGATAAAACAACAATGGCTCCTTCTTCCAAATATACGAGGGGAGATTCGTTTGTTTATCATATCCGCTGACATACCGAGTTGCTCTACCTTTAGGTTCTTGCTCTATTCCTGGACTCTTTGAAGTTGTCCTTTGTATAGTTCCCAGACAGGAACTGAATTTTATATACATCAGCCATGTGGCTGATTTGGAAACCGATAGCTCTGGGTTCCATATTCGAGTGAAAATCAGCAATTTCCCTTGTCCTACATTTTACTTATTCCCTCATTATTTACATGTACAGCTCCCTTCGTTCATAAATGCTTCTGAGGGCAAGGACCATGTCTTTTTTTTTTAATTCCCATTTTAGTTTCCTAGCGTAATGCTTCAGTGTAATGGACACGTAAATGTTCACTAAAGTGCCAGTCAAAGAGGACAGCTACTGTCAGTTATTCTGACCATCTAGTAATGACCAGGTAACAGGCTCTAGATTTTCGTTCCTTCACCCCCTTTCTCAGTTCCCCAGAACTATTTGAATAGTAAATAGGACAGTCATTTGGCTGCGTAAGAATGGTGGACCTCATAAAGCAAGGCTCTTTTATAATTTTCTACTCCCAGGTAGTTGGTAGGTTTGGATATTTGTATTCTCATTGCCACACGACAAATATCACTCTGTATAATGAAATATCTTTCTAATGAGTTCCGAAGGATAGATACTACTGATCTTGAGAGTAATTTCAATCACAGTCCTGGTAGGAAACACGTGACACGCTTAAAAACCAGCTAATTGGAGGAGACTTTATTATTTATTTATTTATTTTATTTTAGAGAGTTCACAAGCAGGGAAGAGAGGCAGAGTAGGAAAGAGAATCCCAAGCAGGCTCCACGCTCAGCACAGAGTCGGAAGTGGGTGCTCAGTCCCACGACCCTGGGATCATGACCTGAGCCAAAATCAGGAGTTGGACACTCAACCAGCTGAGCCACCCAAGCGCCTCTTGAGGAGACTTTAATAATGAGACTGTTTACAAGGTATAGGCAGGGCTTCTGGAAACCACAGGGGATGGTGCAGTGCCCAGAGCTAGGAGTCGGGCTACCATGGGAGGCCTGCAGAAGAGCGGGGCAGAGGGAGTGGGGGAAGGTACCTGACCTGGGGGAGAAAATTACTGTGTCAGGGGGATTGAGGTCACAGTTGAGGGTCCAAGATTGTCCACAGAAACCCCCCAAATTGCAAGAGACCACTGAGATCCTTAGAGCCTGTAGAGGGGCCTGTTGATGGGTCCACACAGGTCCGGGGCATGAAAAGACAGAGACAGGTGTCAGCTAGATCTGGAGAGGCAGATGGAAGGTACAGGGGTACCATCTACCTTTTAAAATTATTCTTGGGCACGTGGGTGGCTCAGTCAGTTAAGGGTCCAGCTCTTGATTTTGGCTCAGGTCATGATCTCACAGTTAATGAGTTCGAGCCCTGCGTCGGGCTCTGTGCAGACAGTACTGAGCCTTCTTGGGATTCTCCCTCTCTCTGTGTCCCTCCCCCACTTGTACTTTCTGTCTCTCTCAAAATAAATAAAAACCTAAAAAGAAAATAATTATTCTTTTTACTCATGGTGGCTTTAAAAGAAATTTGCCCGTCAGTTCACATAGGTGTTTTTCTAAAACGGTTTTCAGGAAAAAAATCAGTGGCCAAGAGAGACCCCACTGAACCACATCTAAATATACCACTTTTGGGACGCCTGGGTGGCTCAGTCGGTTAAGTGTCCGACTTCAGCTCAGGTCATGATCTCGCTGTTGGTGGGTTCGAGCCCCGTGTCGGGCTCTGTGCTGATGGCTCAGGGCCTGGAGCTGCTTCGGATTCTGTGTCTTCCTTTCTCTCTGCCCCTCCCCCACTCATGCCCCTCCCTGTACAAACACTGTCACGGGTCCCCACAGCTGTAGTGTCGCCACCTGTCTGCCCTGCATTCGCACAGTACAGCCAGCAAAGTGTGTGAATGTCACTTTTCAGTGCCTTACTGTCATCCCTAGCTACCACTTCTCATTCGCGAATTTGCACACAGTAGCCCTCTGCCCACAGCATCCGCAGGAAGTTCCTTTGGCTCTCCCCTCAAATGTTCACTCTAAACACCTCCCCTAATGGCAGACTAGATAGGTCGTGTGTTTTCTCCCTCAGACTATACTTAGCAGTAGTCCACATTTTCACCTTAGTATTGTAATTACCTGCCCGAGTGCCTACACTCACCTCCACCGTGGGAGTAGGGACTCCCCACTCTATCTTGGACCTCTGTGTCTATCTTGTGATCACACACACCCAGAGCCAGATTCACTGCTTTGGAAGTGGAAATGCGTTTGCAGGTTGCTTGTTTAGCTCAGAATGTTAACATTCTAGATGTAAGGACCCCTGGCCTTGAGTTTTTGAGAGGCCTAGATCCTTATGTGGCTGTCAGTAAGTAGTAGCTCAGTGACTTTGTCGGTTTTGGTGTTTTTGTGTTTTGTTTTGTTTTTCTTTCAGTTACGTTTTCTGAGGTAGCTCTCACGTAACAGAATGACTGTAAATCAGTAGACTTTAGTTTACATCTTGAATCAATAAGGCCTTAAGTAGAATTTAATAAACTGTTGTCATTAATTTTTTGGAGGCAGGGGAATTTGTTGGTAGCTCCTGTCTCCTGTTGTATTTACTGTGCTAAAGCAGTGAGGAGTGAGGAGCTCTTAGACACTGGGCTTGGTGAATGGGAGCCGGCTTGCTCATCCTCAGAAAACAGGACTCCTGTTGCTCTGCCTTGGGTGGCCTTGTTTGTTATTTTGTTTGGTTCTTTGAGGAGAGGGTTGTAGACATTGACCTAAGATTGAAAACCTTCTGTTGTTAGTAAACACTATGGAAAGACAGTGTTGTTGTTGTTGTTGTTGTTGTTACTTGGGGGGGGGCACGTGCACTGGAGAGGGGTGGAGAGAGAGAGGGCTCTGCTCTCAGCACAGCTCATTGCATGAGACCATGACCTGAGCTGAAATCAAGAGCCAGGTGCTTAACCGACTGAGCCACTCAGGTGCCCCAAGACAGTATCTTTTACAAATATATTCTTGTTAAAGCGTTAGCTATAGTTAGAGATTATTTTGGTTATTTCCAGTTGGGAAGTTCTGGTACTGCTAGTAAAGGTTTTACTTTTCAACTTAAGGAAGCTTAACCTGCTGTCATTTTTAGTTAATGCCAGGCAGTTATCTTCGTTTGACAGCAAATTGGGACGTGCGCCTCTTCCACTCACAGTTCACGTGGGCTGAGCAGAACTAAAGATGCAGACAGAGTGTAACCTAGTTCACATTTGATCCAGGAAGTTTTCCTGTGTCCTCTAAACTGGGCTTAGGTCTTTCTCTTCAGTGTTGGGAACTCAGATATTTTCTGTGGAGTTGGTACTTACTGTAGGTAGTATCCATCACTACCTCCTCTCCCGGCATCTGTCTCCTTATGTTGCACTGAGCAGTTAACCAAACTGTGAGCTCCTGGGGAGGGGTATGTACTGTACCCTTAGCTCACCCAGCTCGTGGCCTGGCACTCCTGTGGCAGTGTACGTGCCTAGTGCAGACCATTGCTGAATTTTTCAAATGTACCAAATTTTCTCTCTTGAAGCTCCCTCATATCTGTCGCTGTCCCTCTCCCTCCCCCATCTCTCCCAACACCCTGCATTTGAAATTGTGACATTCTGAGAGCATTTTACCCTTCTGTTGAGCAGTCAGCTACACCAGTGTAATAGGTCTTTCATGAATCACAAAACACAAAAGACAGTTATTTTGAGTGGAAACTCTTGGTACCCCTTTGGTAGAAAGTTTATTTTCGGGTATTGCCTGTGCACTTAGGTTTCACTGCCTTCAGATTTATCTGGGTGGAGTAATATCACCTAAGTGTGAACTACCTTCCTGTTTTGTTGAAATGTCACAAGAAGCTTTTAATGACAACTGAACCTTAAGAGGTTGAGGAAAGGATCTGATTTGTTTTCTGAGAATTAAACTGTTTCTCAGAGAACAGTATCTTCTAATGTGCTTAGTCTTCTTGATTGTTCATTTTCTTATATATATAAATGTAAAGGAGGTCTTACATTTTAAAAAATGCATGAACTCTTAATATAATCAGTGTGTGTGTGTGTGTGTGTGTGTGTGTGTGTGTGTGTGTGTGTGTATCTAATCATTTTTCTCTCTTCATCAACCTAGCTGCCATTCAGTAGTTAAATCCAAGGTCTTCCAGACTGTCTTGTGTGAAAATTTGGCTGGAAGAATTGTAGCTATAAAATAATACCCTGCAAAAGCTGTCACAAGTCACACATGCAGACTGAAGCAGGCATGTCAGCATTCCAGGAAGCGCTCCCTTGCTGAGATCCAGGAAGTGCTCCCTTGCTGAGAGGTATTAGTCTGGACAGTGAAGGAGCTACGCTCCCTCTCTCCGTGTTCCATCCAAGTCATTGCCTCCTTTTCTCCCATTCCATACTGAAATTTCTCTTCCCTACCTACCCATTCCCATATACCCACCTTCTATCTTTATATCTCGGAGAAAGTAAAAGCAGGTAGTCCTGTGAAAGGTTTTAGCGTACCCCCCCCCCCCCGCCCCTTTGAGATCTTCACATGGAAGTCTTTGGGCGGTGGTGCTCAAGTAAGACGGCAAGACTGACTGCCTGATCCTGTTACTTGCTTTACTTTGCCTCTCCCTCTTTGGGGAAACAAACTTGTGACGATCTGTCTTCTTGTGACAGACCTCAGCAAGGAAGCTGTTGTTTTTCATCAAGGAATTTGATGGTAGTGTGTCCTCTGTGCTGCTCCTTTGACCAGCTCGCTCTGGGTTATGGTATGCATTACTTCTAACACAGCCCCCGAATACAAGTCAGTTCCTCAAAATATGCGAGATACCATTCTAAGAACTATGAGGACCACAGATGGAGAACTAGGCATGGAGCCAGCTTCAGGGTATTTGCAGTTTATTTTAGGAGAGGGCTAAAGCACACCCGTACACAGCACAAAGTGTAGTGGTAGAATAAAATGTTATATGTAAGTGATTATGTTACTGTTGACCATGATCCTCCATTAACTACTATAAAAGTAAAACAGAAAAGTTGACCAAGGTGGTTGTAAGCTCTGAACTGAATCTTCACCGCTTACCAAGTAGATAAGGAAAAGGACAGTCTAACCAAAGGGAAGTTCAGTGTGTTTAGAGGTTGGTGAGTTGACTTGCTTGAACAAACTGAAGGGTTCATTTAGAGAACTAAGTGGGTAAGAAGGCAGTTAAGTAGGTGATGGCCAAGTTATGAAAACTGGAATGCCAAACTAAGGATAATTTAGATCTGTGGAAGGCTACTCAGTACTTTTTAAAGAAAAACAGTCATGTTTCAACTGATTTGGAGTATTCAGTATATTGAGGTCAAACCAGTTCAGCCTTATTGCTTGGGCACTGGGTACGCCTCGGCCTCCTGGCTCACCACTGCTCCCCTTTCACACGGATCCCCGTTGATAGCAGCTGTTTAAAGAGGGCACAGAAATCGAGCTTGAGTGACAGAGAAGATACTATTTCTGGGGTACAACTGGTTCATATCCAAATGGCAGTATAAAGGCGATGAATGATTTTTGCCAGTGGAAAATTTGGGAGTTTGAGAGTTTTTTTCCTCCCTGCCTCCCTCCCTCCTCTTTTCTCTCTTTTAATGTTTAAAGGGCAAAATGGAGCCCCTTTCAACATGTGTCCCTAGTGGTCAGATGGTAGACTTGACTAACAAATGCCTGTTGGGTTTCTTTACTTTGATAAATTCCATTTTCTCTAAAAGAAAGTAACATTAAAAAGTCAAAGATTTCAGACTCCTGGATCCCCAAAGAACTGAATCTTCTGGAAATATCTTTCTTTAAGGGAACTAAAAAGAGCTTTTCTCGGCACAAATACTATATTTTTGCTGTGAGAGATCCTCACCATAAGTAAAATACCTCTTCTCTTGGTATCTTTACATGAATACTTAATGAATAGGCATTGTTGTGTTTTGTTTTGTTTTGTTTTGTTTTGTTTTTAATGTTTATTTTTGAAAGAGAGTCATGGAGGAGGGCAGAGAGAAAAGGGGATAGAGGATTCAAAGCAGGCTCTGCACTGATAGCAGTGAGCTCAATGCCAGGCTCAAACTCACAGACTGTGAGATCATGCCCTGAAGTTTACACACAAAACTTCATAAATGCATTTCATTTCTTCTCAGCTTTCTGGTCTCTAAGGGCCGACTGCCTGTCAAGTGTCTTGACTGGGCCGCTGGTACCTGACAAAGGTTGACGGAGCTGTAGTCCTTCAGCCCGGAGACTGGCCTGGCAGCGTGAACTTTGAGAACTGTTGCTGTCTGTGTGCATGGGCAAACAACTGAAGGTTTCCGTGGGACCAGGAATCTTGATTATTAAACTGCCTTTCAGTTGGTCATCTCATCATTAGAAGCAGAATAGCTTATGTACAGTGTGGGTGTTTTGCATGATTTGGCGCACAGTACAGCAGGCAGCCTGAGATGTTTTTCACATTGACAAAACATGTAACAGACGGAGTGGTGGTTGTAAGACACTTATCTGCAGTGTTAGCAGTGAATCAGTGCAGTCTGAGACCGAATCTGTAATCCATGCAAAGGGAGTCTAAAGTTGAAGAGCATTCTAAGAGTTTCTAATAAAACACGTAACAGACAGCTGAAGACCACTGATTTTTAAGTGGCTCTCCCAATGCAAGTTACCCTGGCCAGGGCCCTGTCAAATCTTTTAGGGGCTCATTTCTTTAGAAAGCATGTATGTGCATCCATGTGTGTGCGTGCATGTCTGTGTTTGTTCTCCCTTTTCTAAGAACTACAGATTAATGGGATGACCAGATTCTTGAAATTTGTCTTCAGGTCATGGCAGTATTTGAGTATAGTTCCGGTAGCACTGATTGACCTTTGAAGAGCAGAGGAAACTCACTGGCTTTTGTTGAATTTCTATAATGCAAGGATCATATAGATGTAGTATTTGGGGGGCTTATGTGTAAGAGACTGAATATGTAATTGTTCTTATTTTTCATGCACAAATGCTCTTACACAAGTTGATTTGTGAATTGATAAATCTCTGGATTGGCCTACTGTTCCATAACTGTACTACATACTTTTTTTTTTAAATCATGTTTGTTGTTGTTTACAAAAAAACTGAATATGTTCATGCAGGAGAATAGCCCCATATTTCAAATTACAGTCTAAACAGACCAGCAGTCTGTAAACAAAATATTTATCGTTTTCCTAAAAGATAACCTTTTTCAATAATTTGTGTAGAGAGTTGAGTACAGTTCTTGTCTTCCTTTTAAAAAATTTTTCTTTTAATGTTTTATTTATTTCTGAGAGAGAGAGAGGCACCGCGAGCAGGGGAGGATCAGAAAGAGAGGGAGACACAGAATCCCAAAGCAGGCTCCAGGCTCTGAGCTGTCAGCACAGAGTCCAACGCGGGGCTCGAATTCACAAACCACGAGATCATGACCTGAGCCAAAGTCGGACGCTTAACTGACTGAGGCACCCAGGCGTCCCAGTTCTTGTCTTCCAATATTGGTATAGAAGAGACAGGGAGGGGCGCCTGGGTGGCTTAGTCGGTTAAGCGTCCGACTTTCGCTTAGGTCATGATCTCACGGTTCGTAGGTTCGAGCCCCGCATCGGGCTCTGTGCTGACTGACAGCTCAGAGCCTGGAGCCTGTTTCAGTCTGTGACTCCCTCTCTCTCTGACCCTCCCCTGCTCACACTGTCTCTCTCTCTCTCCTAGAAATAAATACAAAATAAAAAATATATAAAAAAAAATTAAAAAAAGAGACAGGGAAAAGAATTAGCTATTGTAACCCTTGAACTCTGCATTTAAAATCTTTTTTGAAGTAAGCCCAGAGTCTTGTATTTGTGTGTTTTATTCTGAAAAAGAACCCCGGCCCTCCGTTAATATGTGTGCTGCTGGTGCCCTTGAACAGCATTACATCAAATTTGGTGAAGTTCACTCCCCCCAGGATTGCCACATTTTGTGTGATCTAATACTGCTTGTGTGTAAAGCAGAGAGTTAACTGTTGTAAATTTGTCCACTGAAACAGCTGAAATGTAACTCTGTACTGATTGTTACCTGGCTTATCACACTGTCTCATGTAGGTAGTACCACCACTTTATAGGTGGAGAAACCAAAGTTTAGAGAACTGGTCATTTGCCCAAGATCACACAGTTCCTGGTGAGACTGGAATTTGAACTCATGTGTTCAGCCCCTTGAATCCAGATCAGGTGGATCCTAAGGGGCCTGAGACTTCAGTCTTTCACCGGGCCCTCCCAGCCTCTTCCTCTCATCCGCCTCCCTCCTCCTCCTCCTCCTCCTCCTCCTCCTCCTCCTCCTCCTCCCCCTCCTCCTCCTCCCATTTGGAAAGCTTTGACTTGGTGCTGGTATAAATGGAAATTTGCATTGCTTTAAGAATGTTCTCAGATTGGGGGTGAGGGCAGCAATGAATAGTATCAAAATCACATAATAGAGAAAAGTAGAACCACATGGTGAAGAAAGCTGTATTTCGGGAAAAAATTTTTTTTCATAGAGTAGTGATAGTAAGCTATGATTGTGGGAGTTTCTGGAGTGTCGCTGTGTTGTTTTCTGCTTCCCTGTGTATTTTTGGGGTGAGAAGCTTGTGCCCAAAGTGTATGAGGAGGCCCTGGTGTGATTTTCTGATGTGTGAATTAGACCAGAATATGACTGTGTTCTCCTGACTGAAAGATTTCTTACTTTTTTTTTCCCTTAATTAAGTGAACTCTGTCCCTAACGTGGGGCTCAGTCTGACGACCCCAGTATCAAGAGTAGCATGCTGTGCTGAGTGAACCAGCCAGGCACCCTCAGTATTTCTTTTAGTTGAAGTATGATATGCATATAGAAAAGTTCACATATTCTTAGTACTCAGTTGAGTGAATTCTCACAAACTGAACACACCCAGGTGGCCAGCATGCAGTCAAGAAATAGAACATTAATGACACCTAGAAAGCCCGTTATGTCCCCTTCCATTGAAAGGAATAGTTTTAGGTGTCCTGTATAAACCTCACATCATTCTTCATCTTCTAGATGTCTTCCTGATTGGGTTCTGACATTATTTTCAGTCATTTTGCAAAAAAAGAAGAAGAAAAGTACTGAAACTTGTCACTTCCTCCTTTTGTAATCTCCTCTCTTGATCAGTTTGCTTCCGTTAACCTAGAGTGTTTTGTGTGGCTACAAAGTCATAATTCGAGGGAATATATGAGGGTTGGAATAGAACCTGCAGCTGTGAGGTAAAAGCTAGAAATATTCCTTGGAATTTTCAAGACTGATTGAAGACTTGGTTGTTGAACTCCCATCTATTTTTGTTAAGAGGGAATGAGTGAGTGACCTTGCCTTCCATTGTGGCGAATGGTGAGAGGAGCACTTCCTCATTCTCAGAACTCTGATCAGGCTTTTTAAGTTACTAGCGAAGGATATGAGTGTTCATGTAAATCCGTAGGAAGTTAAACCCAGTCTGTACAGGTGCAGACTCCTCCCCATATGGGTCTGGTCCCCTTCTCTGCTGGTCCCCTTCTCTGCTCCACCGTGGACTCATTTCGGTTATTTTGTATCCTTTGCTGTTTGAAGCATTTAGATGTTTGAATAAAACTTAATTTGTAAATCTCTGTTACATCATTCGAGCTGCAGAGCTGCAGGGCTGGTGTGTGGTGCTGAGGTACCAGTGAAGCCGCTGGGTGGGAAGACCTGGTCCCTGACTCCCAGGGTGGCCCAGGCTGGCAGGTACACTCTTTTTTCTCCTGAGCTTTGCCTCCAGCAGAACCGGTCTTGTAAGTTCTAGAGAAGTTTAGAGGCGTGCATGGCAACATTTTGACTTTCCAGTAAAATGTTTTGGTTGGCAGAAAAAAACCATAGTTCTAAGTTGATATCAAGCCTGAGAGTTGTCCCATAAGTTCTTTTTGTTAGGGGGGAGCACTTTTTAGTGGGGGGGGGGGAGGGTTGCCTTTATCTTAGTAAAGGTGATAAGAATGTGCAGCTATATGAACTGGTGTGTAACATAGTTATCCTTTTGTGCAAGGTTATTGGTCACAAGTTAAAATTTGTCTTTTCTGGGTGTCACCTTACTCTGTTTTGACGCCAAAATGGGCCACGCCCCCTCGTCAGCCTGACTCTCCTCTTTTTCCAGGAAATCTTTAAGGTACAGAAGGCACCATTTCAGGAATTTTAGTAAAAGGCGAAAGATTTATGCGATCTGAAGAGAAACCAGAGTATCACCATTTCAGGAATTTTAAAAGACATTTTGAAAAACTCTTATTCACAGGCCTGCAGGTTTATTACTGACATTTTTATAGGATAATGCATTAGCAGGTAATCACTGGGCCACATTTTTCTCTAAGCTCTTTTTTTTGGTCCTTTTGTTTTTGTAATGTTTATTTATTTTGAGCGAGAGTGCACATACGAGCTGGGTAAGCGCAGAGAGAGGGAGAGAGAACCCCAAGCAGGCTCCATGTTGTCAGTGCAGAGCCCCATGTGAGGCTCAGTCTCATGAACTGTGAGATCATGACCTGAGCTGAAATCAAGAGTCAGACATTTAACCCACTGAGGCACCCAGGCTCCCCCTTAAGCAACTTCTAAAATTGCTCCTTCACCCTCATGCTGTTGCATCTTCTGTGACACTGGCACAGTGATGGGCTTCCACCTGAGGTCACTGCATCTTGGGTGACGCTGCTGGAGTGACCTCCCTGCTCAGGGATGCCAGTGCCATCGTGGCAGGGAGCACCTTTGGAGTGCTCGTCCTCAGTGTGGGCTCTCTGACTGTCTAGCTACAGCCACAATTCATTGTCTTTAAAATGCATAATTCAGAATTATGAGTGTATTTTACATGTATTGGTTTTTATAATGTTGTATATAATAAAACGTAATGATTAATTTAAAAGGGGAAAACAGTAATGAAAAAAGTTTTTTCATCACTGAAGCTGCTGGGATTTACCAATAGCTGGTTTTTTAGAGCCCTCTTTCCACATTCATTAACTCTTTGCCGGCTTTGTCCTCTCAGCCTCCATGCCGAAACTGTCTGACAGCTAAGGCCAGAGGCTGGCGAGTGTCACAGATCGGCACCAGCACAGTAGACCGCCCCAGGTTGTAACCTCTCTGTTCATGAGTGAATTTGCTTAGAACTGTTCCTGATGCAGCTTGGCTATTTGTTGGGTAGCTGACCTGTCTAAAGTTGTCTCTAACTTTGGAATGTCAGTCCCCATCTTCCTCAACTTGCAACTATTACAAATCAAAAATACCTTTTTTTTTTTTAATGTCTTTTATTTTTTTGAGAGAGAGAGAGAGAAAGAGTGTGAGTGGGGAAGGGGCAGAGAGAGAGGGAGACACAGAATCTGAAGCAGGCTCCCAGCTGTCAGCATAGAGCCCGACATGGGGCTCGAACCCACAGACTGTGAGATCATGACCTGAGCCAAAGTCGGATGCTCGACCAACTGAGCCACCCAGGTGCCCAAAAATGCCTTTAATATATTCTTCACCTATGAAAACATCATAGCTTGTTCTAGACTATAGGCAGTGTGCAAAGAACATTTAGGCAAAATCATCTAACACAAAGCCTATTTCATAGTATAATGTAGATCGTTTCACATAATTTATTGCATACTGTACTGAAAGTGAAAAACAGAATGGGCTGGGTGTGTTTGGCAGGCTCATTCAGAAGAACATGCTCCCCTTGATCTCAGGGTTGTGGGGTTCGAGTCACATGTGGGGTGTAGAGATTACTTACATAAAAACAAAAGCAAAACTTGGAAACCAGAGTGGCTGAATGGGCACAGAATAGCACTCAGTGTGTTAATTATTGACCCAGGATTGCATGGCTGGGTGGGAGCTTCAGCTGTGGCACATCACGAAAGAGAGTGGAACCATGTATTGCTAGCTCAGGAAGCTATCAAAATTCAAAATTTAAAGTACAGTTTTCTTCTGAATGTGTGTCACTTTCACACCATCCTAATGCCAGAAATTCGTAAGTCGAACCATTATAGATCAGGGACCATCTGTACCTACACATGATGCACTGTGAACAGTGTAAGTTCTGATTTAATGATGAGTACAGCATCGTTCAGCGTCTTGAATAAATCACTTGGTGTTTTTTGTTTGTGTTTTTCTTTTTATTTTTTAGAGAGAGCATACACGAGTGGGGAGAGGGGCAGAGAGAGAATCTTGTTGTTGCTGCTGTTGTTGTTAAGATTTATTTTATTTTTAGAGAAAGAGTGTGAGAGTGGGGCAGAGGGAGTGAGAGAGAGAGAGAATAAGAGAATATCTTAAGCAGGCTCCTTGCTCAGCGTAGAGCCTGGCATGGGGCTCAATCCCACAACCCTGGGATCATGACATGAGCTGAAATCAAGAGTTGGACGTTTAACCAACTGAGCCACCCAGGGACCCCTTGAATAAATCATTTTGTAAAGAATTTTGCCAGCTTTCTTGGGGCGCCTGACTGGCTCAGTCAAAAGAATGTGCGACTCTTGATCTTGCAGTTAAGAGTTAAAGCCACACATTGGGTATAGAGATTACTTTAAAAAAATAATAATAAACTTAAAAAAATTTTTGTAATTTAAAAAGCTCTTTACAGAAATTTGTTGTAGAGTGTAGACTGACTACCACTCTGCTGGCCCATCTATGTTTTCTTGTGTTTAGCATTTTGGAATTGGGTTCATGTTTCTGTTTTCTTTTTTAAGTCATCAGCTTTTTAAAAATGCCTTCTGCTCTTTGCCTTTTGTTAGAAATCTAGAATTCAGAGGTGGCTTTTTTACTATATCTAGTCTCTTCTGCTCCTTATACTGTACGCAGTGTCATGGCCCAGCCTATCCATGTAACTCACAAGGAACAGTTTTGGATCTGAAAATCTGTGATTCACTAGTTTGTAACCTTGGATAGTCCTGTCACATTTGTAGAGGATGCTAAGTCTAGAGAATGCAGTGTTTGAGTTTTATGGGCTCTGGATCTTCCCCCTGAACTGGGCCAGGTGGTGTGCTTCCAGCATTTTCTAACTCAAATGCATTGTGGCCTTGAAGGTGAGTGAAGTAGGCTTTGCTGTGCTTTTTCATTAGAATACGATTTGTTTGTGAGGACACAAGGATGTGCATGCACAACGCACCTGTTTGGGGGCTGACCCAGGATTGGATCTGTGATTCTAGAGATGGGTTCTAGAAAAGTCTTGAAGTTCTTTTCTGCTGCTGCTCCCCTCTTCCGTTCTGCCTGTTCTCCCACAGAGCAGCCCTGGGGGGCTCCCTTCATTCGCTGGCATCAGTGCTTGCTGTTCCCCAGAATGTCCTTTCCCAAACATTCCCTAAGGGAATGTACTTCCCCCTGTCATTTGCCCATCTGCTTTCCTGCTGAGGGGTTTAATGCTAGATGTTTGGAGGCCCCAGACTCTCATTTTCAGAGACAATTTCTTTTTCTTTTTAACTATAAGAGGTGATGTAATTTTGGTTTTCTGAATTTACATGAAGTCTTAACATCCATGTAACTGGTCATATTTCAATTAACACCTTATGCGAACAAACCTGAATGGCAACAGTCATTGTCTTAGTGGCTACCTTTTTAAGACTGAAAAGAAAATGATTGATTCCACCCCCCCCCCTTATTTTATTTCTTTTCAGGTTTTAAATGAAGAATGTGATCAGAATTGGTACAAGGCAGAGCTCAATGGGAAAGATGGCTTCATTCCCAAGAATTACATAGAAATGAAACCACATCCGTAAGTTGGGCTCAACTGGTCTTCCAAGGGTCAGACCCATCTGCTTATTTCAGAGTGTTTTTAAAATTGAGATCCTAGGGATAATAGTACGTTTTACTTTATCTTACCAGAAAATTAACAAAACATGTTGATTTTGCATGTTAATAGTAGTATATAATGATAACACTCAATAGTAGTATGTTTTAGATTGGTAATAGTTGCTGGTGATCTTTAACGAAGCAATTGTTTCATTTTAAAACAATAGTTTATATACTATTACATAATAATGGCACATGTTTTGGATTGATACTTAGCTGTTCTTTGATCTTCAAATAATAAAACAACAGTAATGCCATTCCAGGATTCTTTTTCACAAAACCCCTGGGGCCAGAAGTGTTTCATAATTCTACATGTTTTGAGTTTTAGAAAGGGCACTTACCACATGGCCTTGTGATATATTTGGTTACCCTACCTATAGAACCATATCTTAATAATCTTTGTATCCCCAGAGCACAATGCTTGGCAGTATAATAGGTTCTCAGTAAATGCTTATTATAATCACTACTCTTGCCCACCAGTTAGTGTTTCCGCTTTAGAGAAAACAAAATAATCTCCCTTCTCCAGGCTGTTGAGGGCAGTGAATTTTTTTCTCTTTTTCTCCCTAGAAACATCCCCTCCCCCACTCAGTTTATACTGGTAGGTGATGTAGTAGGACCCTGGGAGCCCTTATAGACTCTTCCCACCCTCACCCTCCATCTCCTTCACTGGCCCTGCTCCTCCTTCAGACGGAGTCTCTTCCTTCCCTTGTACATCGGTGGGAATTGAGGCTTAGTGCTCAGGCTGGCATGGCATTGAAACACGCGGGGGGAACGATTCTGTCTACATCGGGTAACACAAAATGATAATAAGCCTTTTAGATGACTTGACCCACCTTGAGTCGCAGCCCATCTGTCCCTCTCCTTCACTGTCACCACTCTGATGTGTGCCTGTCGTTTCTCTCCCCGCTCCGTCCCCCAAGCACTAGAGCAAAGATCTTAACCCCATCTAATCTCACACATAGCTCAGTGTCACAGAGCCGGAAGGGGCCCTCAAGATCATCTAGTTCATTTCTATCCTACAAATTCGGAAAGCTGTTTTTATTTCAGTGCTATTATTTCAGTAATTTATGGATTTAGTTCTCATTATTACAAAACAATGTAGGAAGCTATAGAGCAGTATATGAGTTTCTCTCCACACACACACCCCTTTCGGAGGTGACCACCCCTGGCAATTAAATATAAGCCATATGCGGGGTGCCTGGGGGCCTCAGTCATGATCTCACAGTTAGTGAGTTCAGGTCCCACATCAGGTGAGCTTGTGCCCTGCTCTAAGTAAAAACAGAAGCCCCAGATGAACCCGACTTCTCTCCCCCCCACCCCCCCACCCTTCCCCACCGTGTCTCCTCCCTCTGGCCCTTCCTCACTTGCTCTTTCTCTCTCTGTTTCAAATAAATAAGTAAATAAATAAGAGCCAGAGCCAAATGCCTTTTTTTTTTTCTTTTAAGTAGGCATTATAAAAACCTACATCCAAAGGTACTTGGAAGAGATTCCTGGATCCCTGTCAGTAGATTGCTAATGCCCCTTAGTTGAAGTCCCCGTAATATTAGATTAGGGGTTTATAAGCAGCCATGCCCAGGTGACTAAAATATAGGCACAGGGGCACCTGGGTGGCTCAGTCGGTTGAGCGTCTGACTTCAGCTCATGTCATGATCTCCCAGTTCGTGGGTTCGAGCCCCACGTTGGGCTCTGTGCTGACAGCTAGCTCAGAGCCTGGAGCCTGCTTCAGAGTCTTTGTCTCCCTTTCTCTCTCTGACCCTCCCCTGCCCACGCTGCCTCTTTCTCTCTCTCTCTCAAAAATAAATAAAACATTAAAAAAAAAAAACCTAAAATATATAGGCACAAATGGTAACAACTGAGAAACTCCAGAAGAGGACCACAATACTATGACAGATGTCCTGGGAGGTATACTAAGCACAGCTTGGCGTCCTTGTTAGCCATTTAGTGTCAGTATTTGCTCTGGGGGCTGTGTGGACTTTCCATGGACAGCATCATGGATGCGCTCCATGGGGAAAAGCAGTTGGGTAGTGGTCACGGGGAATGGGCGGGACTCATTGGATCACCTCGTGAGGCCTCCCTCGGTCCATATAAGCCAGATATTCTGTACACATTGGGTCTTTCAGTCTGTCCTCAAAATAGATCAGAGGTTGGCTAAACTTTATGTAAATGACCAGATAATATATATTGTAGACTTTAAGAATCATATGCGATCTCTGCCATGTCACATATATTGAATTTTTGAAATCTAACCCTTTAAAACTTTGTCAGAGTCTTCTATGCTGGGCCCTACAAAAGCTGGGCATATTTGTGCTGAGGGCCATCATTTTAGTTTGCCGGCTCCTGCATTCAATCCAGTGATAACAAAATAAACTTTATTTCCATATTCCATGCTGAAAGGGAATTCAGCAGAATATCATACTGTAATTTTTATATTAGATAAAATGCCAGTGGATCTAAACCCTTGTTTTTCTTCGAATTGTTTGAGGTGACATAGGCATTTCAAATCTGACTATTGAGAAAACACAGGAAAGGCCTCCTTCCTCAGAAATACAAGTTACTGCCCCATTGGCCAGTTGATGGGTTAGCCCTTGAGGAAGAGTCCCTCTCCTGCCTCGGCCTCTTTCAAGGACCCTAGTGAACTCTGGAACAGTCGGTCGGGAAGGATCCAGGACCACCTCCGTGGTGGTGGTGGTCTGCAGTCTCTCGCTGAAGTGCGGGCAGAGCTCCTCCCCTGCAGGCTCGGGACAAGGAAACACGTTGCTGCAGAGACAGCGGCTGTGGGCCCTTGCACAGTTGACCACATGGATGTGCGTCCTGTTCCAGACCTGCCCTGTGTCTGGTCTTCCATAAGTACAGGGTCCATGTCGCTCCCGTAGCTGTGGGAGGGTACAGGGCATTAAGTCCCCCTGCCCTCTCCCCTCCCTCCTTCCTTTCCCCCTACCTTTAGTTTTCGTTAGGAAGAGGGAAGTTTCAAATGGAGTACGGCCTAATGGAGTACAGCATTCGGGTTAACAAATTAAACATACTCCCACGTGAGGGTAGGTGCAAGTGTTGCACCACGGCTTGTACGTACCGGGGGTGGATCCAGATCTGTGCTCTTCACGGCCAGTGCCTATGGATGGGAGCCTGTGGGGTATAGGAAAGAATTAAATTGGACACGAGCCACCTCCTCTCATTAGCTTTCTCCTTTGCTATTTGTGTTATAGTAGAAACCCAACTTTTTAAGGATTTAAAAAATTTTGACTATAGCCATGTAGTTACACATACATACCGCTATTTAAATGTTGTAACTGGGAGCGATCGCTTATGTTGTACGATACCCCTTGTGTTGTGGGACATCCGTGAGAGAGGAGGAGAGAAGGGCAGAGTTTAGTACAAATGGAAGCAGATACAGAAGTGGTGTTTATTTAATAAAATGGTCTCCAGCTTATTTTCTGTTTTTCCGTCTGAGTGCTTCTAACGAGTGTGTTTACTTTGTAAAAACCCCAATATAGAGAACTTTATTTCACTACAGTTTTATCTTTTTTAACTGAAAACAAAAATTGATTTAGTTTTAAGCTGGGACAGGAAAACACTGCGGCCGTATCTCCATATTTGTGCGTCACGGGTGAGGGTCCAGAATCGCCCCCCCCACAACTGCCGCCATTTGCTGCTCTGGGGAGTTTGAGCAAATTCTTGCTTTTTATTTTTACTTCAGGAGCATCTGGACTATTTTTAAATTCACAATCATTATTTATACTGTAAAACGGGAGGAGGAGAAGGGACAGTACCTGGTTGGTGGGAAGATGTTGGGGGGCTGGGAGGAAGAGAGCGCGGCTGTGGAGTGACTTTCCCCCGCCCCAGTCGGGTGCTTACTGCCTGCGAGTACGTCCCACATGTGAAAGCACTAGAGATGAAGATGGAAAATGTTGGAATGGTCTCCGTACAGTCAGCTGCCCTTTCATGGTTGGAGATCGTTCTGTTGTATTGATGCGTAATGTCTCTCGCGCGGCCTGACTTCCAGGCCCTGGAGGACTGACCCTGGAGTCACCGTAGGAGCTAGAGGCTGGCGCGTAGCGGCTCCTAGCAGCCCCGTGTTAGCGCACTCCGCGTGAGGAGGACACAGAAGGTAGGCTTAGGAATGTTTAGAGGTTAATCCAGCCAGTAGCAGCTTCTGAACATTCCTTCCCCAGCAGCTCACTCCATTTGAACGTCAGTATAGTATGTTACTTTAGAGATTCCGTACGACGCAGTCTCTCGTGAGGTACAAGTTGATTTGTTATTTTAACGGACTATTTGGTAGCTTTGTTATTACAGCTTGCATATATAAACAGACTACCCACGTACCATGTAAAGAGTCTGATGAAGCAGATCTTTGTTAGCTCTAACTATTACCATTGCTTTTTATTTTTTATTTTTTCCATGTGTGTTTATGTAAGAGAGAAAGTGAGCCGGGGAGAGGCAGATAGAGGGGGAGAGAGAATCCCAAGCAGGCTCCACGCCGTCAGCACGGTGTTCGATCTGCCAAACCGTGAGATCATGACCTGAGCTGCAGTCGAGAGTTGGAGGCTTAACTGATTGAACCACCCAGGCGCCCCGTCATTGCTTTTTAAAATAATAACACATTAAAGACAAATTTGAAAAGAAGAGTATTGTTTTCACAGTTCACTCATCCTAATTAGTAATGGTTTTCGTGTGAAAAGGGAGCTACGACTTGAAGCGCTTTTCATCCGGTCTCCTCCTCCTTCTCCACAGTCCAGTTGCTCCCATAGCTTTGCATGAATCCACCCACCTTTTTCTTGTGTTCAAGGTGAATTAGCATTGAGAGCAGAAGAATCTGTAACTTCCAAATGAAAAGCCAAATTTTGCCTAGGATAAATTATAATGTTCCTGATGCTTCCTGGAAGCTGACTCCGAGCAGGGATGGCAGCGAGGCCTCGAGAGGAGTGACAGCGTAGGCTGCTCTCTCACAGCCCAAACGGCACTCTTTGTCTTGGGCTATTACCAGAAGTAGCCTTGTCTCCCAGTTTCTGGGCCTTCCGATTTCCTACCTCCATTTCCCTTAATCCCACTGTAGCAAAACCTGGACCTTGGCAAATGGCTGCAAGTAGAGGCCTGTCTCTCCTTATGTGGTTCTTCCGGTGCTTCATATTGACGAGCTGGGCTTTCCCCAGTGCCCTGCTGATGAGTCCGTTTGGAGCCCAGTGGGCTTTGCTTCGGGAGGCCTGTCTTTAAGTGTCTTCCTCTATAGGAAGAGTGGCCCACGATCATGCCTTATGAGTCACTTTTGGAGAGTCGGGTAGGGTACAGTCACCTGAAGGGAGATGGCCCATCTCTCAGGGGAGAAGCAGACTTGAATGGCTTCGTGGGGCATGTTGACACTAGAGGGTAAAGAGGGAGGCCCCTTCCTTTGGCAAGGAGTGTTCTGTTACTCACATTTTGGAGGCTGGATATCCCGTTTCTTTGTGGGGAAGCAGATGTTGACTGGCTTGTCTTCCTTCCTTAGGTGGTTTTTTGGCAAAATCCCCAGAGCCAAAGCAGAAGAAATGCTTAGCAAACAGCGGCACGACGGGGCCTTTCTTATCCGAGAGAGTGAGAGTGCCCCTGGGGACTTCTCCCTCTCGGTCAAGTAAGTACTTCCCGCTCTGTCTCCTCGAGTCCTCTGTCTCATGATCTGAATCATTAAGCCACAGGTCAGGTGTCTGGCTACACACACCAAAGGTTGGCAAGTGGTAAAGGTTTAGCCTAAACTGTGTTTTACCAGATCAGAAACTTTTACGATATTATTGTAATTTCTGGCTCCTCTTAAAAATTAATTCTACCAGCACTGAGTTTAGAGCCCCATGATTGCAGTGTTCAGTTGGTGATGCTTAGCTTAAGTCCACACCATCCTGGGCCTCATACTTTACCTTCTAGAGGTTATCGCAAGGGTTTGGGGGTGTTTTGCTTTCCCTGGTGGTACATGTAAAGGGGAAAGGGAACTGGAAAGCAGGGAACGAATGGGGAAGATGGGGAGTTTTACCGCCCTAGGAATCGTGGATAGAAGTTGGAACTTTGAGGATTCCGAGCAAATCGCTTCTCATCTGTGAAATAAGGATTTTGAATCACACTGTCATTTCCATATGTGTTTTTACTCTCGTCTTTTTCTGTTTAATATATTGTCACAGGAGCCCCTGCCCTGGGAACCTTACAAATCATTTACACATCATTTATATGACTGGGTCATTAGGTTACATACAGACCCAGATCGCTGGGTGTTGTATGTAAGTGATGAGTCACTAAATTCTCCTGAAACCAATATCACATTATATGTTAACTAGAATGTAAATAAAAACTTGAAAGGAAAAAAAAACTCAGACCACTGTCACTATAGGTTACATTGATTTTTTTTTTTTTTTAATTTTTTAATGTGTATTTATTTTTGAGAGAGATTGAGCATGAACAGGGGAAGGGCAGAGAGAGAGACACACACACACACAATCCCAGGCAGGCTCTAGGCTCTGAGCTGTCGGCACAGAGCCCAACATGGGGCTTGAACTTACAAACCATGAGATCATGACCTGAGTCGAAGTCGAACACTTAACCTACTGAGCCACCCGGGCGCCCCTAGGTGTTTGTGTTGTTAAAGGCAGTAGTAACATCTGTTTCAAATTTTATTTCTGAAACAGTAAATGCATGGACTCTTTAAAGTTTCTATTTGATAAAACAGAATGTTTCAAGAGATTTCCGGCGACTGCGTGAACACGTGCAGCACCTAGTGTAATCAAGGCTTCTGGCCACACACCGCCCTGGTGGTGGCCATCATTCAGAACTAACCCATGAATAACTGCTTGTACTCTTCCTTTGATACTGTTCTATCTCTACTACAATCAGCATAAAACATAAGGAAACAGATGATGAAACATAGGATAACAAGAAGCATCAAGATAGTAATTTCACCTCAAAGTGCCCAGGGTCATGATCTCTTGGTTCATAGGATCAAGCCCCATGCCCTGCTCTGTGCTGACAGCGCAGAGCCTGCTTGGGATTCTCTCTCTCCCTCTCTCTGCCCCTCCCTCGTTCCCTCCCTGTCTCTCTCTCAAAACAAATAAGTAAACATTAAAAAGAAAAAAAAAAAACACCTTCTCAGAGGAGATTGAAGAATCCAGTCTCTGAGATGTTTCTCTGTTGTGAAGATGTCAGTCAGTGATGGGAAACCCTGTGGTAGTTAACAGCTCACTGTCTGGGACGCTGTACACCTTTTAGAAACTGCCTGCATCACACTGGCAGGGGCCGGGGAAGGCTTCTGTGGAATCAGAAATCTCTCGAATGTGGTCTCCTTCCTCCCCTTCCTCACTGCACACAGGGATTCTCGTGAAATAGCAACACGGTCTCTCAACTCTTAGTATCTCCTACTTGAAACCCAGTGCTGCCACCTGCTGGGTGGTTTTTAAGAGGCTTTTCATTTCTTTCCCCCTTGAAGACCTGAAGGAGAGAAGAGACTCTATCCTTCATTTAGAGATCTTCATAGAGTGCCCTGTGAGGGCTGGGCACTGGTGCCCATGCTGCGGACCCAGCAGCGAGCAGGACGGGCAGAGCCTCGCTGGGCTGCTGTTCCAGCCACATAGCACTGGCCAGGGTGGTCAGCGCCCAGTGCGCTCCCACTCCCGTGGGCGTTGTAAGAGGGTGAGAGAGAAGCCTCTTGGATCTATTGTCGCACCACATTCTTGTGTCCTGATAGTTTTCTCCCGTGAATAGAACTAAAATCCCTACATGGACAACGTGAACTCTAATCTGTTCCAGTTCCAGGAAAGTTGTTGAAAGTATGTCCAGTCCCTCCTCTCTCACCTTCCTGTCCCACCTCTTGTCATCTTGAAATATGACACACGGTTTAAAATTTTTTTTTTTGCTTGGAAAGTGAACGAAGGCACATTCTGTGCCTTGAATAAGGTTCTGTTTGATTTGGTACAGTGCAGGGCACGCCGGTTGGGCCGTTCTCTTTTTATTTTACAAACATCTTCAGAATTGACCTGATGGTCGGGGTTTCCCTGTCCGGCAAGGACTTTGTGACCTGTTGTCACTGGTAATTGTCAGTCCACTAGAGGCATCTCCGGAGCACCTGGTGTCTTAACTCTCCAGCGAGGGAGTCCTGCGCTGCCTCCGCCCGTGGGGAGGGTCGCCAGGATGTTAGTTCTCATGAGCCCCCTCCTTGGTCTGATGCACAGTTGGCATCCAGGTCCTCTGACCTGTCCTCTGCCCTCCCCAGGTTTGGGAATGACGTGCAGCACTTCAAAGTGCTCCGAGATGGAGCTGGGAAGTACTTCCTCTGGGTGGTGAAATTCAACTCTTTGAATGAGCTGGTAGATTATCACAGATCAACATCCGTGTCCAGAAACCAGCAGATATTCCTCCGGGACATAGAACAGGTGCCACAGGTAAGCCGCGTAAGAGAGATTGGGATCGTCTTTAGCAATTAAGAGTAGCTCCTCAGGGAGCCCAGTCCCTTCGCAAAGGATTGCTTCTGGGGCTTCTGTGCTCATTGTTCAAAATACTGCCTTTAGCTCGTGTTAAAGATTTGTAGTTGAAAACAAAATGGTTTTGCCGTTTCCAGAGGCCGCCTTGCTGAGGCGGTGTGTTGCTGGTATCCCCTGTGTCTCTAGGAAAACGATCTTTAACATTCTCCAACATTCTATCCCTGGAAGCAAGTTCAGAGGAAAACCTTGCTTGTTGAGGGAGTGGAGTCCATGCTTGTTCCTGTATTCCTGTGTTATGGGGAGCTCCACTTTGTTTTATTTAAAGTTTTTATTTTGAGAGAGCGTGAGTAGGGGGAAAGGCGGAGAGAGAGAACTCCAAGCAGGCTCTGCATGGACAGCACCGAGCCCAATGTGGAGCTCAAACTGACCTAAACAGAAATTAAGAGTTGGATACTTAATTGAGCCGCCCAGGTGGCCCTCCACCTTATTTTATTCGGGCTTTTGACTCTGTAAAACCTTGAGGACTTTATAAGCAATAAAGTGATGGGAAGTAAAGCCTTTTAAAAGCCTGATTGCTATTTCCCAAGTCCCTTCCCTGTGAGAAGGCAGCACTTGCTTTGATGGCATGGTGTACTGGCCGCCCTGGCGGGATAGGTTCTAGCGTGTTCTAGCATGTTGTAGTGTGTTGTGGGCCTTGGTGAAAGTACTCTGTACCCACGAGAGTAGCCGTAGACCCTGTAAGGATAAATGGAGGGGGAGGAGAAATGGGAGGTCATCTCAGGAGACATAAAGAGCCGTACACATCTGTCGCGCCCTTGTGACCAGTCCCAGCTAGCAGGGGGCTGGCCGTGAGCAGAGACCCAGCATGTGTTCTTTCCCTGCCCCTCTTCTGCAGCAACCGACATACGTCCAGGCCCTCTTTGACTTTGATCCCCAGGAGGATGGCGAGCTGGGATTCCGTCGGGGAGATTTTATCCACGTCATGGATAACTCAGACCCCAACTGGTGGAAAGGGGCCTGCCACGGGCAGACCGGCATGTTTCCCCGCAATTACGTCACCCCTGTGAACCGGAACGTCTAAGAATCAACAAGAGATTATTTAAAGAAAGTGAAAAATTTTAAACACATACAAAAGAATTAACCCCACGAGCTGCCTTAACAGCAGCCCGTGAGGGAGCTCAGAACACCTGGCTGGGTCACCTGGTGACCCTCTCACTTTGGTTGGAACTTTGGGGGGGGTTGTGGGAGGGGGTGTTGGATATAAAAATGCCAAAACTTACCTATAAATTAAGAAGAGTTTTTATTACAAATTTTCACCGCTGCTCCTGTTTCTCCTTTCTCCTCTTTTTCATCCTTTTCCTCTTCTGTCCATCAGTGCATGACGTCTAATACCACATATAGTCCTAGCTGATGCCAATAATAAAAGAAAAGAAACCAAGCGGGCTGGTATTTTCTCTATGCAAACTGTCTGTCGTGGTCGGAGTGACAGAAGAAAGAACAGCCGTCACTGTGCTCCTCATTCACGCGCAGAGGAGAGGTCGGTGGGTGGCAGCCCCTGCTGGTCACCTTCTGCCAGAGGGGCAGCCCTCGGCCCCGGCGTCTTGTGACAGAGCTGGAATGGAGCAGGGGTAAAAGGAAGGACTGTTGCCCCCCCGTGGCTTCCCGAGAAAAGTCAACCTGAAAACCTTTGTCTCTTTTCTACATTGTTTTCCCTTCCACGTGGTATCATTAAGCACGTTGAGTTTTCATAGTGCCTTTTTCCTGATTTCAAGAGTTGCTTACGAGTGGTGGGTGTTTTTTGTTGTTGTTGTTGTTTTGTTTTAAAGTAAGTTAAAGACAGTCCAGAGCTTTTCAGCCAATTTGTCTCTTATTCTTTGTACATCGTCCTCCCTGGTGGGGGGTGGGGGGGTGAGGTAGAGGAGAGGAGGCCAGCGCAGGTGGAGGGTGTGGGCGCTCTGCCTGTCTGCAGCCGTGAGCCTGGAAGGTTCAGCTTTAATATTTGTCAGCCCTCTGGGCTCTGCAGTGTCACCTGCTGCGGGGGAATAGGAGAGGCTACAGCTCCTCCCACATTGGACTGGATCTGACCCTGGGTAGGGGTGGCATCAGAGTCCTTGACCTTGTGATCTAGGCCGTTGTCTGCCCCACTTCAACTCCAGAGTGCACCCCCCCCCCCCGCCACGCACACCAACACAAAACCCTGGAGCCAGCAAGTTCCAAACACAGGAAAGCCTAGGGAATTTAAAACGTCCCTCTGTGACTATCAGATTGTACTGTCTTCCAGCGCTGGGATGGGAAACTAGAGCTTCCGTTTTTCTTGCTCTGAAAGTCCTAGGTGTCTGTTCGTGGCTTTCATCGTTTGTGCCTCCTCCCTGACCTGCACAGGGCAGCGTTCACAGAGTGGCTGGGTTTTCGTGTCTCTCTTCCCAGTGGGCTGTTTATAGCTGCTCCACCCTTCCCCCCCAAGGAAGTGTCTCTGAGGCAGAGACAGTTTGGGGAAGGACACGTGGGAAGTGTAGAAGGCCGTGTCCGTGGCAGAGCTCTCTGCCTGCCTTGTCAGCTGCTTGCCCCTCATAGTGATGTGCCTGTGAACTCTCTCCACCTGATCCCATTCCTGCGACAAAAACGGGGCTGCCCGGAGTTGGTGACGGCCTTTGGATCCTGAAGTGGTCGGTTGGCATCTCCCCTGGACTTCGGTTACGGAGCCTGTGTCGGCCCAGAGTGCTCAGAAGCCCTGGAGGCCGCTGCTTTTCTGGACGGAGCATCTGCTACTGCGCACCCTTTCTGGTAGCTTCTCCTTTCCTTGGTGACCATAAGAGGAATCTGTGGCATTTTACACCTGGACCATTTGATTGTTTTATTTTGGAATTGGTGTATATCATGAAGCTTTGCTAAACTAAGTTTTGTGTGTATATATTTAAAAAAAAATCAGTGTTTAAATAAAAAGACTTATGTACTTAATCCTTTAACTCTGCGGATGGCATTTGGTAGATAGTGATTAACTGTGAATAATAAACATACAATGAATTCTTCACTCTGTATCTTTTCTCCCCCCTCCCCTCGTCTTAAAGTAAAGACCTAAACGCTATGCCAGGTGTCAGACTCCTGTGTCCTGTTTTCTGTCTCCCCCAGCTCCTTGGGGAGCACGTGGATCTTGCTGGGCCCCTGGAGTAGTGATGCCCACACTCAGCTGTTCATCAGGGTCCCCAGGGGGCTTGTTCACAAGTGTGGATGCTCAGACCCCACCCTCAGGTGCTCCCAAGATGGTTGAGGGCACAGTCGGGCATGCCTGGTGTGGTTTTGGTTGTTTTATTTTTGAGAGCGAGCCAGCAGGGGAAGGGGCAGAGAGATTAGGGGGAACAGACAGAGGATCCAAAGCAGGCTCCTGGCTGACAGCAGAGTGCCCGATGCAGGGCTTGGTACTCCGAGCTATGAGATCATGATCTGAGCCCAAGTCGGATACGTAACCGAAAGAGCATGGCTTGCTTGGTTCCCGTCCCTTATCCCCCTGCCCGCCTCCATTAAATAAAGGACAGGCACAGAACGCTGCGTGTTGAAGCAGCCTCCTTGTGCTAAGTGGCTAAAATGTACTTGTCCGCTCAGCTGGCTGTTTTAGGGTGAGGCCTGGACTGCCTGACCACATCGTGCTGCCTGTCACAGACCAAACAGGTGTTGTTTGGGGAGAGCCTGATAGAAACTGAACTTCAGCAAGGGATTTCTACTTACATTCTTTGTGTGTGTGTGTGTGTGTATGTGTGTGTGTGTGTGTGTGTTTTGTTTTTTGTTTTGTTTTTGAGAAAGATTGAGAGACTGCCAGCAGAGGAGTGGAAGGAGGAGGGAGGGAGAGAATTTTTTTAAGTTATTTATTCTGAGAGTGAGAGAGTGCAGGAAGGTCAGAGGGAGAAAGAGAATCCCAAGCAGGCTCCACACTGTCCGTGCCCCATGCAGGGTTCCAGCTCATATACCATGAGATCATGACCTAAGCCGAAACCAAGAGTAACTGACTCAGCCACCCAGGGGCCCCATATTCTTGGTCTAGTTCTTAAATAGAGTTCAGCATACTACCTCATTTGCAGCTATGCTGCTTGTGTGGTAGTTTTCAATTCACATTTCTTCAGTGACCTCAGGGGGAGGCAGCTCAACCCGGGAAGTACTGCCCTGCTGGACTCCGCTGGTCTCACTGACCACCTACGCTGGCTACTCTCAGCAGATGTTTCTAGAGTGGGGCCATTCAAGTGAAAACTTAAGGCTGTGTCCGTCAGCCTCATTGAAGCTTTTTGTTCTGTTTGACTCGACTGTGTCAGAACAGCATTGGCATTAATGCTTTTGCAGTTTGGTCACAGGTTTCTTGGTGATTGGCACCCCTTCCACTAAGGATCTGTAATTCCTGGGGAGGTCTCTGGGCAGGGTCATCTTTGGGAAGGCACCCACCATGGGCAGCTCAGCTGCGATTGATGACTGAAAGTTAGGTGGGCAGGAGGCCTGGAGACTTGCTCTTTTTTTTTTTCTTTTTTTTTTTTTTTAATTTCTAGGAGAGAGAGACAGCGCGAGCAGGGGAGGGCCAGAGAGAGAGAGACAGGCTCTGAAATAGGCTCCAGGCTCTTAGCTGGCAGTCAGCACAGAGCCCGACACGGGGCTCGAACCCACGAACCGCGAGATCATGACCTAAGCGAAAGTCAGACGCTTAACCGACTAAGCCACCCAGGCGCCCCGAGACTTGCTCTTCTGCACTCACGGGTAACAGGTTCATTTTCAAACACGATTGTAGAGGGAACAGTGGGTATTGCTCCTGCCAAGGGCTTCAAGGCAGTCTCTGCAGCACCAGAGCCCACGTTCAGGTACCCCAAGATGGCGGTTGAGGGCACAGACAGGTCTTGGAAAGAGATAAGGGGCACCGGAAGTCTGCCTTTCCCCGACTTGCCCCCTTCACCTGCTTGCTTATGGTGGGTGATGTGCAGATGGAACTCTGCTTTCTCGAAGTGCCCGGATAACGGGCAAAATGAACGTGGAGCCGTATCTGGCACCTTAGAAATAACATTCATTCCCCAAGTCACTGTTTGCGTGAAATGCCGATTCCCCGGGCATTTCATAGTGTGAGCCCTGTTTCACACTAAGGAGCAAGGAGATGCTGTATATGCTCTTGGAGCATGTGTTCATTTGGTTTGTGTTTGTTTGGTTGTTGGTTTTTGTTTTTTTTTTTTTTGAGAGACAGTGCGAGCATGAGCAGGGGAGGGGCAGAGATATAGCCCTGTCAGTGCAGAGCTCAACTCAGGGCTTGAACCCACAAACTGTGAGATCATGACCTGCGCCCAAACCAAGAGTCAGATGCTTAACTGACTGACCCATCCAGGTGCCATCATTTGGGGGTTCTTAAGCTGAGGCCTAGGGGCTATCGGTCCCTCATCCAAGGTGGAGCCCTGAGACAAAGGAGCCCTGTGCTCATTGCCAGGAGGGCGGGCATCCAGGTCCTGAGTGACCACTCACGGATGTGGTCGTGCTGGTGATTAACCCACTGGCTACTCGGAGCATTCCAAACACTACTTTTAAAACATTCAAAATTGATGTCATTAGTTTTTGTCGTTGTTGTTTTAATAATGAGATGTGGAGTGGGGCCCCTGGGTGGCTTGGTTGGTTAAGCGTCCGACTTTCACTTAGGTCATGATCTCGCGGTTTGTGGGTTCGAGCCCCACGTCAGGCTCTGTGCTGACTGCCAGCTCAGAGCTTGGAGCCTGTTTCAGAGTCTGTGACTCCTTCTCTCTCTGACCCTCCCCTGCTCATGCTGTCTCTCTCTCTCTCTCTCTCTCCTAGAAATAAATAAAACATTTAAAAAAAAATGAGATGAGAGATTTTGTAAAGATTTTATTTGATTTTTTTTTATTAGAGTGCAAGCAAAGAGGGACAGAGGGAGAGAGAATCATAAGTAGTCTCCATGCTCAGTACGGGGTGGGGCTCAACATGGGGCTCAATCCCACGACCCTGGGATCATGACCTGAGCCCAAACCAAGAATCCGATATTTAACCAGTTGAGTTAGCCACGCACCCTTAGACATGTGGGGAATTTTATTAAAATTAGGCAAGGGTACTTATTGTAACGCGATACTCCCCCTGTGGTCAGATTTTCCATATCTCTCTTTTTGCTCCATTGTAGTTCTTCAGTTAATTTTTTCCTATCATCAAACAGTATTATTTTCTATCAATTACTCTTTTTTTTTTTTAATGTTTTATTTATTTCTAGGAGAGAGACAGAGAGACCGCGTGAGCAGGGGAGGGTCAGAGAGAGGGAGTCACAGACTGAAACAGGCTCCAGGCTCTGAGCTGGCAGTCAGCACAGAGCCCGACGTGGGGCCCAAACCCACGAACCGCGAGATCATGACCTAAGCGAAAGTCAGACGCTTAACCGACTGAGCCACCCAGGCGCCCCAGTAATTATCAATTACTCTTGACATCACTAGTTCAAAAGGCATATTGTATCCCATCCAAAAAGGTATTACCTGAAACTAATATAATCTGTATGTTAACCAACTAAAGTAAAAACTTACAGAAAAGTAAAAACTTACTTTAAAAAAAAACGGGGGGGCTGAGGGGTGCAGAGGACAGAGGATCTGAAGTGGGCTCCATGCTGACAGCATCAAGCCCAATGAGGGGTTTGAACTCCTGAACTGTGAGATCATGACTTGAGCTGAAGTCAGACTTTCAACTAACTGAGCCACCCCATTCCGCCCCCCCAAATCTATTAAGACAGCCTTTCAAAACTTGATTCTGGGGCACCTAGTTGGCTCAGTCAGTCAAGTTTCTGACTTCAGCTTAGGTCATGATCTCTCGGTTTGTGGGTTCTAAAGAGATTCTCTCTCTGCTCTCCCCTGCTTGGACTGACTCTCTCTCTCTCTCTCAAAATAAATAAACTTAAAAAAAACCTCCGGCTCAGTTGTTTAAGCATCTGACTTTGGCTCAGGTCACGATCTCATGGTCCGTGGGCTCAAGCCCCACGTCAGACTGTGCTGACAGCTCAGAGCCTGGAGCCTGTTTCAGATTCTGTGTCTCCCTCTTTCTCTGACCCTCCCCTGCTCGCTTGCTCTCTCTCTCTCAGAAATAAATTTTTTAAAAATCTCCAAGGACAGTTATTTTTCTTTTTATTACATATATATTTTTTAGAGAGAGGATGCAAGTGAGCGAGGGGCAGAGAGAGAGAGAAGCAGCCTCCCCTAAAGCAGGGCTCGAGCTCACTCGAAGCGGGCTCAAACCATGAGATCATAACCTGAGCTGAATCAGATGCTTAATGACTGAGCCACCCAGGCTCCCCATGGACAGTCTTATTTTCTTACTTTTAAATATTCCACCCCCTTGTCAGATGTACCCAGCACTCAGGTTTGGAAAGCAGGTCACCGTAGCTCTCCTGAGTCTGGTAGGCCTCCCGAATGACAACTGGTATGTTCGGTCTGAGCTCGTGTAAGTGCCCTGAAGCGTAATGGGTGCAAGCCTGGCCCTTGCGCTCGCTCCTCCCCGGGCCCTGTCCTGTGCTTGGGAATCCAAGGGCACCAGGTGCCCCCTCTTCTGTCCACTCCCTTTCGAGCCTGTTGAGCACTCCTGGAAGCAATTTCCATGGCTGACTTGGTTACTGGGGGGTGTGGCCTTCTGACTCTGGAACTGGCGTCACCTGTCCCTCTAGCTGGAGGCTGAGGGGAGCCCATTTGCACCCTCCCCTTTCCACCCCTGCTCTCAGCCCGAAACTGGAAACTACCCCACTTCGGGCGTCTGCGTCTTACCTGTGCAGTCCCCGCAGGGGCTCCCCGTTGGTACGCCAGCCAGTGCATGAGAGGATTTCACAGTGTGTGCGTGGTGGGTGGTGGGGGGCAGATGGGACGCGGGCCAGCTCCTGCAGGAGGCTGTGTTAGGTCCCCACTCGGGACAAGCGGGCCTTCCCCGAAGCATCAGGAGGTGCAGTGTTAGAAGTGTGTGCACTGGTGTCTGGACGCTGGGAAATAGGAACCTGGACAGCCTCCTGCGAGGAGGAGCGACTCCCGGGGGGTCTAACCAGCTTCCAACACAGACCGAGCCACGGCCGTCTCGCAGCGGACGCAAAGGTTCCATCGGGCTTGGAGAGGAGTGGCACGGGGAAGCATGAGTTTGAGGAAGACATGCACCGGTGCCCGGAGCAAATCAGGATCACCCGGAAGGGGCTGGTGTGGCCAGCGTAGTTCAAGGGCCTAGAAAGTTACGCCCAGCGGGTTCTCCTGCCTGCCGGTCAGTCAGCTGGTTCCGTGTGGCCATGCCACATTGCCCTGGAATGTGCTCTGTGCCACTTCTAGGCTTGACTGGCCCCCGGGGCCCCCCACGTTCTCTCCTCCCCGCCGCTGGCTGGACGCACCTGCTGCACTTGACGTGCTGTACCGCTGAGGTCGGGGATGACGATCCAAATAAGCAGCAAGACCGCGACACCGGCCCTGCCGCCGCCCCCAGACCAGCACCACACAGCCCTCCAGCCACTCTGCCCGCTCCCTGGGGCCACGCTCCCCTCCCCGGGCTCACAGCTCCGGAGGGCACGGCCTGCCCAGTTCTCTCGATTATTCTGACCCTCCCTCTTGTGTCCTTGTCCAGCCACTGGGCACGTGTCTATGGAGATTGTCCTGTGGTTTGTTCAGCCCTCTGCTCAAATAGGAGTCCTCTCTCAGAGAAGCCCTCCCGAGGGACAATTAGTAAGCCCCTCGCCTCCAGCACTTTCTGTTCCTGACGGCGCTGCTTTTCTGTAGAGCTCCCGGGTTTCTTAACAGAGAGCGGACTCTCTCTGCCCATCTCCACCAGCGGACTGTAAGCTCGTGCGGGCAGGAGCTCAGGCACTGCCATCCCTCACCTTTAGAAGAGCGCCGAAAACATCCTGAGTGTCCATGGTGTTCGTTACCTGGCTTAAAGATACTGTGTCCCAGACGCTGCTTATGAACAAGGCCATTGAGATCAGTGAGCCCAACCTTCCCGTCTGTAGGAGGAGGCAGCCAAATGTAGCGACTCCGTGGGAGGAGCGGTGTTATTAAGGGGAGTAGGAGTTTGGGGGACATTCAGCGGTGGCTCCCACATGTCTAGAGGTCGGGGAAGACCAGACGGTTAGGCAGAAGCAGCTCAAAGCTGAACAGGATGACAGCTCTGTGGAGAGGAAGGGAGGAAGCCTCGGACCAAGGACAAGTTCCAGAAAAAGCTGAGTGGAGGGAGGGAGGGAGGGAGGCCAGGGGCCCAGAATACTGGCTCAGGGGCAGAGCCACAGGCCAGAGCTTGGAGAGGGGAGCCTGGGGTGCTTGGGGGATTGGGGGGTTTTCTAAGGATATTGAGATATTATTGAGATACAATTCGTTTGTTACCCATTTACAAGTAGACCATTCAGCAGTGTTGAGTGTTATTTACAGAATTATGCAATTAGAACATTGTCACCATCCCGAGAAGAAGCCACGTATCCATTAACAGTCACTTCCCATATTCCCCCAACCCCGCCCCCTACCCCCCCACCCGCCCCCGGGTCCCTGGTAACCACCAGTCTGCTTTCTGCCTCAGTGGGTTTACCGATGCTGGACATTTCATAAAAATGGGGCCATATAATGTGTGGCCTTGTGTGTCTGGCTTCTTTTGCACAGCATAGGGTTTTCAAGGTTCATCCGCGTGGCGGCGTGTCTCCCTGTTTCACTTCTTGTCACTGCTGTAACATTCATGGTATGGATACACCACATTCTGGGTTGTTTTTTTTTAATGTTTTATTTGTTTCTGAGAGAGCGACAGACAGCGTGAGCAGGGGAGGGTCAGAGAGAGAGGGAGATACAGAATCTGAAACAGGCTCCAGGCTCCGAGCTGGCTGTCAGCACAGAGCCTGACGCAGGGCTCGAATCCACGAACCGTGAGATCATGATCTGAGCCGAAGTCGGACACTTTAACCAACTGAGCCACCCAGGCGCCCCAACATTCTGTTTTTTCATTTGTACCCATGGACACTTGGGATGGTCTCCACTTTGATGAACGATGCTTCAGTGAACAATCACGGGCAAGGTTTATTTTGTTTCTTTAAATGTTTGTTTATTGGGACGCCTGGGTGGCTCTGTCGGTTAAGCGTCCGACTTCGGGTCAGGTCATGATCTCACGGTTCGTGGGTTCGAGCCCCACGTCGGGCTCTGTGCTGACAGCTAGCTCGGAGCCTGGAGCCTGTTTCAGATTCTGTATCTCCCTCTCTCTCTGACCCTCCCCTGCTCATGCTGTGTCTCTCTCTCTCTCAGAAATAAATAAAACATTAAAAAAATTAAAAATAAATAAATAAGTGTTTATTTATTTATTTCGAGAGGGAGAGAGAGAGCACCAGCAGAAGGGCCGAGAGAGGGAAACTGAAGATCCCAAGCAGGAGCCGTGCTGTCAGCATAGAGCCAGACGCAGGGCTCGATCCCATGAACCCCAAGTTCATGGCTTTACTGACTGAGCCCTCCAAGTGCCCCTCGTGTGCAAGGTTTCACGAGGACGTACCCTAACGGATTTTAAGCAGAGGAGTAGCCGTGGCCCTGTTTGGCTTGGACAGTAGAGAAAGGGGACTAACGTGTAAAAGACCATTGCCGTTATCCTGGTGACAGAAGGGGTTGGCAGAGAGAGCAGAGAGAAGCTGGGCGATCTTAGCCATATTTAGGAGGACAGGTTGCCCAGACATGGGGGGTACAGTGGGGGGTGTTGTGCGCTATTCCCCGTGCTGTGGCTGGACAAGCCCTTGTGCTTCTTACCTTGATTACGAGGTAGCCTTCGGCAATAACCGTCAGGAAGCTTTGAAGAAATAAAGATTTGTTACTTACAGGACCTGGAAATTCCAGCATAACCTGGGGCCACACAATGAGGGGAGAGAGAGAGAGGGCGCAGGAGCCTGGGGTTCTGCTTGTAATGAGGTCAAGGAGGAAGACATAGGATTTCAAGAATTCACTCTTCATCGGTGAATTTAAAATCTAAGAGTGGGAGTTTAAAGCTCAGGAAGAGAACAAACAAGTGACCCAAATCGTCTGTCATCGAAATCAACCAAGATCTTTTTTTTAAGTTTATTTATATATTTAGAGAGAGAGCAAGTGGGGGAGGGGCAGAGAGAGAGAGAGAGAATCCCAAGCAGGCTCTGTTAGTGCAGGCTTGACATGCAGCTCAATCCCAAAACCCTGGGATCATGACCTGAGCCAAAATCAAGAGTCAGATACTTAACCGAATGAGCCACCCAGGCGCCCTCAAATCATCCAAGATCTTTGAAACAACGGAGCCTCAGGAGCGCCTGGGTGCTTCACTTGGTTGAGCGTCTGACTTCAGCTCAGGTCATGATCTTGTGGTTTGTGAGTTTGAGCCCCGCATCGGGCTCTCTGCTGTCAGCTCAGAGCCTACTTTGGATCTTCTTTCTCTTTCCTCTCTCTCTGCCCGCCTCCTCAAAAATAAACAGACATTAAAAAAATTCAAAGCTGGGGCGCCTGGGTGGCTTAGTCGGTTAAGCGTCCGACTTTCGCTTAGGTCATGATCTCGCGGTTCGTGGGTTCGAGCCCCGCGTCGGGCTCTGTGCTGACTGGCAGCTCAGAGCCTGGAGCCTGTTTCAGTCTGTGACTCCCTCTCTCTCTGACCCTCCCCTGCTCACGCTGTCTCTCTCTCTCCTAGAAATAAATAAAACATTAAAAAATTTTAAAAAAAAAATAAAAAATAAATAAAAATAAAAAAATTCAAAGCCTCAGTGCTGGGAGGCAACAGTCTCTTCATCTGTCCTAATCTGACCCTGGGGCTCGAGATTATTCCAGATCCGCCCTCTGAAAGCAGATCAGCAATCAAAGCTCACCTCAGGCACTTGCATTACGGGAGAGGAAACCTGTTGGGGCTCACGCTACCATGGGGTATAGCGATGACCCTCAGAATCCTTAAGCTGCTGCTGATTAGCAACCATGAAATAGGGAGAGCAGAGGAGGGGCGGGAAGGTTGGACAAGTGGAATTTGAGGTGCCTGCGGGCAAACGTCTAGGGGCAGCATTGCATCTTCCCCTGTAGCTCAGGACAGAAATCTGAGCCGAGGACCCAGGATGACAGGTTGTGGGCGTGAAGGTGGCCCTGAAGCCACGGCCCTGGCTGAGACCCCACACTCGCCACTCGTAGTGAGGGAACAGGGCAGAATTCTGCTGAGCCTGAGGAAGGCCAAGCCCTGAGGGCTGGACAAGGGGAGAGCAGGAAGCAGCAGAGAAAGGGGCAGGAGGCTAACTGGTGCTGCAGGTGCTCAGGCAGCCTGTGTGTGCTGTGAGGACCCAACCTGAGGCTACCCTTAGCCAGCCCCTCAGCCTCCACCACACCCAGACTGGCCGCCCTGCCTTGCCACACTTTCCCTCCTCTGCCAAGAAGCCTTCCTTGCTTCCAGGACTAAGTGCAGATTTCTGACCCTCAGGAAGGGGTGATGTAGGGGAAAGCGGAGGCCCAGGGCTTTATTCCAGGCTGTGTGACCTTGGGCAGGGCCTTAAACTCCAATCCCCTTAACTGTCTGTTAAAAAAAAAAAAAAGCCAATGTCACCAGATTGGTCTGAGGATCCATGATTGTGTGTAGGTGTTCTCAAACTATCTTTTTTCTTTTTAAGTTTTTACACTTATTTATTTTGAGAAAGAGACCCTGGGCCGGGGGTGGGAGCAGAACGAGAATCCCAAGCAAGAGAGAGAATCCCAAGCAGGCTCTGTGCTATCAGTGCGGAGCCTGATGCAGAGCTTGAACCCACTGAACCGTGAGATCAGGACCTGAGCCGAAACCAAGAGCTGGATGCTGAGCTGACTGAGCCACCCAGGCGCCCTGGTGTTTTCAAACTATTACGTGCAATGAGATCCGTACTGATTACCATCTTGGCATTCAAGGCCTTTTACAGTCTGAGCCTGGTTCTCTGAGCCAATTCTTCAACTCTTTGGCCCTCTGAGTCCCTTCCGAGTGTCCCTGGCTTTTGCCAGCATCCACTTTTCTCTCTGATCTGAGGCCAAGGGCTCTCTCCCTCTCTGCTTATCTACTTATCTTCAGCCTGACCGGAGAACTGACGCCACACACACCCCCGTGCCCCTAACCCTAACCCCCCAAGAAGCCTTTCCTGACCAGCTTCCCATGAGTTCTTGCTCAGCCGCAGCCTCAAAACCCACATGCCTGCCTTCTGATGTGTCACTGGGCTCTTCGTCCAACCGAGGAGCTGCTCCCTGAAGCCAGGACCACTCCTTGAACTGCCTGTGGCCCTGCCCTCTCGCCACCAAGCCCAGCACCCAACTTCAGTAACCACCCGGTGGCGGGTCTCATAGGCAGTCAGGAGCCACAGAGCGGCGGTTAGGACCCAGACTCTGGATGACCTTGGACACTCTGCCTCCTATGCTTTGAGTGTAACATAGGAGGTGACCTCATACAAGCCACCTCTCTCAGCCTCAGGAAAGTTCGATATTTATGTGAGGATTGCCCAGGATACAGTGGGCTCCTCGATGTCAGCCCCCACACCTGGTACTCCATCCACACATGCCAGCTCACTTCCGGTCAGCCCTGTGCCCACCCACGGCTTCTGTTCTTGTTGCGGGCAAAGGAATTCATCCATAGCTTTTATGTTTCAACCTTTCACCCATTTGAAGGCCACCCCGGTGATCAGTGTGAGGCTAGTCTGTCTTTTGTCAGAAAGGTACCCAGTTGTCCAGATTATATTTATTAAATGGCCCATTGTCGGGATGCCTGGGTGACTCAGTCCGATGAGCGTCTGACTCTTGATTTCGGTTCAGGTCAGTTCGTGAGTTCAAGCCCTGCTTCAGGCTCTGCTGATGGCTCGGAGTCTGCTTAGGATTCTCTCTCTCTCTCTCTCTCTCTCTCTCTCTCTCTCTCTCAAAAGTAAACATAAAAAGAAAAGGTCCCTTGTCAGCTCTGAGATTTGAGAGGATGCATTTTACACTCTGAGCTTCCATATGGTGGGGTCCCATTTCTGGGCTTTCCGTTCGTTGCTTTGTTAATGGCCCTGCTGGGCATGCCTGCCAAGCTCACTCCCGAGTCTTCCTGGAAGATAGGGGTGTCCGGGGCGCCACCCCCTCCCACTGCTCTCTCTTCTCAAGTCCTCCTGGCTCTTCCGCTTGTTCATGTTTTCAGTGTAAACTTCAGATAGTTCCAGAAAAAAAGAAAGCCTCTGGGTGTTTTTATTTGGATCATGTTCAATTTATAAACTACCTTTGGAGGGGCGCCTGGGTGGCTTAGTTGGTTAAGTGTCCGACTTTCACTTAAGTCATGATCTCGCGGTTCGTGGGTTCGAGCCCCGCGTCGGGCTCTGTGCTGACTGCCAGCTCAGAGCCTGGAGCCTGTTTCAGTCTGTGACTCCCTCTCTCTCTGACCCTCCCCTGCTCGCACTGTCTCTCTCTCTCTCTCTCCTAGAAATAAATAAAACATTAAAAAAAATTATTTAAACTACCTTTGGAAGAATTGACATCTTTATGATGTTGGGTTTTCCTAGCCAAGAACACAGCTCCTCCTTTTCGATTTCATGTCCTTTGGGAATGTCTCAGAATTTTCCTCAGGGAGGTTTTGCACGTTTCTTGTGATGTATATTTCCAGATTTTTTATCTGTTTTGTTGACACTGGAGATCAGACCTCTGCCATCATGCTATCTCACTGGTAGGAAGGTATCAATTTCTCCATACAGGTTTTTATCTCAATTTCCTCCTGAATTCCCGGACTGTTTGAAGTGGTCTGGCAGTTGGTCTCATGCAGATAAAATTGTTTTTAAGTCTCAAGTTTAAACTGCACAGCTAGGTGAGCTCTGAGAAGGCTCTTCCACTGCTTCTAGATCTCCCTGCACTGGGACCCCACAGAATTAGTTTAATGAGCAAATGACTGAGACTGAGAGATGGAGGGGCTTAAATGGGATGCTTGATGACTCCTTGTCGTGAAATCTCCTTAAATCTGTGCCAACATCTTATTTGCACAAAATTCTTTTTTGTTTTTATATTTATTTTTGAGAGAGAGAGAGAGACACACACACACAGCATGCGTTGGGGAGGGACAGAGACAGAGGGAGACACAGAATCTGGAGCAGGCTCCAGGCTCCAAGCTGTCAGCACAGAACCCGATGTGGGGCTCGAACCCACGGACTGCGAGATCATGACCTGAGCTGAAGTCAGACACTTAACCAGCTGAGCCCCCCAGGCACCCCTCTTTTTTTTTTTAATTCAAAACATTTTGTTATGAGCAAAGGATACAAGTTCTTCTACAAATGCTTTATACCCGTAAAATTTCTTTTTTTTTTTTTTAATGTTTTATTTATTTCTGAGAGAGAGAGAGATAGTGAGCAGGGGAGGGCCACAGAGAGAGGGAGACACAGAATCCAAAGCAGGCTCCAGGCTCTGAGCTGTCAGCACAGAGCCCGACGTGGGGCTTGAACCCACGATCTGTGAGATCATGACTTGAGCCAAAGTCAGACGCCTAACTGACTGAGCCATCCAGGAGCCCCTCTGCCTATAAAATTTCAATCGCTTTTGTAGCCTGAGAAATGTAACCTGTGGGGAGAGGTTGCCTTTTTCCAAACAAAATGCCAGATCTGTCAGGATGGCTATTATCAGGCAAAAAAAAAATTTTTTTTTTTTAATGAAAAGGCAAAGCAACAAGTGTTGACAAGGATCGGGGGAAATCGGAGCCCCCATGCCCTGTTGGTGGGAATGCAAACTGCTGCAGCCACTGCAGAAAACAGTAAGGAGTTTCCTCAGAACATTGCAAATAGAACTACCTATTGATCCAGCAATCCTACTTCTGGGTACTTATACAAAATAATTGAAATGAGGATCTCAAAGAAATCTCAGCAGTCTGTGTTCCTTGCAACGCTAGTCACCGTGGCCAAGATGTAGAAACAACCTAAAGGTCCCTCAGCAGAAGAGTGGATAAAGAGCACGTCACACACACACACACACACACAATGGAATACTCTTCATCCTTTAAAAAAGAAGGAGATTCTGGGGCGCCTGGGTGGCTTAGTCACTTAAGCGTCCGACTTTCGCTTAGGTCATGATCTCGCGGTTCGTGGGTTCAGGCCCCGCGTCAGGCTCTGTGCTGACTGCCAGCTCAGAGCCTGGAGCCTGTTTCAGAGTCTGTGACTCCCTCTCTCTCTGACCCTCCCCTGCTCACGCTGTCTCTCTCTCTCTCTCCTAGAAATAAATAAAACATTAAAAAAAAAGAAAAAAAGAAGGAGTTTCTGCAATATGGGACAACAGGGATGAACACTGAGGATACTGTGCTAAGTGAAACAAGCCAGTCACAGGAAGACAAGTACTGCGGGCTTCCACTTACATGAGTCTAATGTATCAAATTCATAGAATCAAAGACTAAAATGGTGGTTAATCAGCAGGCATTAGGCTTCAGTTAAGCAAGATGAGAAAATTCTAGAGATCTGCTGTACGACACGGTCCCTATGGAAGTCAGAGTAACGTATTGTACACATGAATATTTAAGAGGGGCGGGGCGCCCTGGGGACGGTGGGGGGTGCGGGACTCAGTCGGTTGAGCGTCCTGACTTCCGCTCAGGTCACAATCCCACAGTTCGTGGGTTCGAGCCCCATGTCAGGCTCTGTGCTGACAGCTCAGAACCTGGAGCTGCTTTGGATTCTGTGTCTCCCTCTCTTTCCTCCTCTCCCCCTGCCCCACCCCGCTTGTTGTCTGTCTGTCTCTCTCTCAAAAATAATAAACATTAAGAAAATTTAAGAGGGGAGATCTCGTGCTAAGTGTTCTTACCACAATAAGAAAAGAAACGCTGTTGGCTAAAATAGCTGGTTCTGGAAGCTCATGGAAGAGGGAAAGTAGGAAATACACGTCTAAGGGGGACAAAGTCTTTGCAAAGCTCCCCGATGAGTCTACTGCATGATGAGCTTGGCTCTGGCCCGTCCTCCTCCTTTGATAAGAGGGGTGAGGAATCGGACGCCCAGAGGCAGTGTTGAGGGTCTTGTCCAAGCCCTTAGGGCCTCACTTCCTCATGTTGCCATGCTGTTTCAGTGCTGGCAGGTCTAGAGCAGAGAGAACACGGTCTTCCTGCTCTCCAGCTGCACCCCTTACCCTAAGTGGTGAAAACGGGGGGCAGATGCATTTTAAAAATATGACTAATTGTTTGTCCTCCAAACCCTTGCCGCCTTTCCTGGCCTGGCAGGTTGCTCTCAAGTTCAGAAAGAGGGGGGCGCCCGGGTGGCTCAGTTGGTTAAGCGTCCGACTTCGGCTCAGGTCATGATCTCATGGTTCATAGGTTCGAGCCCCGTGTCGGGCTCTGTGCTGACAGCCAGCTCAGAGCCTGGAGCTTGTTTCAGATTCTGTGTCTCCCTCTCTCTCTGACCCTCCCCTGCTCACGCTGTCTCTCTCTCTCTCTCAGAAATAAATTTAAAAAAAAGAAAAAAGAAAAAGAGGCCGGACTTCCCCCCAACCTTCTATTCCCTAAGACTCCCAAGGCAGCTGGATGTGGTGGGGGAAGCTTTGCAGTCTGTCTCAGTCAACTCAGGCTGCTATAGCAAAGTACCAGAGCCTGAGGAGTCTGAGATCACGGTGCTGGCAGATTCGGTTCTTGGGGGGCAGGGGACACCCACATTCAGTCCATGGCAAAGTTCGTAGTCCTAGCTCTGGATCATACTAGTTGTGTGACCTTGGGCAAGTTACCCAACGCCTCAGACCTTATTTACTCATCGGTATGATGGAATGCAATGTCTGCCTCCTAGGGCTTTGGGAGAAGTGAGTAATATATAAGATGTCAACCACGATACCAGAAATATGGTATTTGCTCAATACATGTTTCTCTCTGTGCATCTGTGGCGGAGGCTGGCTGGCTGTCATTTTCTCCTCTCCTCTCCCTCCTCTTCTCTTCGATAGTAGTGGAACACTTAATTTGTAGCTTGTACCAAAAAAACTATTGTGTTTTTTTTTAATTTTTTAACATTTCTTTATTTTATTTTTCTAACGTTTATTTATTTTTGAGAGAGAGAGAGTGGGAGTGAGGAGGGGCAGAGAGAGAGGGAGACACAGAATCCGAAGCAGCTCCAGGCTCTGAGCCATCCAGACAGAACCCGACACCGCACTCCAACTCACGAACGGCGACATCATGAGCCAAAGTCAGACGCCTAACGCACTGAGCCACCCAGGCGCCCCTATTTATTTTTGATAGAGAATCAGAGCGTGAGCGGGGGGCAGAGAGAGAGGGAGACAGAATCCAAAGCAGGCTCTAGGCTCTGAGCTGTCAGCACAGAGTCTGACGTGGGGCTCGAACTCACGAACCATGATATCTTGATTCGAGCCAAACCTGGACACTTAACCAACTGAGCCACCCAGATGCCCCTCGGCCACTCTAGCTTTTAGGTGTGGCCCTGTGACTAAATTCTCACCAATAGGATTTAAGTGCAAGTCTCATGTGGTAGCTCTAGGTAGCCTGCCAGAACCCCTTTCTCCTCCAGTCTTTCCTCCATCCTGTTGCTCAAATTCCAGCTGCTCCTGGGGTCAGACAGTGAGAGCCACACCTGGGATGGTGGCATGGTGAGCTCCGCGTCTGTGCCCCTGAGAAGTTTGTGAAGACAGCGGCCACACCAGCCCTGCACAGCCTACCCTGCACTTTGATGGACTTAACTATTGCTGTGACAACTGTCACTGCTCTCGCGGTTGAATCTAATCCTGAAGCCCTACCTTCCATGCACGTCTACCAAGCGTTCATCCCCCGCGCTCTCTGACGCCTCTTTTCCTCCAGAGCAGGTGCATCCCCACCCCGAAGTGAGTGACAACAGACATCCTAAGATGCCCCCCACTCTCTCTCTATTCAACTCTCCTGCATGTACAGTGTCTCCTCCGCACCCACAGTCTCCTGTTTATAAACACCTTCTGAGGCCTGGAGACGGATGTGGAAGAGGAAAATCATTTCACGCTGAGCCCGAGTAGAGTCCTGTTTCTTCCATCCCTGTGCTCCACGTTATACACCACTGAGCATGTAGTTCAGTTTAGTTTAGTTTTGTTGGTAATCTCTACACCCAACATGGCGCTCCAACTCACCACCCCAAGGTCAAGAGTTGCAGGCTCTACTGCCTGAGCCCGTCAGGTGCCCAACTACTGAGCATTTTCAACATGGATCTGTGTCCAGTGCTGGAGACAGAGAGAAGAACGGGAAGGTTACCAAACACCAACCTTCAGGGAGCTCAAAATGTAGGGAGGAAGGTGACTGATGATCTGGCTCAGGGCAGTGGTAGGGTCAGGGGAAGGGGGGGAAACCCAGACTCAGATGGGGTCAGGAAAGGCTTCAGAGAGACACTGGGGGAAAGAAGAGAAAATCATATATGCAAAAGCATGTGGCATCGAACAAATAGAAAATAAGTATTAATAAGCACGTGGAGACATTGGAACCCTCACACAAAGCTGGTGTGAATGTGGAATTGCTGTGGAAGCCAGTTTGGTGATTCCTAAAAAAATAAAAATAAAAAAACTAAACATAGAATTACAGTATATTTCAACAATTCCACTTGTAGCCATGTATCCGATGAAAGAATTGAAAATAAGCATTCCAATACTTGTAAGCCAATGTTTGCTACAGCATTATTCACAATTGCCCAACTATTCAAATGTCCATCAAAAGATGAATGCATGAAGAAAATGAGGTGTATGCCTGCAAATGGAATATTATTCAGCCACATAAAAAAAAAATGAAGCTCTGGGGCACCTGGGTGGCTCAGTCAGTTAAGCACCTGACTCTTGACTTCAGCACAGGTCATGATCTCATGGTGCATGTGTTCAAGCTTCTCGTGAGGAGCCTGCTTGGGATTCTTTCTCTCTCCTTCCCTCTCTGCCCCTCCCCCCCAGTAAATACATAAACTTAAAAAGAAGAAGAATGAAATTATGATTTGTGCTACATTGTAGATGAACCTTGAAAACATTATGCTAAGTGAAAGAAACCAGACACAAAAGGACAAATATTGTAGGGTTCACCTTACATGAAATATCTAGAAGAGGTAAATCCATAGACCTGGGAAGTAGATTAGAGGGTCCTAGGGGCCAGGAAAGGAGGGAATGGGGAATTATTGTGTAATGCATACAGGGTTTCTGTTTGGAGTGACGAAAACATTTTAGAAACAGTGGTGATGATTGCACAACATTACAAATGGAATAAATGCCATTGAATTGGACACTTAAACATGGTTGAGAGACGCCTGGGTGGCTCAGTTGGTTAAGGGTTCAGTTCTTGATTTCGGTTTGGGTCATGATCTTGCAGTTCATGAGTTCAAGCCCTGCATCGGGCTCTGCACTGACAGCGCCTGGGTGGCTCAGTCAGTTAAGGGTCTAACTTTGACTCAGGTCATGATCTCACAGTTCGTGAGTTCGAGCCCCATATTGGACTCTTGGCTGTCAGCACAGAGCCCTTCAGATCCTCTATCTGCCTCTCTCTCTCTCTCTCTTTCTCTCTCTCTCTCTCTCTCTCTCTCACACACACACACACACACACACACACAGATAAATAAGCATCTTTAAAAACTAGTTGAAAATGGGGTGCCCGGCTAGCTCAGCTGATGGAACACAGGACTCTTGATCTCGGGGTTATGGGTTTGAGCCACGTGCTAGGTGTAGAGATTACTTAAAAATAATCTCTGGTGGGAGTTCCAGTTGTTCCACAGCTTTGCTAACATTTGGTGTCATCCGTCTTTTAAAACTTTAGCTATTGTGGTAGATGTGCAATGGTACCTTACTGCGGTTTTAAATTTGCACTTCCTTTTGGCTAATGATGTCGAGTGCGTTTTTGCTTGCTTATTACTCATTTGTATCTTTCTTTGTGAAATGTCTGTTCAACTCTCTTGCCTAATTTGTTTATTGGGCTGTGCGTCTTTCTATTGTCAACTTTACGTTTAAATCGGAGGTTCCCAGAAGTAGTCATCCTTGAGTCTGGTGAGATCAGAAGTTGTGGAGGAAGAAGACGTGGGCTGCAGCTGACCGGGGGCACACCAGCCCTTCCTCTGCGACAGAGCTGCACCCACTCTTCCTCTGCGCAGTACGTGGCGACTGAAGACGAGCTTCCCACATACACAGCGGGAAACACCCTCTCAGCGAAGCTCAGAAATGAGTAATGGGTGAGGTGTCTTCACCCGCAAAGGTGGATGATCTTGTCAGCAAGAACCAAATGCTGAGAACCACAGAAAGCTGGAAGCCCAGAGACACCCCCCCGCCCCCTCCAGCAAACTCAGAAAGCGTTCTCTTGGGGCCGAGATCGACATTTCCTCAAAGCCTTTTGATGCTTGGCTCTCCTGTAAAGAGCAACAGAAGAAAGTTGAAACGTATAAGAAATCAGCTCTTGAAACCTACTGGACAGTGAATTCCCTGTCGTGTGTGTGTGTGTGTGTGTGTGTGTGTGTGTGTGTGTGTGTGTGTTCCTGCCCTTTGGTTAGTATACTGGTGTTTGAGTCATTCACTGAGTGAATCTGAAAGGAGGAAAAGGGAACTTGATCAGACGATGCCTCTATCTTTGGCCCCTTGCAAGCTGTCCCAGCTTCCTCCAGAGCCCTCCTACGGTTATTGGTCTTTCTGATTTTTCTCCAACTTACAGCCCCCAAAGTTCAAAAAGTAAGTAAATGACAATGACAGAAAGTTACATGCACACCAAAACCTACATCCAGATGCTTACAGAAGCTTTCTTCATAATCACTAAAATGTGGAAGCAGGGCACCTGGGTGGCTCAGTCGATTAAGCATCGGCCTCTTGGTTTCAGCCTCAGGTCATGATCTGGAGGTTTGTGAGTTCAAGCCCCACTTTGGGCTCTATGGCCAGTAGTGCAGAATCTGCTTGGGATTCACTCTCTCTTCCTCTCTCTCGGCCCCTCTCCTGCTTATGCTGTCTCTGTCTCTCTCAAAAATAAATAAATAAGCTTTTTAAAAAAAAATAAATAATAGGTGGAAGCAACTAAGATGTGCTTCAGTATGTGAATGTGTGATGCATCCAGACAGTGAACTATTTGCACTAAAAAGAAGTGAGCTATTGCACCACAGAGAGATACGGAGGAAACTCAGATACATATTACTAAATGAAAGAAAGTCAGCTCCAGAAGGGAAGAAATCCTGATTTGCTCATTGCTATGTCGACAGTATCTAAAAACAGTGTCTCAGGGCACCTGGGTGGCTCGGTTGGGTGTCCGACTTCAACATCAGCTCAGGTCATGATCTCACAGTTCGTGGGTTCGAGGCCTGCATCAGGCTCTGTGCTGACAGCTCAGAGCCTGGAGCCTGCTTCAGAAGAATCTGTGTCTCCCTCTCTCTCTGCCCTTCCCCCACTCGCATTCTCTCTCTCTCTCTCTCTCAAAAAAAATAAACACATAAAACTGTTTAAACAGTGTCTGGGAATGCAGACCCTCAATAGATACTTGATGGAAAAAAATGATGGGGAATAGAGGCCCTTCATCTCATCAGCAGTCAAAAGCGAGGAGAAAGAAATAAGGGCAGCCTGGGATGATCCACTAAGATGAGTACCCCTAATTTAATGTTCCTCCATTACATGGGCCACCAACCAAAATGCCTATCCCTGGGCCCCATGATCAGAATGAGTATCCCTAAGGAGGGGTACCTGCATCCCAGATGATTTTTGTATTAGCTGAAGTCGAGAACCCTTGGGATGCTTACTAAACATGTAGATATTTTTAGACCTTTGAACGTACAGAGGCAGCAAAGCTTGGATACCTTGGAATCCAACACTTCCATCTCTCCTTCTCTTTTTTAATGTTTATTTATTTTTGAGAGAGACAGTGTGCGCGCTGGGGAGGATAGGGGTTGGGGAGAGATGGGATCAAAAGCAGGCTCTGTGCTGATAGCAGAGAGCCCAATGCAGGGCTTGAACCCACAAACAGCGAGATCATGACCTGAGCCGAAGTCAGACACTTAACCGACTGAGCCACCCAGGTGCCCCTAACACTTCCATCTTCATAGGTAGAGAAACCGTGGCCCCCAGGAAGGAGTGCCTTGCTACAGAGCCACAGCGAGTCACCTCCTGGCTCTCGGGCCACTTCTTGGTGTCACAGCTGACGGCTCAGGCAGTAAGAGATTGTTTTGCCTGTGATTGAAAAGATCATTGGTAAGGCAGTTGATAAATACCAACGTTATGTGGTCAAGGCCAAGGAGGTATTTACTTCCTCTGAGGGGGCAGGGGAAGTCCAAAGAAGCTTTTAATAAGTCTGTTTAGGGTAAATTTTGATGAGGTCACAGAAGGATTCACTTCCCCAAGCTGACGGGAACCGTTTTTCTCCGGTTTCTCTTTCCACGCAATATGATTTACTTAGTATTTTTAATTTAAAATGAGATGACCGGATTTTAAATACGCAAAAGCTGGAGCCAAGGTGTAAGCCCAGGAAAGTTGGCACCTGCCAGTGATCTCATTTCAGCCGGGCCACGAATTTGCCATCTGCCCTTGAAGGACCTTGGGCACACCGCCTAGCTGCTCTGGGCCCTGGCTGGACTACATGATTTCCATGAGTCTTTCCAGTTCTCTTTTTTTTTTCTTTTAATTTTTTTATGTCTTTATTTTATTTTGAGAGAGAGAAACAGAGAATGAGTGTGGGAGATGCAGAGAGAGAGGGAGACACAGAATCCGAAGCAGGCTCCAGGCTCTGAGCTGTCAGCACAGAGCCCAACACGGGGCTCGAACCCATGGACTGTGAGATCATGACCTGAGCCGAAGTCGGACGCTTAACCAACTGAGCCACCCAGGCGCCCCGAGTCTTACCAATTCTTACAATCTGTAGTTCCCTGAATCTAACTCTCTGCAACTAGCCAGTAGCCAAAGTCCTGCTGCCTTACCTACTGAGTGACCATTGGGAGACACATTCTGAAATGTGGGTTTTTTCTAGTCCAGAACAAAATAGAACCAAAGATCTCTATAGCTGAAGAGATTATATGGAAGAGGTAACATTCAGTCCACAAAACTGCTGAAAACAGAGGAATAACACAGAGGCTGGGCTTTCATGGTGAAACAGGGCAATCTAAGCAAAGAGACAGAGGACATGGGTGAGGACATGGGGTGGGAAGGGGGGTGGCTGAAGGGCACAGTGGAGGACATTTTCATGAAGGAGAAAAGTCAAATTTCTGTTCCTGGTTCTGCCCACTGGGCCACCTTAACATTTTTAACCATCCTCTTCCCACATGGACAATGCTTATCAGCACTAGCATTGAATGAAGAAAAGCAGAAGCCAAAATTCTATGTATATATATATATATATATATATATATGAACAACTGATTTTTTAAAATACTTATTTGTGAAAGAGAGAGAGCATGAGTAGGGGAGGGGCATAGAGAGAGGGAAACAGAGGATCTGAAGCAGACCCTGCACTGACAGCAGCGAGCCTAATGTGGGGCTCAAACTCATGAACTGTGAGATCATGACCTGAGCCAAAGTCAGGCACTCAGCCTGAGCCACCCAGGTGCCCCAGAGCAACTGATTTGTAACTGATTTGTAACCAAGTTACAAAAGGTAATTCGATGAGAAAAAAAATAGACTTTTCAATAAAAAAAAAAAAAACCCACAGTGATTTCCAGTGCTGAAACAATGAAACATGCAAATGTAAAAAAAAAAAAAAAAAA